>NW_027529433.1:5168229-5439121 GCF_008692635.1 Crocuta crocuta
AATTATACCTTGGTAAATTTATTACTTAATCTGACAATGAACTTAACACTGGAAAATTTGAACTGCTGTTTAAAATGTTTGAAAACATTAAAATTTATTTAAAAGTATTTTTGAACTCAGAGAATAACATGGACACGTATATTCTCCCACACATATATTATTTTCTATAATCATTAGTAGTGTTGCCTAGTTTTTAAGTTTCATTCATATTATCAGATTTTTAAAAGATACCCAATATCTAGTACTCCATCATCTTAAGAGTAGTATTTCCTTATTACTTTAACATATAAATAAGTAGTTTAAGTTGTATAACCCGTAATAGAACCTTACAGTTCCTGGAGAGCAAAACTACAAATAAAATAGACTAAATGTTTTGGGGATTTTTTGTTTTGTTTTAATTAAAGGCCATTCTCAGTTTTCTTTTTACAGGAATTGTTAGGAAGAAAAAATAGTCTAATAGGTTAAATCAGATGGTCACAAAGTTAGAAGTTTAATTTATCACAGTATTGAAGCTAGATTATTTAGCCATAGTAAAAATGCTACTCCATCACCCATGGGATATGTGCTAATTTGGAAATTTAAATTAGTGGCTATTTGCTAATGAATATTTAGAGATAAGTAGAGGAAATCTTCATGTACTAATTTGTTCATAAACTCTAGTTAAGGCACCGATTTTGGAATGGTTATTTAGGTAGTATTTTCTATTACAGCTCTCACTTTAAAATTCTCCTTTTTTCAAAAAAATGTCCTCCTTCATGGAATATGGCCTAAAGACCACTGAGCATTTATTACCATTCAGATATCATATCTAAGGTAGAAAAATAAACTTACATTAGGAAAAGTTGGACTTGGTAATTTAAAAACATTTTGTCACTTATAATACTGATACTATATGATTTTTCAAATTCAGTATATTGTTTGATAATATCACAAGATGGTGTGGCTAATTACTTTCTACTAAAATGAATTCATTTGTAAGAAATTAAAATTTTAAATGATAGGATAGTTATAAAGTTCATTGTCATTTACTAATGTTAATTACCCTAACATATAGAGATATGTAGTAGTATTAATTAAGCTATTATTGCTGCCACATTAAGATTTATTTTAAAAATTATTTTAAACTGTTAATTAAATATGACATTTTATTAACTTCTGTAATTGAGAATTCAGAATAGAATATTTTGACACTTAATAAAGGGTAAAAATATACTTTAGAAATTTAGAAATAGAAATTTATCACATATTATAGTCAGGATTTTGACTATTCCCTGTGTCTTATTTTGGATTCCAGATAGGTGTTTCATAGAATATGGTTAATAAGATCTTAATAGGTAAGTTGAAAAAGTGTTCTGTACTCAAATTAATTTGAGAGGGGCTGGGTTTATGAGAATCTTTAAGAGAGGAACAGAGAATGCAATATTTCCTAAACTTTATTCATAAAAATCTTTTTCTTTTGACCACATCAATTAACATCTCTTGGAAGAGTATTCCTTTTTCTTCTCTGAGAGAAAGCAGTTGTTACCACATTTGAAAATTGGCTGTTAATGGCTGTTTTGTTGTATTTACATGGTGAATTAAAGAGCAGATTTGCCCCCTAAATATAAACAAGTTTGAGCTAGCTCCCATGTCTGTCTGTCTGTCTTTCAAGATTTTATTTTTATGTTTTACTTATTTCTGAGACAGAGACACACACACAGCATGAACAGGGGAGGGTCAGAGAGAGAGGGAGACACAGAATCTGAAACAGGCTCCAGGCTCTGAGCTGTCAGCACAGAGCCTGACGTGGGGCTCAAACCCACAAACCGTGAGATCATGACCTGAGCCAAAGTCAGACACTTAACCAACTGAGCCACCCAGGAGCCCCACTATACTGAATTTTAAAACCAGGTTTGCTGGCTGTTAAAATTGTATCATATATAGGTCTATATCAAGTATCACCAAATACTATTTGAGTAAAGACTTAAAAAATATGGCTTGTATGAAAAAAATGACTTAAACATGGTGAAGTACAAAATAAATCTACATTTGAAGTGGGCTCTTCAGCGTGTACCAAGTTACTCTACATGTATACCTCTAGATAGGAATATAGTATGAAAATTGGTTTCAACTCTTACATATTTTCTGAATGGAAATGATTATTAGTTAATAATTATTTTATCCTTCTTCTCTTATAAGGGGCTTAAATAAGACTTCAGTATCAGTTGTATAAACACAGGAGAAATCTTTGTTTCTTCTTGATCCATTTTGACCTAATGAACAGATCTTAGTACAACAAACTGAAAAACTACATTACATATCAGAGTACCTGTGTATAATGCTCCTAATCCCAAAGTCTTGAGTTTTTCTCTGCATCCTAGAGCTCTACAACTAAAATATCTCTGATTTAGCTCCCAAATGTTCTCATTAGTAATTCCACAAATAACTTGAGTTAATGGATCACCAAGAATAATTATTGTAGTAAAGTATCATTAAATTGGGCTTATTTTATAATTTGATAAAATTCAGATATTCTAAGTGATGTTAGCTTATTTATGAGAAGTCATAGTTGTGGATCAGCTGAAGTCATTTGCATTAAATGATATTTTCTTTGCTCATTTTGGTTTTGATAACCTGTATTAATTTAGAGTAACTATATAGTTCATCAACTATCTGAATGGTGTAGGCAAGCTGAGCTATCTCACAGAACAGAATGACAGTGTTGGGTATCCTCTGTTAATACTGTAGTTTGTCAGGGTCCTTCTTCAGATGATGCCTCAAATACCTTTTAGGTCTAAATTATGTATAACAAATTTAGAAGTAAATTATGAATAGGGGCACCTAGGTGGCTCAGTCAGCCAAGCATCTAACTTTGGGTAAGGTCGTGATCTCATGGTTTGTGAGTTTGAGCCCTGCATCAGCTGCTTTGGATCCTCTACCCTCCCCCCACCTGTCCCCCACCCTGCACTTAGACTCTCTCTCAAAAATAAATAAGCTTTAAAAATAAAAAAGAAGTAAATTATGAATAATGATAGTTCCAATACCATGCTTCTAATGTAGTAATGTTTACCTACCATGTTTTCAGTTTTCTCCTTTTAACACATCTAAGATTGAAATGGCTAGGGGCGCCTGGGTGGCTTAGTCGGTTAAGCATCCGACTTTCGCTTAGGTCATGATCTCGCGGTTCGTGGGTTCGAGGCCCGCGTTGGGCTCTGTGCTGACAGCCAGCTCAGAGCCTGGAATCTGTTTCAGTCTGTGACTCCCTTTCTCTCTGACCCTCCCCTGCTCACACTGTCTCTCTTTCTCACCTAGAAATAAATAAAAACATTAAAAAAAAATTTTTTTAAAGAAATGGCTGGGCTTGGTTTGGTTTGGTTTCTTCTGTAGCTGCATCATACTCTTGGCTCATATTGAGCTTGCAAGCCAAGGCTACTTTATCTAGTGCTGGTTAGATTCTGATGTTGATAGCTCAAGTTGGGGAAAAGGGTATCATTTTAGAATGGGATATTGATAAGCTTAGTTTTCAACTTGGTTCAGTTAGTTGCTGGTGGGATCTCTAAACAGAGATGTTATTAAGACAGAGATATGGGTCTGGACAGAAGAAAAAAAATCAAGTGTACAGAGAGATTTGTGATTTTTAGGTAATAATCAAAACTGTCAGAGGCTTTTGTATGGAGACGAAGCAGTATGGGAGGCACTATTGCTTTTTTCATACATACTTGAAGCTTTTGAGTATCTTTAGTCTCTTCATTAGTACATACTTTTCAGTCTCACTGATCCCTCAACACCTGTAAGGTACAGTTCAGAGAGTAGTGAAATAGTCTGCATTTGTGTTTTTGTATTATTAATTTCTAAGGTTTATTAGTTTATTAGTCCCTGAGATTTATAATATTGCAAAGAAAATGGTGGCATTCATTTTGTATTTGTCATGCATCATTTTAGCTATTTAAAGAATGTCCCATCTTATTTATTAAAATTAAATTATTCAAGTGTATGTTCTCTTTGAGCAGTGAATATAACTTGAACCATCTCCAGTTTAGGAGATTAACTGAAGGGTACTGGGAGATGATAAGGTAACAAATACCATAAGTTAAACATTTAATTTCTTCCATTTAGATATACAAGAAATTGATAACGTGTTGCTTCCAGTGATGAGAACTGAGCTGCTGACATTAGGGTGTGGGTGGTGGGTTGCCTTTTTACTTTGTACTCTCTTGTGCTATTCATATTTAAACCGTGGAACGATTTTACTTTGGGAACAGATAAAAAAATGTAAATTTTGAAAATTGCTTTATTGTTTTACTTCAAACATAAGATGGTATGATATGTTAATATTGACATCTGAATTTAGAAGTCATGTTTTCAAATCCTAATTTCACTATTGCCTGGCAAGCTGTCATTAGGTGAGTCATTTCACCTCTTTGAATCACAGTTTCCCATTTGGAAATGGAGATGGCTGCCTGCTTACCTCTCAGGGTAACTGTGGGTCCATTCAGTAAACATACCTATGAGGCTCACACTCTCATGGGTGCTGAGAAGGAAGCACATATTCATTCGTATGGGTATCCACTATCAAATGTAGAAGTAGACAGAATTTTAACCTACTCTGATATTAAGACAATACCGTAACATGTTCTTCCTTCATTTTACAGATCCCCAAAATTTTGACTATACTAATTGGTTGAAATTTGTGGAAATCTCACTTGGGACTTTATAGTGACCTCAAAAGTAGGGAGTCACTAAAACTCACCTAAACCTTACTACATACATTTTACTATATAGAAAATAATACTTATTTAGACCATAAGTATTAAATCATCAGATTCTGATGCCAGACTACAGTTCTTTCTTACTAAGGTACTAGTGAGAATTCTTAATCAAGGGGCTAAGCCTAATTTGCAGCCCACTTGCATTTTCCCAGATGAGTAGAGTTTTTTCCTCCTGCATCTCTCTGGTATTTTTGTTCTCCTATCCTTTTGTATTTCTGCTGTGTGCCTGGTGTCTGATTCCTATACCCTTAGTTTTCAAAAGCCTAAAATTCACTCTAACTATAGTCTTTTACTTTAATTTCTATATACTGCTTTCTTCTGGTGTGTTTAGTAGAAAAACGTGTTGCTTTACTTGTTAAGTCATGTATATAACTTCTTTTGTAATCTTGAATATTTTTCGCCTCTTCACTGGGAAAAATACAGATATTAAATTCATTTGATGAGAAGTTATTGAGCTCTCAGTTGTAAGTACATACAGTTTCCCTGGTGCCATATTGTTTCCTTTGTAGCACCATTAAACATCTTACCCCCCATTATAGTTTGTAGACTTTTAATTTTGAACTATCTAATACCCACTCTCCTGTAAGTTATGGTTTAGGGGCATTGATGGTTTACTATTTAATATCCAGTATCCTGTAAATTGTAGAAGTACTTTGTAAATTGAACATATGATATTTTTGTGGATATTAGCCTCCAAAAACCATCATGATTATTAAAAATAAGCACAAATTTTTAAAGTTTTATACAGGTTTAGTTTTAAGTGTGAAATACAGACTTTTGCAAAAAAAAGTTACATGGATTATTTGTTAAAACAGTATAAAACATAAAACATAAAAGTATTGTATAGGTAATTTCCTCTTTATCTTTTTCATATTTATTTGTATTTGAGAAGAAAAAATGAGGTATCTCAATTCTGAGTGATTTATCAGTTCAGAATGAACTAATCCAAAGTGAGAAAACATTATTTCATACCTGTAGAACATTCTTCTGCTATTAATGACTGTTTCACTTGAGATGCTTTTAGCTTCAGAGTAATAGAAAATCAAGCTATATGTGTCTTAAACAGTAAGGATATTCATCATCTCATACAACAAAGAAATTAGAGGTAGCGTGTTTCAGATTTGGTTAATTCAGTAGTTTCATCAGAAATTCAAGTTCTCTAACATTCCAGAGTGACCTGTCCTTTTAGGCTGGATCTCCTCTTGATCCCATAGTACCTGTCACAAGTGTCAGGTGTCACAGGTGGTGATGTCTCAGGGAGAAATTGAAATTATATCTACTTATAATGCATTTATGAAGAATGGCAACCTTCTCAGAAGTCCCCAAACAGATGGTCTTTAGGTAGCTATGGCCACAAATGGGTCATTTACACATGCCTAAGCTATCACTTGGCAGAGGGTATGATTGGCTTCTTTCTTTTTAAAGGTCATGACCTGCTTGGATGATCATAAACAAAATTAGTTTCTGTTGGCAAGAAGTGGCTGTTGGATAGGCAACAAATAGTGCCTGTTGCAGTTGAGCCCATTTTAACTTTTCTTTATGCATTCAAATGCTTAGACACATTTTAAAAAGTTATAATGAGCTCAACTACAACAGGCACAAAAACAGACACATAGATCAGTGGAACAGAATAGAGCACCCAGAAATGGACCCGCACATGTATGGCCAACTAATCTTTGACAAAGCAATAAAGAGTATCCATTGGGAAAAAGTCTCTTTAGCAAATGGTGCTGAGAAAACTGGGCAGTGACATGGAGAAGTGTGAAACTGGACCTCATTCTTACACATACACAAAATAAATTCAAAATAGATGAAAGACCTAAATGTAAGACAGGAAACCATCAGATTCATAGAGGAGAAAACAGGCAATAACCTCTTTGACCTTGGCTGCAGCAACTTCTTACTAGACACATCTCCCAAAGCAAAGGAAATAAAAGCCAAAATGAACTATTGGGACCTCATCTAGGTAAAAAGCTTTTTGCACAGCACAGGAAACAATCAACAAACCTAAACAATCAACAAACCTAAAATATCTTCACAGGGAGAAGATATTTGCAAATGACATATCGGATAAAGGGTCAGTATCCAAAATCTATAAAGAACTTATCAAACTCAACACCCAAAAAACAAATAATCCAGTGAAGAAAGGGGCAAAAGACATGAATAGATACTTTTCCAAAGAAGACATCCAGATGGCCAACAGACACATGGAAAAATGCTCAATGTCACTCATCATCAGAGAAATACAAATCAAAACCACAATGAGATACCACCTCACACCTGTCAGAATGGCTAACATTAACACCTCAGGAAACGAGATGCTGGCAAGTGTGCAGAGAAAGGGAAATCCTTTTGCATTGTTGGTGGGAATGCAAACTGGTGCAGCCACTCTGGAAAACAGTATGGAGGTTCCTCAAAAAATTAAAAATAGTACTACCCTATGACCCAGCAGTTGCACTGCACTATCCTTACCCAAAGAATACAAAAATGCTGATTCAAAGGAGCACATGCACACCAGTGTTTGTAGTAATGATATCAACAATAGCCGAATTATGGAAAGAGCCCAAATGTCCATTGGCTGATGAATGGATTAAAATGGAAAACTACTTGATGATCAAAAAGAGTGAACTCCTGCCATTTGCAACAACATGGATGGAACTAGAGTGTATTATGCTAAGTGAAATAAGTCAGTCAGAGAAGGACTAATATCAGATTATTTCACTCATGTGGAATTTAAGAAACACAGCAGATGAATATAGGAGAAGGGAAAGAAAAATAAGATAAAGACAGATAGGCAAACCATAGAGACTCTTAAATACAGAGAACAAACTGAGGGTTGCTGGAGGGGAAGTGGGTGGGCGGATGGGCTAAATGGGTGATAGACTTGTGGGGATGAGCACTGAGTGTTATGTGGAAACTAATTTGACAATAAACTATTTGTAAAAAAAAAAATAAATAAATAAATAAATGGGTGATAGATATTACGGAGACCATTTGTTGGGATGCACACTGGGTCTTATATGTAAGTGATCAATCACTGGGTTCTACTCCTGAAACCATTACTACACTCTGTGTTAACTAACTAGAAATTAAATAAATTTTAAAACAAATTAAAAAGTGTGTAAGTAATAGCTAAGACTGATAACTTTGAAATAAAACAGCTCTGGGACACTTAACAGCTATGAGAACTTGGACAAACTCTGTGAATGGCAGATTAGTTATTACTAAAGTGGGAATAATAATGGTACCTATTTTAAAAGGTTGCTTTGAGGATTAAGTGACATAATGCATGCAGCCCACTTTGACACAATATCTGGCCCATAGTAAATGATCACTGTGAACAGTTTTTATCATCCTAGTTTAATTTTAGCTTATCTTAAATGATTCAAGCTTTTGCCTAAATCTGTTCTATATTTTGTGGTATGCCATTGTTGTAACTATCACTTCTTGAGTTGTAACTGTTGAATTTTACCATAGGGCTAGTTTTGGGAAAACCAGATTTGATGATGGCCGTTGGAAATGCTAAAACGTCAGAAGTCCTTCATCCAACCTAACTGTTTTCAAAAACATTGCTGTGTTTCTTCTGCTTAATTTTCATTAACATTACCATTTTTTATCAAAGTTACATGAAATAATGTAGTTTGTATTTTATTCATTTCTGAAATATTGATCCTGGTTAAGTTCTCATTATCTAAAGACTTTTAAAAACATTGTAGGGAGAGATAATTAACAAGAGACTTTAAAATGGAGATGATATTTAATAGAACTCTAAATGTTTAATGCAATAAAAGCTCTGTTCATAGTAGGCACTTGATAAAAGTTTTTTTTTTTTCCTCATGTCTCATACAATAAACATCTCAAAAGCATTATTTGTTTCTTCAGGAACAGAAAAACTTGTTATTAGCTATGTCAGTAGAGGAGAACTGTTTCAATCAAGAAAATGGAAATCATGCTAGGGATCTCAAACAGGGTTTTAATACAGGAAATTGATTACACGGGTGTTCATATAACTTTTATGAAATGCTAAAGTTTAATTGGCTGGTCAAGGGTCATCTTAGTCATCACTTACATCATGGTTTTTATGAGGAAAAAATAGACATTCCTTAGCTTTTAAACAAATATTAAAAACAAATTTAATATTTAGACAAGTGGGGAAAGATATTTTGCTGATAGGTCTATTCTAAAAGTTGAAAATGAATAAATAGGTTATATATCATTTTAAATATATGATTTAAAACGGGGTGGGGAGGGATAGAACATGACTTTTCTTCTGTCTTCTAACTCCTTGTACCTTTCCCTTAGCATCTATTCCAGGGAGGCCTGAGTGTCTCAGTCTGTTTAGCATCTGATTCTAATTTTCAGTTCAGATCATGATCTCACAGTTCGTGGGTTTGAGCCCTGCATCAGGCTCCGTGCTGACAGTGTGTAGCCTGCTTGGGATTCTCTCTCTCCCACTCTCTCTGCCCCTCCCATGCTTGCTCTCTCTGTCTCTCTCTCAAAAATAAATAAATTCTAAAAAAGTAAAATTAAAAAATAATCTGTTCCATCCCTCTAATTCTTAAAGATGCTCTTATAAAATTCCACACTAAGATTCTCATTTAGACTTTCTGCATTTTTGTAGAAGTAAAAAGTATTCCCTTGGCCTATGTCTTATTTCATCACCTATCCAAATTACTTATTTACTCTTTCAGATCTTAACTCACATAACTTCTTCTCAAAGAGGCCTTCTCTGACCATGCTATTTTAAATTGCAAATCCTTCTTTACTGCTTTTTTTCTTAAAGCACTTATCATGTTCTAGCATGCTATATATTTTGCTTATTTATTTCTTCTATTTCCTCACTAAAAAGTGTTATAGGGCAGAGATTCTTGTAGTTTTGTTTACTAGCTACATCCTTGGTACATAAAATCATGCCTGGCACATGGCAACCCCTCAGTAAATCGTTGCTAAATGAGTCAGTGAATTTTTCCCTTAAAATTACAGTTATAAATCCAGGTTATAAACCATTTTTTTCTGAGAACTTTGAAGGGATTGCTCTGTTGTCTTCTGGTACCTGGTCTTATTAATGTGAAATATAATGTCAATCTCTCTTTTTTCTTCTCTTTAAAAGCTTTCTTTTTCTTGGATCTCTGGAAATTTTCAACAGTGTAAATGAAATACGGTTTTTTTCATTGATTCTAGTTGACACTTATCTTTAACTGTTTTTCTCCGTCTGGGAAATTTTATTTAAAAAAAAAAAATTCTTATGGCAATGAGAAGGAATGAAATCTAGCCATTTGTAGCAACATGGATGGAACTTATGCTGAGCGAAATAAGTCAGGCAGAGAAGGACAGATACCATATGTTTGCATGTATAGGTGGATTAGGAGGAACTTAACGGAGGACCATGGGGGAGGAGAAGGGGAAAAATAGTTGGGGAGAGGGAGGGAGGCAANTCTTATCCTTTTTTCTGTACTATCTACAACTCCCATTATCGTATTTATCTTCTTTTCCCTGGATGTGCCTTTTTCCATATTTTTCTCTTTTAATTTTATCTCTTTAAGGTTTGATAGGTTTATTGATAGTTAAACAGTGAAATCTGGCATACTATTTTCTTTGACTAAAATGAAATACAACTAGGCTAAAATAAGATAGATTGCTATAATATTTGTATTTTGTTTATTACTAGTAATAATGAATGGCAAAGGTGGCTTATCACATCAGTAGGAAAAGGAAGTATTCTTTTAGTAAATGATCACTGGCTTATTGGAAAAGGATGTGGTCTAATTTCTTATCAAGCACACTATGTATTTTAAATACTATGTAATAAAATATACATCCATAGAATTAGGAGTCAAGATGTTCATTACAGTATTATTTATATTATGGGAATGGCCTCAGTGTCCAAAAAAATAATTTATTAAGCTCTCATACTTTGAAGATGGTATGTAGCCACTAACAACTATGTTTTTCTTTTCTTTTTTTTAAAATATGGAACGCTTCACGAATTTGCGTGTCATCCTTGCGCAGGGGCCATGCTAATCTTCTCTGTATCGTTCCAGTTTTCATATATGTGCTGCTGAAGCGAGCACTAACAGCTATGTTTTTCAAAGAATGTTTAGTAATATTGAAAATGATACATTGAGCTTAGCATAAGTTAGAAACTTGTTGAATCATTAATGTTGTATACTGGAAAGTAGTGTAACAATGTGTTTCAACTATACTTCAGTAAAAGAAGATAGAAAATGTTACATTATCCCAATTATTTATTTATAAACACACACGTGTAAATTTTTACACATATGTGTTTAAAAGAAAAGGACTATGGAAAGTTTAAAAAATGTTAATATAGGAGTGCCTAGGTGGCTTATTAGTTCATTAAGCATCTACCTCTCGGTTTCTTCTCAGGTCATGATTTCACAGTTCCTGGATTTGAGCCCCACATTGGGTTCTGTGCTGACAGCAAGGAACCTGCTTGTCTCTCTCCTTTTCTCTCCCCCATTCCCCTGCTTATATGCACTTTCTCAATATAAATATATATATTTTTAAATGTTAATACGGATCCATAATCCCTTATGAAACCCTTGGACACATATGCATTGCTGCATTCCAGATTTTTTTAGATTTTTGAACAGTAATATATGTTTTCATAACATCTAAAGAAGTACTCTGTAATCAAGCACGTTAATATTTCTGCAGTGAAACATGGGACTATTCACATTAAGTCGGATACATAAAGTTTATAATTTCATGTCAGTTGAGGTTACATTTTGCTGCCAAATCAATTTGTGCCAAACTTAATTTTTAAATTTCCTTTTTCCTAATCCTTTTTGGGTTTCAGAAGTATGTGCATTTTGGATCAGTAGTATTTAAGCAATGAGACTGAATTGTTTTAATTTTAATTTTTTATAATTTTTCATGTATTTCTATATAGGAACATATAAATATTTACAGAAAAATACTTTAGTAACAAATTTAAAAACTGTGAATATATACTTGAGTTAAGCTTTCTTACTAAATCTTAGCCTTCCCGAAAGGAAGAGAAAAGAGCCAGAAGCTATTCATTCAATAATTTAGCAAATACTTATCCAGAGTCTTTTTTAAAAAAATTTTTTTAACATTTATTTATTTTTGAGAGACAGAGAAAGACAGATCATGAGCAGGGGAGGGGCAGAGAGGGAGGGACATACAGAATCAGAAGCAGGCTCCGGCCTCTGAGCAGTCAGCACAGAGCCCGATGTGCAGCTCAAACCCACGAACTGTGACATCATGACCTGAGCCGAAGTTGGACGCTCAACCGACTGAGCCACCCAGGCACCTCAGAGTCTACCGTTTTAATAAACATAGGTAACCTAAGTTATTAGGGAAATTAATATTTCAAACTCTAATATAATACCATTTCACATTCTTCTTATTGTTCAGAAATTTAATAATTGAGACAATTCCAGTTGTTCATCAGGATGCCAGGGAGCACTAGGCTATTTCTCACACAGTGCAGGGTGAGTATCAATTGATACAACTACTTTGGAAAACAATTTGATACTATCTGGTGAAGTTAAAGTTGTATACTCTATATCATATCATGTGACTTTTCATTAATACATTGATTTCTTCTGTCTGAGAGTGGAACCTTTTCAATTTCTCCTACTGCATCTTGCCCCTTACCATTTTATTCACTGTAATTTTATATGTGAGCATTACTGTGTTTCTCACTGTGATTTTTTTTTCTTTTTCCAGGGCAGTACCTTTGCTGTTCAATAACTTGCTTCCTGAGTCTTTTCACAAAATAGGGCTTTTTAAACAAAAACTTTACTTTTTTAAATTTTGATCTGCCAATAGCCATGCAAATATTTTAGCACCTTTACTTGTCAAATGTGGTATGTAATCAAGAGTCTCTTCCATTTTGCTGGGGTTGTTGCTGCTATTTTCTGTAGATAAGCACAATCAAACAGAATGACTTGGTTTATCAACCAAAATTGTCTGTGGCCCTAAGCATGGTATCCATCTCTTTTTTTGCATACTTTCTCAAAAATCATATTTTTTCTCATTTCTCAAGTTTTGTGAATCACTTTTGTTAGCTTTAGAATTGTTTTGTACATCTCTTTAAGTTGAAAATGTTGGGGCACTGGGGTGGCTCCGTTGGTTGAGCATCCGGCTTTGGATTAGGTCATGGTCTCACAGTTCGTAAGTTTGAGCCCCATGTCAGGCTCTGTGCTGCCAGCTCAGAGCCTGGAGTCTGTTTCAGATTCTGTGTCTCCCTCTCTCTCTGACCCTCCCCTACTCACACTCTCTCTCAAAATAAATTTTTTTTTTTAATTTTAAAAAAAGGAAATGTTAAAAGACAATAGTGAGATTTTTATATTCAGCTTTTTACTCCTTTAACAAACATTGAGTGCTTACTATGTATAAAGGTCAAGAATTTCTCCTAATCCTGTCTTCAAGAAACATAAGACCAGCTAATAAACCGGCTTCAGTATTGTGTGGTAAACCCTAAGATAGTCAAAGGTTGGATGGAATTAAGTAGAGGTCTTCTAAGTCAGGGGTCAGTAACCCTTTTTGGTAAAGGAACAGATAGTATATATTTTATATATATGGGCTTTGTGGGCTATACATAATTCTATACATATATACATTTCTATTGCAACTACTCATCTCCACTATCATTGCATGAAGGTAGTTACAGGAGACACAGATGAATGAGTGTGACTGGACAATGAAATTTGAATTCTACGTGATTTTTATGTGTCAAAAATATTTTTTTAATTTTTTAACCTTTTAAATAGATGAAATTTAGTATTACAAGTATTTTTTAAAGCCTTTAAAAACCATTCATAGCCCTCAGACCATACTAAAACAAGTGGCAGGCCAAATTTGGTTCATTTGCC
Source organism: Crocuta crocuta (assembly GCF_008692635.1). Lineage (NCBI taxonomy): Eukaryota > Metazoa > Chordata > Mammalia > Carnivora > Hyaenidae > Crocuta > Crocuta crocuta. The sequence goes on from NW_027529433.1 coordinate 5,181,842, forward strand.
ATAGTTGGCCAACCCTTGTTCTAAGACTTTGAATTACAGGATGTTAATTGAATGTCCATTCCATGTCCGCTACTTTTATTTATTAGGAGAATTTAGTAACCTAGGTTTAGGAATAGTGAAAATCTCATTGCTAATCCCAGTGGTTTCTCAGTATCCTTGATATTCTGAATAAAATCATGATGCTATCAAAATAATTAAAACAGTAATAACACTGTCAAATTGATGATATGTAAGTTACTCCAGCAAAGATTCCAAACTAATTTTCTTACAGGGATGAGGTGAATGTTTGGGAAACTGGAAGCTGTGTGAGTTGAGGCAAAGTGAAAAGCATATGGCTCATGTAAAAAAACAAACAAACAAACAAACAAAAACAGTAGCCACTACTTAGCTCCTGTCTTATAGAGTAGAGGGAAAGCAGCCCCAGTGTTCCCTGACAAAAAACATTCAAAAGAAATCCAGACTTATATGTAAGTTAAATTATGTCTCCTAGTTGTTTAATATGGCAACAAATCTGTTTTCATTTTTTTAATTGTTTTTAACATTGTGAATCAAAAGCTTCTTTCAGAGTCATTTAAGCAGACTGGCAACTAACTTGCCATCTCTGTCCCAGCAAGTTTGTTTAACTGTGTAAAAGGAGCTCCTTGAAAAGTATCAATAGTGATGCCCATTACTGGTCTCGCTTTGAAATCTATAATCTCAGAGGATGTTTTTATCTCAATACTGAAAACTGCTATTAAAGCAGTTTTAAACTATAAGTCAAATGCACATTTGTATACATGATGTTCACATCATAATGTCATAATGCTAAGCTTGAGTGTATCCAGTGAGTACATACTTGCAGCTAACTTTGTGGTTGTAGCAGCTCTTTTTTTTCTTTTTGTAAATAGCTTTATTGAGATATAATTTACATACCATACAAATTACCCATGTAAAGTATACTGTTCATTTGGTTTTAGTATATTCATAGAGTTGTATAGCTGTCCCCAAAGTTATTTTTAGAACATTTCATCACCTGGGGGGAAAAAAACCCTGACCCTTTAGCAGTTACACTCCCAGTTTTTCCCACATCCTTTCTCATCCTAGTCAACTACTAATCTTTCTGTCTCTATAGACCTGCCTATTCCAGATATATCCTGTAAATAGAATCATATAAACATGTGGTCTTTTCTGTTTTTCTGTTTTTACTTAGCATGTTTTCAAAGTTCATCCATGTTATAGCATAAATCAGTGCTTCATTTCCTTTTTATCGTTAAATATTCCATTGTATGAGTATATCATGTTTTATTTGTCCATTTACTGGTTGATAGACTTTTGAGTTGTTTTCACATTTTGCCTATTATGCATAATGCTGCAGTGAACATTCAAGTACAAGTTTTATGTGGACATATGTTTTCTTTTCTCTTGGGTAGACACTTAGGAATGGAATTACTGATATATATGGTAACTCTATGTTTAACTTTTTGAGGAATGACCAAACTTCCAAAGCAGCTGTACCAATTTGCATTCCTACCATTAGTATTTGACAGTTTCAATTTTTCCACATCCTTGTCAGCAACACTTCTTACTATCTGATTGTTTTTCTTCCTTTTTAATTATAGTCATCTTAATGAATATGAAGTGATATCTTACTGTAATTTTGATGTACATTTCCCTGAAGACTAATGATGTTGAGCATCTTTTCATGTGCTTATTGGGCATATGTATACTATGCAGATTCTCTTTACTGATTTTTTTAATTGGGTTATTTGTCTTTTTATTATTGAATTATAGGAGTTCTTATATATTCTGGATACAAATTTNTTTTAGCCACTCTGACTGTGGATACAAATTTCTTATCCAGTATATGATTTCGAAATATTTTCTCCCATTCTGTTGTCTTTTCCACATTCCTAATAGTGTTCTTCAGAGCACAAAAGTTTTTAAGTTTGACAAAAGCTAATTTATTTTCTGTTTCTTATGGTTTTGGTATTATATCTAAAAAGTCACAAAGTCATCAAGGTTTACCCCTAAAAACAAGATTTACCCCTAATGTTTTCTTCTGAAAGTCACAGGATTTTTACGGGACGCCTGGCTGGCTCAGGCCATTAAGCCTCCAACTTCAGCTCAGGTCATGATCTCATGGCTTGTGGGTTTGAGCCCTGCATTGGGCTCTGTGCTGACAGCTCAGAGCCTGGAGCCTGCTTCAGGTTTTGTGTCTCCCTCTCTCTGCCCCTCCCCTACTCACGCTCTCTCTCTCTCTCTCTCTCTCTCTCTCTTTCTCATGATCAAAAAGAAATTTAAAAAGTAAAAGTTACATTATTTTACCCTTTTAGATCTTTGATCCGTTTTGTATTAATTTTTGTATGTGGTTGGTGTAAGGTGAGGAGGTAGGATAGAAATCACAGGCTTTAACCTCAAAAATCAAACCAAAGATAAAATAGCTGCAAATACTAATAAGTAAATACATAAATAAGTGGCAAGGGATACATGAAACACGACTGTCAGAATATTAATTGTGAAGGCTCAGTGAAGAATACATGGGATTTATTATGCTATTTTCTCTAGATTTTTTGTTTGAAAATATCCATAACAGTGTTTTTCTAAATGTCAGCTTATTGTAGTTTATTACCACCATTAATTGTATTGGCCTATCATCTGTATCCTTAGCTTGGTATGGGACTGTTATTAAATGGCTCATAGTAGAAGTTTGGTTATAACTATGACAATCTTATTTACAGTAAGAAAAACTATAAAAATCAAGACAAATTAAGCTAAAACTTTTTTAATTTCAAGGTCTCTAAATTCTTGATTTACCCAAAACTTTTATTCTACTTAGAATTTATGAACAGTATGTATAAATGTGTTGTATGCAAATATGTGTAGTGTACAGATTTCCTAAATGTACTTCTCAAACTTGGTTCTGGAGAATGTTGAGTGGAGAAAAGTCTTTTTTTTTTTTTCCACAAAATTATACTGATTTCCTTACTACAAGACTTCTTAAGACCTTTTAACATGCAAATACATATTCAAAATCTGTAAAATTCAGCAAGCAGTGTTTTTAAAACTTATTTGTCCATTCACATACCGTGAAGTCATTTGGAAAACACTGGACTACATGTTTAAAATCATGTTATCACATTTAGATAATTAAATAGTTTAAGTTATTTTTGTTGATTATCACTACCCTAATGATTTTCATTCCTTAGTTTCTTCTTATATCTATCCATTTCTCTTGCTCTTAGTTTTGTAGTTTCCTGTCATACATTTATTTGTCTAACTACTGAAAGTGATGAGATTTTGAAATTGATGTTTCTCTGAGTATGGGTTTATAACAATAATGGAAAATATTTTCAGTTAATTATGTCTTTAAAATATAATAAATGATGACTTTATATTTGTACTTCTTATTTTAACTAATAGCATTTGCAAAACTTGCAAAAGAGTATTGTTTAGAGATTTAAAACTATTAAATATAGTTTGGTGTCCTAATTGAATTTTGCTTTATTCCAGAAAATTCAGAAAATACTGCTAAAGGAATAACTAGCAGACTTTAAAATTATTCAAAATTGAGGGGCACCTGGGTGGTTTAGTCGGTTAAGCATCCGACTTTCACTTAGGTCATGATCTCGCGGTTCATGGGTTCGAGCCCCGCGTCGGGCTCTCTGCTGACTGCCAGGTCAGAGCCTGGAGCCTGTTTCGGAGTCTGTGACTCCCTCTCTCTCTGACCCTCCCCTGCTCACGCTGTCTCTCTCTCTCCTAGAAATAAGTAAAACATTAAAAAATTTAAAAAATAAAATAAAATTATTCAAAATTGAGAAAACTGGTGAACTTTGATCCAAATCAGGAAAGATGGCACCATTACAATGGAGAAGCAGAGGAGGAAGATGAACATCAGCCTAAGGGTGATGTTCAGTGTCAGACCTCATAATGAGGCCAGTGAATACCACTGACTGTTGGCATTTTATATGCAGTAGTGAATGAGTGAAGGACTGTAGTAATTGTAGCTACTACTTACTATTGCTTTTGTATTAATATTCACCTTTAGGGATATTTTAAAAGTCAAGTGAAGAATAAACTCAAATGTAAGAACTCAAAAAAAATTTAACTCCCAGCTGAATTCCCCTACCACAAATCATTAGGGCTTTTCTCCTCAGGTAACCACAAATAGTACTTTCCCAAGTGTCCTTTATTACTTGTTTTTTTTTAGTATCTTCTGTAGTTTATATTCATTGTAACATGAAATTTTGTATTTTGTATCTATTTTGTACTTTAGTTTTTTCACTATGAAATTTTTCACCCTCAAAATGAGGATATGAAGGCCATGTAATACTTTACTGTAAATATTGTTATCATTTTGTTATATTTTCTTTTATCTATGTCAGGAACATAAGATCATGAAAGACAAGATGAGCCTTGCTTGCACACCTCGAAATTCCAAACTGGATCATTTTTAGTGTTTTAATATTTAATTTGTAGTTTATGTGGTGATGCAAATCCAAATTTAAAATCTGATTTAAAAGAACAATTTTTTTTAGATTTCCAAACTTACATAAAGACCTATTAGATAGGAAAATTAAATATTTTGAAATACACTTAAAAATCTTCATTGCAAATGATTAAACAAAAGCCAAGCTCTAATATGATTTTTAAATTCCATCCCATCAACATAGATGTAGAAATAAGTAAGCAAACCAGATGGAGAAATCTGCTTTTAATGTATATGCACTGTGAAAGCTTTTTATTCTGCTTTAGATATTGTGTATACCCGAATGTTAGTGTTTTCTTGAACTACATTTTTGTTTTACATTAAAACTTTTATTAATCAGGATTACAAGAGATTGAGCTGTTGTTAATTGCATTTTGGTTATCTGAGGAATAATCAGTAGAACTTTGTATTTCCCTATTCCAATTTATTGTTAAAAAAATCTCCTGATCTTTATCAATACCCTTTCTTTAGTAAATAAATATTTGTTTCCACTATTTATCTATAAAAGTCTATTTATCTATAGATTTTTCTATATCTCTCCATGTCTAAACTATCTACCCCAGTCCCTCACACAAGGAATGTCAGGCATAAAATTAAGTACATAGTAAATACTTGTTAAACAAGTTTATTGTTGTCTTTCTTTGTTTCAGATTTGGAATGTGGTATACTGATTTTTTTTTCCAGTAAGCTGAGCTTTACCCATTATGTTGTTTCAAGTACATGTATAAAAGTTTGGAAAACATATATTAATAATAAAGCAAGACAGAAATACTAGTAGTAATAATTTTGAGTGTGTTTTACATTATAAATACAATTATTATAGTGAAACATGTTTTTAATTAAAAATTTAAGAATTTTATGTTTTGAAGGTTGCACTTGCTTTAGACAGGTATAGAATATCACAGGCCTGAGGATCAGACTTACTATATCTATGGCTAAAGTATTTTTCTTTCCTTCCTTTCCTCCTCCCCATCTAGTACAGATACTTTGCTATTTTAAGCATGTTTTTATATTTACACAGTTTCTTTGTTTCCTGTGGTCTGTTTGCTAGAGAGAAAGTTAATTCTTGGGAACATTTTTGGTTTATTTATAGATTGGTCAAAGAAAAAATGATGTATGAAAAAGAAGCAAAACAACAAGAAGAAAAGATTGAAAAAATGAAAGCTGAAGATGGTGAAAATTATGCCATTAAAAAGCAGGTAAAATTGTATCTTTGGGGCACCTGGGTGACTCAGTCAATTAAGTATCCAACTCTTGGTTTCAGCTCAGGTCATGATTTCATGGTTTATGGATTTGAGTACCGAGGTCGGCTGTGCATTGCCATTGCAGAGACTGCTTGGCATTCTCTCTCTTTCTGCCTCTCTCTGTCTCCCTCTCTATGTATCTCTCTTTCTTCTCCCCCTCCATATTTATGTATATATTAAATATCTCTTTCCACATTTATATCTATATAAATAACCCAATTTTATGTCAAATATACTTGTTTATTTAAATTTGTAAATATTTTCCCCAAACTGATTTGAAGACCACCAAAATAAATATATGTATTACCCTTTTCAGTGCCTTCTGAAACTGTACTTCTTTCTCTGACTGACTTATTTCACTTAACATAATACTCTAGCTTCATCCATGTCATTGCAATTCCACCCTAGCATTTATTGGCTGACACTTGTTTCATAATACCTTGAGAAAATAGAAGCTATTGGGAACTTTCTCTTTTTCCCATGACAAAATCTTTCAATCTATATGCATCTGTACCTGTACTACCTTCTTTGCTATTAGAATGGATTATATTCCCTAACCCTTGTCAGAACCATCAGTGATATTGTTTTTGTGTCTTTGTCCTCATCTTACATCACCTCAGCAGCATCTGGTACAGGTAACCACTTTTCTTTAAGCATCTTTTATATTAGCATCTTTAATAGAATAGCCTCCTGGTTTTCCTCCTGTTTCACTACCCTTTATTCTTCAGTCTCCTTTGCCAAAACCCTCCCCCTCCCCCTCTGTTCACTGTCTTCCCCCACCCTGCACTCCCCTGTGTGTGTGTGCGTGTGTGTGTTTAACCTTTAAGAGTTCTATCTACAATCCCTGTGTGTGTGTATGCGTGTGTGTGTTTAACCTTTAAGAGTTCTATCTACAATCTCTAGGTAAGCTCATACCACCCTATAACTTTAAGTACCATTTTTATGTCTACTCATTTATTTACCCAACAGATATTTTTTGGACCCCTTGCTACTTGCCAAATACTGTTCCAGGCATTCTTTTAGGTATGGCATTTAAAAAACAAAACAAAACAAAACAAAAAACCAGAGTCCCTGCTTATTTGGGAGACTGGTGCGACTATCTTCCAATTTACATCTCTGGGCTTGACCCTTCCAAAGAGATATATATTCAACTAATCACCTACTTGACACATACTGTTGGGTGTCCAAAAAAATAATCTGGCGTACCTGGGTGGCTCAGACGGTTGAGCATGTAGCTCTTGATGGCTCAGGTCATAATCCCAGGGACATGGAAGCAAGCCCTGTGTTGGGCTCTGCACTGAGTGTGGAGCCTGCTTTAGAGTCTCTTTCTCTGTCCCTCTCCTCCCCTCTGCCCTTCTCCCCTGTTCACTCATTCTCTTTCTAAAATAAAATAAAATAAGTCAAATCAAATCAATAAAATTTTGGTCTTCCCTTAAGCTAACCCACCTTCCCAGAACAAAAAGCTATTCCTTCTCTTGTTATCCCCCTTTCAGTAAATGATACCTCTAGTCATCCCAGTACCTAAAACCAAAAATTTAGTGAGTCTCTTCCTGATGCTTCTCTGTCTCTAATAATCACAGCTAATATAAGCAAGTCCTGTTTCTTATTGTCTCTATTTCTTTCCCTTCTGCCACTACCCCGATCGTGTTCACTCTAATCTTTTGCCTACACCATTGCAAAGCCTCCTAGTTGGCATATGACTTTGTCTCTTGGAACCTCCATCGCCTCCCTCCACAGCAGCCAGATTGATCTCTTCAAAATGGTACATCAGGGGCACCTGGGTGGCTAAGTTGGTTAAGTGTCGACTCTTGGTATCAGTCTGGTCTTGAGATCAAGAATCATGTTGGGGTCTGCACTGAGCATAGAGTCTGCTTGGGATTCTCTCTCTCCCCGTCCCCAGCTTGCATTCATTCTCTGTCTCAAAATAAATAAACCTAGAATCTTTCTCAGATCGTTTTCTCCTTAAAATCCAGTGTGCAGTGCATGTAGAATAATATCCAGATGACACTAAGAAAAAGGAGAGTCTAGGGGCACCTCGATGGCTCAGTTGGTTAAGCAACAAACTCTTGATTTGGGCTCAGTTCATGATCTTGTGGTCTGTAAGTTCAAACCCTGTATTGGCCTCTTTGCTGACAGGGCAGAGCTTGCTTAGGATTCTCTCTCTCTCCCTCTCTGTCTCTGCCCCTACCCTTCTCTCCCTCTGTCTGTCTGTCTCTCTGTCTCTCTCTCTCTCTCTAAATAAATAAATAAATAATTTCTTTAAAAAAAAGTATAAATCAGCTTATGCAGATTATATCTTAAGACTTGTTTTTTAAAATCAGAACATGGTGCAGTCACAGTGGTTTTTATCATATAAATTATGTACAAATTATAATAGTGAACACTCAACCCAGACTTAACTCTGCAGTATTAAATCACTTAAAATGGATTTTTTCTGTGGGCATTTGCTATCTGTGGTGCAGAAGGAACACAGTGTCATTTAAAACATCCAGGAAGAAAACCTTAATTTTTGAGCTTCTGGGAGAGCCTGCCTTCTTCTCTGTATGGTAGTACAGAGGACAGTTTTGTATAAGATATTCATAAATTAAAGGAGGATTTGTAAACAGATTTGTAGATATAATATATCCCCGAATATACTGTTCTTTGTGATATAACTGCTCTTCATAAGATTCACATGTAGAATATGACTTTTTGATTCTTAAAATTGTGATGGTTAGATTCTTTTTAAATACGTACTTCCGTAAATATTTATATCACTCTTGTACCTCTCTCACTTTAATGCTCTGTATTGTTTTCCAACATCTGATAAGAAAGTGTATGATATAGTATATAACTATATCATCCTTGTCCTGCTTGACAAGGCTTATTTTTCCAGTTGTGTAGGTATTGACCTCACTTAGTTTTTTATTTGCCCTATTCTTTTAATCACCAGCAACATATTAAAAAATAGCTGTATAGCTAAAATAGGAGTTGTAAGATACTGAAGTGGAGAATAAATGTGTTCTCTTTCTAAATAAAATTCTACAAATAATGTCACAGATTATCACAGAATGTGTTACTATTTATATGTTGATCATCTTTCATTAAAGTTACCACTTTATAGGTAAGGGTTAACTCTTCCTTGAATCCTGTGTTCTAATTGTTATTTAAAAGTATTAGCCTCTTAGTTCATTATCATTAACTACATATGCAGTTATAAAAAGGGGGAAATTTTTGTTTAAAAATCCTATCTGCATTCAGCCATGTTAAAATTCTCTCTTTTGTCACAGTGGTCATGGTTTATAACATAATTTCTTAGATTCCTAGTCAACCTAACACTTATATTCAAAAATACCATCCCATGTCTAATTACAGAACAATAAATCTGTTTACTGCTATTATCAACCTGCAGTGTACACAGTTGTCAATTGCGATTTTGTCTGTCTGATGAAACCTTGTCTTTAACTCAACCTACATGCTTTTCTCAATTTCCTTTCCCTAGTTGAACTGTACTCTGGCCAGCAATTCATGTTTTTCTTTTATGCAATGGGAGTTTTGAATTGCCAGAAGCACTGCTTTATTCCTGTTTGCCTAGGACTTTAATGTCGAGAATAGTTTCTTTAGTCTGCTGTTAGAAAATATCAAGGAAGCCAAGTGCTGTGTTTTGTGGGTTCTCTCCTCGTCTCTCTGTATTTCCTCCTCTTCTGAGCTAAATGCCCTCCTTAGCCACTTCTTACTACCTTGGCTCTTTTATCATTTGGATCCATTTTGCTCTGGCTTTCCTGGATCTTCTGAACCGGACCTATCTTAATAACACACATTTATAATGCTGTCAGTCCCTTCTAAACTTCTTACCTGTAATCGGTTGTCCAAATTGGACTTTCCTAGACTAGGCCTAATTTTGGTTCTTGTAAAATAAGAAAGTAGGCAAAAGATGAACACTAAGAGGCCAAAATACCACTCAGTCAAAGAATTCATATTTTCTGGCTAAACAATATAATGCAACCTCAGATATCGCCCAAATTGATTTTGTTACTCTGCTAACAATATCCCTCTTCTTCTTACTCTCCTCATCTCAATTAGGGATGGATGCAGAGGATTTTGCCCTCAAATATGAAGCTATTCTGGTCTTCTGTTTTTTTAAAACTATCTTGGAGCAGAAATGATTAGCAGTGGTAATCAAACATGTATCCCTGTTATTTCACCTGTAGCATGACCCCTCTTTTCTAGAAGTAATATTAAAAAGACAAACTGGTACAATTTTCCCAACAAGGATTTACAGTTATTACCTATAATTGCAGTGTTGTAAACTTTGTCTTTTTGAGAAAGATGCACACGCATTGTTTTGTGATTTACTTGTAACATGAGTTAACATTCATAATTGGATATTTATTTTTCCTAAAAATGAAGGGGAATTTTTTTTCATTAAATATGTGGAAAATAATAGGAAGCTTCAGTCTAAAAGAGGAATTTGATCAAGTGCCTTTCACAAGACTGATTCTGCAAGAACCACCATATTTCTTTTATCAATAACAAAAATATTATTTAAAATAACTTCCAGTGATGCCAGAAAATCTTATTGTCTCTTGTTACCTATACTCAGGTTTATAAATGTTACTATGTCTGTACATTTGTTTTGTCTCTTTTGTTATAGATTCATAGGAAGTTGCAATAAATGTTCAGGGAAGTCACATACACCTTTCACTATTGTTCCTGCAATGTTAGTAATGGTATCTTGTATAATTAAAATATCCAGACCATGAAATTCACATTGGTACACCACAAAGCTTATTTATATTTCACTTGTTACACATGTACTCATTTGTATATGTGTTTGTGTGTTTTGTATATAGTCCAATACAATTCTATCACATGTAGAATATGTAATTACCACCACAATCAAGATAGAAAACTATTCCATAACAAGACTGTCTTGTGCTACTTCTTTGTAGTCCCTGTCTCCACCCCTGAGTCCTAAGTAATTAACACTCTCTGAAGAATCATATAGTATATAACCTTTTGAAATTGGCTTTTTCTGTGGCGCCTGGGTGGCTCAGTTGGTTAAGTGTCCGACTTTGGCTCAAGTCATGATCTCGCGGTTTGTGGGTTCGAGCCCCACATCGGGCTCCATGCTGACAGCTAGAGCCTGCTTCTCATTCTGTGTCTCCCTCTCTGACACTCCCCTGCTCACACTCTCTCTCTCAAAAAAAAATAAAACATTTAAAAAATTTTTGAAATTGGCTTTTTCCACCTACCATAATTCCTTGAGGTCCACTGAAGGTCATTGAGTCTATCAACTTTGTTTCTTATTATTGCTGAGCAGTATTCCATGGTATGGATGTATCATATCATAGTGTAACCACTGAAAAAATTTTGGATTGTTTCCAGCTTTGAACTATTATGAAAAGGCTGCTATGAACATTTGTAGACAATTTTTGCATGAACATAAATTTTTCTGGAATAAATGCCCGAGAAATTGCTGTGTTGTATTAGTACATTTTTTGTTTTAAAAGAAACTGCCAAACTCTTTTCCAGAGTGGCTGTACTATTTTACATTCCCATCAGAGGTGTGTGAATGATTTGATTTTTCCACATCTTCACCAGCATTTGGTGTTGTCACTATTTTTTTATTTTAGCGTATAGCTATAACTCACATGATAGATGTGTAGTGCTATCTGATTATGCTTTCAGTTTTGATTTTCTTAATGGCTATAATGTTGAATATCTTTTGCTTATTTGTATCTGTATATTCTCTTTAGTGAAATGTCTGTTCTTCTCACTTTTTAAAAAAAAAATTTTAATGTTTTATTTATTTCTGAGAGAGAGAGAGGCAGCGTGAGCAAGGGAGGGTCAGAGAGAGAGGGAGACACAGAATCTGAAGCAGGCTCCAGGCTCTGAGCTAGCCGTCAGCACAGAGCCCAGCATGGGGCCTGAACCCACCAATCATGTGATCATGACCTGAGCTAAAGTCAGATGCTTAACCGACGGAGCCACCCAGGTGCCCCTTCTGCTCACTTTTTAATTAGATCTTTGTTTTTCTACTTTTAAGTTTTGAGAGTTCTTTGTATATTCTAGGTAAATGCTCTTTGTTGGCTATGTGGTTTGCAAATATTTTCTCTTAGTCTATGATTTGTCTTTTTAACCTCTTAACAAGGTCTTTCACTGAGCAACCATTTTTAATTTTGAGACCGTCTAATTTATGGCTAATGCTTTCTTTTATGAGTTATACTTTTGGTCTTAAGTATACGGCCTCTTTATCTAGTCCTAGGTCCCAAAGATTTTTCTTTTTTTTTTTTTTCCTAAAAGTTTTGTGGTTTTATCTCTTATATTTAAGGTTTGATGAGTTCTGAGTTAATTTTTATGTAAGTATGAGGTTCAGTTTGAGATTCATCTTTTTGCCTACAGCTGCCCAGTTGCGTCAGCAGTAGTTGTTGAAAAGGTTATCTTTCCCTCATTGAATTGCTTTTGTACCTTTGTTGAAAAGCCATTGTACATATTTTTGTGGGTCTATTTTGGTGTTCTCTCTTTTGATTCATTAACCTGTGTGTATTCCTTTACGAATACCACCCTCTCTTGATTACTGTCGCTATAGAGAAAGCTTTAATTGTGGAAGAGTGAATCTTCTTACTTTCTTCTTTTCTGTTCTGTTCATTTTAGCTTTTCTACTTCCTTTGCCTTTCCATAAAAATTGTAAGTTTGTCTGTGTCTATAAAATACCTTGCTAAGTTTCGATAAGAATTGCATTAAACCTGTATATCAGTTTGGAGGGAATTGATGTCTTTACTATATCAAGTCTTCCAGTCAGTGACCATGGTAAAGTAAGTCTTTCCAGTTTATTTAGGTCTGACTTCTTTCATCAGCATTTTTTATTTTCAACATCTCGATCCTGGACGTTCTATCAGATTTTTCCTGAGTATTTTGTTTTCTTTGAAAATATAAATGGTATTGTTTTTAGTTTTGTACAGTATTTTGTTATCAGATATGGAAGTACATTCAGGTTTTTGTGTGTTCATCTTGTAACCTATGACATTGCTGAACTCTCTAGTTTCTAAGCCTTTTTTGTGTATTCCTTCTGGTTTTCTACAGAGACAGTCATATCGTTTGTAAATAGAGACAGTTTTATTTTTTTTTCAATCTATTTTTTTTTCTTTTTCTTACCTAATTGTTCTAAGACTTTTACAGTATTGCGTTGAATAAGAGTGGTGAGCCTGGACATCTCCCTTTGTTTCTAATCTTAGGGAGATAGCATTCAGTCTTTTGCGATTAAGTGTAATGTGAGCTGTACATTTTTTTGTAAATAGCGTATTTCAAGGTGAGGAAGTTCTGTATGCCTTCTTTGTCGAGCATTTTTGTCATGAATGGGTGTTGGGTTTTGTCAAAGGCTTCTGTCAAACCATATGAGTTTTCCTCTTTGCCCTCCTCATATTGTAGGTTACATGGATTGATTTGTTGAACCAGCCTCTGTACCTGCTTATTCACTTGATTGTGCCGTATAATTATTTTCATACATTGGTGCATTCAATTTGCTAATGTTTTCTTGAGGATTTTTGTGTCGAAGTTTATGGTCTGTAGTTTGCTTTTTTTTTCATACTGCTTTTGTTTGATGCTGGTATCAGGTTAATTCTCATCTCATGAAATTAGCTGGAAAAGATTCCCTCTTTTCTTGAAGTATTTGTGTAAAGTTAGTGTTAATTCTTCTTTAAATATTTGGTAAAATTGTCCAGTGGAACTATCTGTGTTTGAAGAATGCTATTTCACAATCTTTTTAATTAAAATTCAGTTCCTTTCATGATTGTAGAACCATTCAGGTTATCATTTGAGTTTTGGTGATTTGTGGGTTTCAAGGAATTGGTTCATTTCTTCTAAGTTGTTGAATTCATAAACATTTTAACAATATTTTAAAACTGTTCATGGTATTTTTTTTCTCTTAATGGTTGCAAGATCTGTAGAGATATGATCTGTTTTGTTACTGATGTTAGTGATTTGTGCCTTCTCACTTTGTCAATCTTATTGGAGATATATCAAATTTTTAACAACTCAGCTCTTTGATTCATGGATTTGCTCTGTTGTTTTTTTATTTATAATTTCTTTGATTTCCGATCTTATTTTTATTATTACCTTCTGCTTGCTTTGGTTTATTTTGTGCTTCTTTTTGTACGCTCCTGATATAAGAACTTTGATTTTTAAATTGAGATCTTTCCTTTTTCCTAACATAAGCATTTACTGCTATAAATTTCCCTCTTGGCACTGCTATAACTGAATCCTACAACATTTGATATGTTATGTTTTCATTCTCATATATCTGTGTATTTCTCTGTTTCTTTGAGACTCCCTTATTGACCCCTTGGTTATTTACACTTATGTTGTTTAATGTCTAAGTGGTTTAAAGATTTTCCTGCTTATTTCGTTACTGACTTCTAACTTTATTTCATTACAGTCATGTATGCACTGTGTGTTATTTAGTTCTTTTATTTAAATTTGTTGAGATTTTTGTTTGTTTTGTTGTTGTTGTTGTTGTTTGACTCAGGTTATGGTATACTGCGATGAATGTTCCATGGGTGCTTGAAAAGTATTTGTATTTTTCTTGCTTAGTGTTCTATAAATGTTAGATCTTGTTAGTTGATAGTGTTGTTCAGTTTTTTTTATATTTTTGCTGATTTTGGGGAGGTTAGTACTTCTACAAGTTGCTAAGAGTGAGGCATTAAAATCCCTGGCTATAATATGTGAATTTGTCTCTCTCCTTTTAGCTTTATCAGTTTTTGTTTAATGTATTTTGAAATTCTATTGTTTAGTGCATACACATTTAGAGATTTTTTTTCTTGGTGGATTGATCATTTTATTACTATGTAACATCCCTCTTTGTCTCTCATATTTATTTTTTTGCTCTGAAGCAATATTAATACAGTCACTTATGCTTTTTTTAATGTTTGCCTGATAACGTCTTTTTCCATCCTTTTATTTTCAAACTCTCTGTTTCATTTTGTTTGAAGTGAGTTTCTTGTAGGCAGCATATAGTTGCATTGGTCCAATTTGTGCATCTTTGTCTTTGAGCTGGTAGATTTAGACCATTTATTTTTAAAGTAATCGCTGACACCTTAGGGCTTAAGGCCCAGATTATGTTTTTTATGTTTACTTATTTTGAGAGAGCGCTTAAGCCAGGGTAGGGGCAGAGAGAGAAGGAGATAGAGAAAATCCAAAGCAGGTTCCACACTGTCAGCACAAAGTCTGACCCGGGGCTTAAACTCACGAACCATGAGATCATGATGAGCCAAAAGCAGGAGTCAGACACTTAACTGACTGAGGCACCCCAGGCCCAGATTATTTTTTTACTCATGGAATTCATCACATATCCTTAGTCATTTATCAGTAACCACAAAACACAAGTCGAAATCCTTTCTTCCTTCCTCCCCCCTACCTCCCTTCCTCCATTTCTCACAGCATGGCAACGTGTCCCGAAAGAAGGATTTCCTAAAAATAAGCTTTTCAAGAAGCCCATGTGAAAGCTGGTCTTAAGTTCCAGAATGCCGCCTGCCACATTGGTCACAGGCCCAGCCCAAACATGGTGTGGAAGGTGACTGCACAGGAGCAGGATCGTTGGTGGCCATCTTCATATCATCCTGCCCTCTCTTTATTGAGGCAGAGTGGACACTTTAAAATCGTATACATTTAAGGTGTGCAGCTTGATGATTTCATAAGTGTATACATTGTAAAATATTCACCGTAACTAAGGTCCTTGACATATCCATCACCTTACATAGTTACCATTTTCTCTTGTCAGATGGATATCTTAACATGTTTATTGGCACATTACTATTTTACTTCCATGTAAAAGGAGACTTAACCATTGTTACAGTAATCTCCGAACTACCCTAAAGCTCACTTTGGCACACTAATGCAGTTACCATTGGTTCTAGAGGTAGCCAGTATCCCAAAATTAGAGTGCCTATAGATTATTTTAGGTATAGCCAGCCCTCAGTGAATGGATCATTAAAGAAGCTAGAAATCTTCTGTCAGTGGAGCAATAGCAAAAGAACTTGACATTAGCCAGATTATTTTATGGAACTCTTCTTTCTGAAAAATTGAAAATCTGCCAATTAGGGCTTTTCCTGTCCCTTTCCAACTTCTATACATTTGATTATAAAGGAAATTGATCAGATTTTAGTTCAGTAATATATTCATTATTATAATCTAAGACTTGCTAAGCCTCCCAGTCTTCCATTTTACCTGAATAATTTCTCCCCCCAAAAATCATAACTTGTTTTAAAAACAGTGAGACATGAGTAGGACCACATCCTGTTGTGTTCCCTAAGGCTCCTTACTTACCCCCCCTACCTCCCAATCTGTGCCAAGATCCTGACTTAACCTCAGTCTTGTCATAGTCAGCGTTAGAATAAACTGAGAGTTTATTCGGATATTTTAAACAGAGGCACCATTCATTTGAGTGACTCTTTCCCAAGGGGAACATTTTGAAAGATAATACTCATTTAGTTTAGTTCAAGTATTTTGAGGGGTTTCTTTACTATATAATCACACCTTATATATGGTCTTTTAAAATTATTCCTGACAGTTGTAATTCATTGTTACAAGGTAAAGTACATGATTTATGGCCTTGATAAAGATGTGGTTTATGGATTCCACATCATAGTCATCAGTGTACTGTATGCCTTTGGCTCCCAGTGCCATGGTCTTCTTGAAGCTGTGTCAAGTGTTTATTTTCATGTTCATGCTCCTATACTGGAGTGGAGGACAGAGATCTTCTCTTTTCATTTTTATATCCCTTGTACCTGGCATCCTATAGATATACAGTAAGCTTATTTAAATGAATTGAGGATGATATATGGGAGAAACTGATCTTTGGCTCTAGTTACATCGGAGTTCTGTTTTAATAGATTAATTGAGGATTCTTGCTCTATAATAATAGATAGAATAATAATGAATAGAAGTTATTTTGGGCAGATTTGCTTGCAGTTCATTTCATTGAGAGTACTGAAGCTTTCAAAAAAAATTTTTTACAAGTAAAAACACTTTGACTTACTGAGTTTTTGACCTTACTCTTTATATTCATTTCATCTTGCTTAGTTAATATAAGCTATTCTCAAAGGAGGTCCATAAGGAAGCGATATGAATCATTATCCAATGGAATGTGCCTGTCACTGATTTTTCACATGTATTCAGACTAACTAGATATATAAAATAATTTAATGGCAGTGATTAAATTTCAGGGTATAGTATGATTAGCAGTGAAGTAAAATCATGATCCTCTGTCTGAAGTTTTCAGCATTGTCTTGTTAGTAAAAGAATTACAAGTGCAACAGTAGGTTTTCACCTGAGAAAATAGATGCGGACAGAGCATCCTTGTGTATTATGATTCTCATTTTTGTTTATAGCGTGAGAGCTATAACAAAACTATTGGGGAAAGGAAGAGGGTACTGGGACTTAGTTAAGTTTGTATTAAAATATAACGTGATTACCATTAAGTTGTGTCTTTCCTTTTATATGAGCTAGGTAAGAAAGCTTACTAGGAAAAGTTTGGGATTTATACCATTTAATCAAAGATTTGACCAAACACTGTTTTTTAGAAATAAATGTTTGAAATGATCTCTGTTTCTTTCTGAGAATAGTTTAAGGAGATAAAGCTTCCTACCACCTTAGGAAAAAGACCTATTTGAGGGCCAACATCTGACACTAATTTATTTACCTTCCTGATGATTGGTTTCTCAGTGAATGATTTGATTTTTTTCTTTTATGATTCAGTATTTTACAGTCCAGCTTTGAATGATACATTTTAAGTCCAGAAATACCCGCCAGAATAAATATTCTTGTGGTTAATTCTGTTGTGTCTGTCTTCAAGAGGAATAGGCAGAAGTTCACATTCAGAGGGGTGCCAGGTTGGTAATTTGGCTCAAACTGCATGGGGAGAATAATCTCTCTCCTAAAATGAAGCGCAAGGATAAGTAATAACTTTTTATGCATGATAAGCATCAAAAATATGAACCTGCTGGTCTTTGGTTTTCATTTTTCTTTACCTCTGTCTTTCAGTGAGAACCTCCTGCAGTGTGCACACGATGTGATCAATAACTCAATAACTTTTTTCATGCAGTAATTATCTCCATGTGATATTATCTGAACAGTGTTTTTCTTTATTACTCAGAAGATGCAGGAGATATTTATATAACCAGCTGATCCCATTTTGGATAAAGGTGCTTTGTGACAGCAGGAAAAATAGTTTATTTTAAAAAGGCTTTTTAAATAAATGCTCTATGGAAAGCTTTTCCAGCTAATTTTCACTTAGTATTGAGAACGTGACTGCCAAATGATCAAAACTTGTACTTTGAATATTTTACAGTACGATAGTCATTCTTTCTAACTTCTAATAATCACAATTTAAAGTATTGAACTATTTACATACCTGTAATTTTTTCCTGACTCCTCTCAGTCATTTTAGATATTTACAGAGGCATAAGCTAAACACATAAGTTCTGCCATCTCTGCGTGTCTCACAGAGATTTTCATTACAGGCAGAGATCCTCCAGGAGTCCCGGATGATGATCCCAGATTGCCAGCGCAGGTTGGAAGCTGCATACACCGACCTTCTGCAGTTATTAGTAAGTAAACACCTCTCTGTATTCTGTTTACAAATTCTTTCCATCTAATACATGGAAGACCAAATCGTAAGTATTCAACACTGTAAACTAGTTAGGGATATATTTTGTTCACTTGCCCTATATACCAGGATGTTTTAAAATAATTGATAGAGATTAAGTTGTGTTTTAAATTTTGCCTCCAGTGGAAGTACATATCTAACATGTTGATTCTGTGTAAGCTTAGTTAATTAAATATATTTGAGTTACTCTGGTAGATATTCATGGCACTAACATTGTCCACCAATATCTTGAATTATTTCATTTTCATACATAAAAGCCCTTTTTTGGCACATTTTTAATGATAAGTAGACTATTTAAAATTTTTTAAAATCCAAATGTTTCAAATGAATTTTTAAAAAGGATCTAGAATTGTTTTAGAGTCAAACCTAAATCCATTTGAGAGGGGAAAAAACCTTGTAATATAGGCAGTCCTTGTATAACACTGTTACCGTACTTGATCGTATAAATGCTTTGTGATACAGTGGCAGAGTCATTTTATAAAGGATTCTGAGAATAATTAAAAGTCCTCCTATTTCTTTCTTAATAAAGGTAACTGCATAATACTGTATTCAAGCCAGTTGTTATTGCTTTGATGATAATTTGATGGCTTCTCACATTTCCTTTACTAATCTCATTTTATGTTTCTACTTCTTGAGCTAATATTAACTAACTACATAGCTTTCTCCTGATTCATAGTTGTTCCTTACATAACAAAAATAGAGTGAGGCTTTTTCAAGATGATCACATGTATTCCTTGAAAAAGAATGACATTCGTTTTCTCACCAGAATAATATTAGGACTAAATCTGTAAGAAAAAACAAAGAGAGAAATGTTCACATTTTAGTTTAATTTTGAGACAGAACTCCATATTTATCTACAGGAAACTTTGAAAGGCAGGATAATTCTCCTTAACGGGCAAAAGTAAAGCTGTGGTTTTAAAATAAAAGGTAGATGAAAGCAGAAAATAATTACTACATTAAAGTACTCCTTGAGACAGAAGCACCATATGTAGTTCCTGACAATTTAAATGCTTTTCTCTCTCATGAATCTAGCAGCTAAAAGAGTAATAGAAATTGCTTGAAAAAATTACACTGTATTTGGATGATATATTTGTGTATATGGATGTATTCAACAATATTTCTACCCTCAAAGAGCTTATATTTACCAACAGAGAATAAAGACATGTTAGGTGTAATGTAGGGGTTTAGGAAATTCTTACCTAAAGTCTGAGTTAAGCAAATTCTTACTCCTTTTGCTTTAAATTTTCATATTAAATAAACGCACATACCTGTTCCCTCTGCTGTATAACTGTTTGTACAGCTCCCAACTTTTATTGACCTGACATGAACAACTAACCATAGCTTTACTTAGTTTAGGTGAAAATCAAACATGCAGAATGACTTAGATGATATTATTTTACTTCTCTCTTAGCATAATAATATTAGCAAGAACTTTATAAAGTATCAAGGAAAGATTCATTCTGTCAAAAAATAAAAGATGTTAGCAGTTTGTTTCTGTGTAATGCAACATATAATACTCAATAATAAGCCAACACTTCAGTTTTCTAATTCAAAGATTATACTTAACTCTGGTGTGACACCACTAGCCTTCTTTGTCGTTGTGAATAGTTGGACGATTAATTTGGTCTGAATGCTTTTATATACATAACATTTTAGCAAATCATCATTTTTTTTTACTTTTCGTCCATTCATAGTCCTTTTTGTGTAGTGACATGTTGACAAAATGAGAATAAAATTTTTTGTTAATTTTTTTTTATTTAATTATTTAATGCCAGTAGCTTTAGATGACCATGTTTTTCGCTTACTCTGTGAGAATGCTATGTAGTGAAACAAAACAAAACCTACTATTTTTTTCTCTTAACTGTAAAGAAAGAACTATGGGAAAACTGAAATTAAACAATATTTAGATAAGGATTGGAATCATTTTTGTTTTAATTTTTGAGATTTTTATATTGTTGGTTTGCAGTATCTGAGGAAATAACAAAGGATGGAAGCTGAGAAGGAGAAATCTAATTTTTATTATATTTCATTTCAGGAGAGTGAAAAAGATTTGGAAGAAGCCGAGGAATATAAGGAAGCACGCTTAGTATTGGATTCAATGAAGTTAGAAGCCTGAAGTTTTTCTGTACAGGGTGTTTTTTGCATTAAATCCTGGGATCCATTCCACAATTCATTAATTTTGACCACTGCTGTATGTTCTAGTAGGAGAATGTGATTCTTTTTATGCAGTTGCATATATTTTTCTTTGCCTAATTTAACGTGTCAAATAAATGAATTCGTCTATAAAATTGTTTATATCATACTTTACATTTTTAATTTTTATCATTAAGTCATAGACATTTTTAACAGAGAATTAAAATCTGTTAAGTTCTCTTTGAAACTGTTTTGCTTTATAAATATGGATTGAGTTAAAAATAGGATACCTTTCTTTTTAGATAAAAATCCAAATTTTGAACAGTTTATTCTGAATAGGGTACAGTTCCTTCAAAAGAAAGAACCTCTTTGTGGATAAGGCCTTATATATTCCCTTAGGTATCCCTTCACAGTCAGAGTCTAACATTTCCATTACTATTAACCAATGGAAACATTTAAATCTTCTTCCAGAAAGATAGATTTATACAAAAAATACCAGTGATTTAGATCTTCAAATAAAATTCTTTTGAACAAAAAATTGAATTGTATTTTAAAGGAATAATAGCTATTTTTTTTTTAAACAAATCTTCAGAATGAAAAGGGAACCTCTGACTTCTGTGGTATAAATACTCCCACGGTGAATATTTCAAGCTACTAACATGACATCACTGAACACAAAGTTGGGAAGATATGAGCCAGCTTCAGCATACACTGGCTGTAGCCAAACCTGGATTATCTTGATTGACTAGAAACAGGTATCATCCTTTCACAAAGTTTTTTTCCAGTACAGTTATAAACCAATTAATTACCTAATCATTTGAGTTTATTTTCTAAAAATATATGACAACTCATTTAATTTTCTTCTATTTCTTGAAAATGTGTATGAGCTTTATTTATATCACCAGTCTAGCATGAGCAGTGATCTAATAAACTAAAATAGTAATGATAGCATTTAAGCTTTAAAACTTGTAATTGAAAAAATAACAAAAGCTGAATTTTTGCTGCTATAAGATACTTACAGGATGGTTGGTCTGATTTTGGAAGTTGCTAATCACTAGAAACCATAACCTTTATTGAATCTATCCAAAAGACAAGAGAAAAATAATACTATTCTGCTGTTATTTCTAAAGAGTACTCTGTTGTTTTAAAGCACAGAATGCATAATTTGTAAAATAAAATATACATGCAGAAAATTACTTCTTCAGAGAATAACATATATCAGAAGTATTTCTAAATTGAAGTATCATCATCTTAAACCATATTACATGCCATTTCTAAAGTATACCAGGTGGGGAGGGGAAGAATGAGGAAATAAAAACATAATTACAATGTAAGACTTTATACTAAAGGCTTAATGTTAGAGCTTTGCACAACAGGAGAATTGAAACTCTAGATTATTTTGTGGTTAGTATTAAGCACCAGAATAGGGAGAGGGCAGGGACCATATTTAGTTTTCCAAATAAAATATCATTTAAAGGAAATTTTATCATTTTTTTAATGTAAAACAATCTCTTTTCAACCTTCTGCCAAATACATAAATATCATATATATTCATAGCAAAAAATACTGGTCCCTCCAGTAAAAAAGTAATATGAAGGGGAAGTTTTGCAGCCAAGACCCAAATATTGGTTGCTGAAAAAATTATTTTCTTGCCCAAAAGCCGAAGAAAGAAGAAATTAACAAGTTAGATGAAAATAAATATACCGTTAGTGAATTTCTATCTCAACTATAGATTTTATAATGGATCTCTCTCCAGACACTGATGAGAAGCAGCGAGAAGTTTTGACATTCTGTGAAGGTTTATTCCTGGAAATTTTTGACACATTCTCGTTATGTTTTCACAGCCATCGAGAGATGCAGTAAGTTAAGAACAGTTGTAATTCATTCAGTGTCAACTTGTTTTAAAGCTTTTATTTAAAATCCCACAACTGTTGGACAATAGGTGGAAGTTCTCAAAGGTGATGTTACCTTTCTCTTTCTCCACCAGTACCTGACCCCAGCCAATACATAGCAGTTGCTCGGTAAACATTTGTAAAACAGGTGAAAAGCAAGAACATCTCTAACCTCTGGAGTGATAGAAAGAATGCTATGAAGGATATCATGACATCAAAAACACACTTAATACAGTGATTTTCCAACTATTTTTACCACCAACCTCAATAAGAAGTACGTTTTCCATTGTAATCCAGTACCTACTTCGCAGGGTCTATATATACATAAAACAAGAAGTATCTTTAATATGTACAATTTCTCAGTTCTCTATTCTGTTTCATTTAAAAGATTTTTTTAGGAACTTAACTGAGAACCATGGGGGAGAAGAAAGGGGGAAATGGTGGGGGAAAGGGAGAGAGGCAAACCATGAGAGACTCTTGAATGCTGAAAAACAAACTGAGGATTGATGGATGGGGGGGGGAGGGGGGAGATGGGCACGGAGGAGGGCACTTGTGGGATGAGCACTGGGTGTTATATGGAAACCAACTTGACAATAAACTATTTGTAAAAAAATAAAAATAAAAATTTAAAAAAATTTTTTTTAATTTTTGAGAGAGACAGAGCATGGGTTGGGGGAGGGACAGAGAGAGAGGGAGACACAGAATTCAGAGCAGGCTCCAGACTCTGAGCTGTCAGCACATAGTCCGATGCAGGACTTGAACTGGGGAACAGCAAGATCAGGACCTGAGCCAAAGTGGGACACTTAACTTACTGAGCCACCCAGGCATTCCTGTTTCATTTTTTTAAATAATGATTATGACCACCTCCTATTGGGTTGTGAAAAACACTACCCTAAAACAGTAATATAAAATGATCTACTTATAGGAATTCTTTCTCTCTCTCTCCCATTTATTTATGAGAAAGGATAATTGTCCCTTATGTAAATAATAGTACATAATATGTGTAAACAATTGCCTCTGTGAATGTAGGAAAAATTAGACACATTGCAGGTATAAAGTGCCTTTGTAACATGTAATCATCTAACATTTGTTAGGTGCCTTTAGTCCTTGCACTGACTAATGCCATGGCTTTCATATAGCAAATAGGCAAAACAGAAGTGACAGAATAGAGTAGTAAACCTAACTTTTCTGTATCTTTCTGCATAGCAAAGGGCACATTATTTCTATGAAAGAATGTGCATAGGATAAAGAAGTAGAAACAACCTGTGGAATTAAAGTAACCATGCCCAGGTTGGTTTTAATGCCATTGAGGATTTCCAAGTTCTAGCATTTTCACTTGGACATTCTTGGTTAATGGGACTGTGCTTTGGGGACATTTACGTTGTGGATGAATATTAACATTTCAAGAATTAGGTTGGCTTTTAATATTTTGTACCGTATTTTGTACTATAAGTTGTACAAACAGTTGCTTGGGAAGGAATGGAACTTGTGGGAAGTTACAAAAGAAAAACAAGTGCTAAAATAAGCACATGTTTATTTTATGAGTAATGAAGCCTGGCTAAAACAATATATTTTAATGTTCATTTAGCATTTCTTTCTGGTCAGGAACATTCAAAGCCCAATATTTAAAAATCGTCTCTATGCCTATACCTGTGCAGTGAATCACTTCCAAATTGAGCAGTCAAACCTGGTTAATCTAAATTACTTTGCAAACTTCATTACATTACTTGGCTTTTTAAAAATCCTATCAAATTTAATAAGGACATATCCTACAGCTGGTTATCACTTAAATCTTATTATTTGGTCATTTAGATAAACCAAGGACAGATTAATCCTTACTTTGATGGCAAGTCAGGGCCTTTTAAATGTCAGTGTAAACTTGACATGTATATTGAGCAAGAGCTGTGAAGCATTCGGCATTAAAGGGTTAATCAGATAATTTAGTCCTTGAGACTCTTTTGAGTGCTTTTAGCTGTAAAGAAATTGAATGGTTGAGAAATGGTGCACTATGAAACAAGTTATAAGTATTAGCGTACTTGAAATTTTCAAGAGTGCTTCATAAAAATCTATATTGCACTCCACTATTCGTCTTATTGCTCTTATAATACGAGAGGCATTTGTCCATGCATTGGACTGTTGTACTGAAGGGTATAATTAATTTATGAAACAGTAGATCAGAAACTTATATTTTGTTTATTGCTTTCTGTTGACTGCTTGATAGTTGAGAAGTTCCTTTTAAAATCTTGCAGGAATATATGTCATAAGAGGTTAATATTTTAATGCACAAAGAGCCCTTTCAAGTTAAAAAATAACCAGTATAAAAAAAGGACAGAAACACAGCTCATAAAAGAAGAAATACAAATGGATAGGTTTTTCAAAAATGTTTCATTTCAGTAACCAAATTCAAATTTTAAAAATAACGAAGCACATTTTTAAAAATGAGTATCTGTTGGCTGGGTGTGATATGATTTTGACCAATGAAACTAGATAAAAGGATGAAGTGAGAAATAGTGAAAAAGATGCATCATTTTCACTGTATGCAGTTGATAAGATATGTACCAGGGAAACACAAGAGTCACCTGTAAAGTAATTAGAAAGAATGAGGTGATTAAGTGGGTGCTACAAAATTAATATATAGAATTGTTATGGGTTAAATTTTATCTCCCAAATCCTAACCCCCAGTACTCAGAATGTGACTTTATTTAGAAATAGGGTCCTTGCTGGGGTGCCTGGATGGCTCAGTTAAGCATCTGACTCTCGGTTTCGACTCAGGTCATGATCTCAAGGTTTCATGAGTTTGAGCCCTGCTTTGGGCCCTGTGCTGACAGTGCAGAGCCTGCTTGGGATTCTCCTTCTGTCTCTCTCTTTGCCCTTCTCCGGCTTGCACTGTCTTTGTCTCTCTCTCTAAATAGATAAACTTAAATCTTTCTAATTACATCTTGCTGATGTAATTAGTTACAGTGAGTTCATAACTAGGGTAGACCCTTAATCTATGACTGATGTTGTAAAATAACGTGAGAGACAAGGCCAGATGACAACATAGGTAGAGATTGGATTTATACAAGCCAAGGAACACAAAAGTGACACTAGACGCTTAAAGAAAGGAATGGAACGGATTCTCTCTTAGATTCTTTGGGAGAGTTTGGCTCTGTCACACACCTTGACTTCAGACTTCCCACCTCCAAAACTGTGAGACATACGTTTCTGCTGTTTTAAGCCTCCCAGTTTGTGATACTTTGTTACAGAAGTCCTAAGAAGCTAATACACGGAAACTAACCTTTTCTATATGCCAGCAATAATCAACTACAATGGAAAAATGAATCCCTACGGAGTCCTAGAAGACAACATTTTAAAAATTGACTTGTACTCTATATGGAAAGTTTAGGTCAAAATATGTTTTATTTCTCCGTCAATCTGTAAATCCAATGAATTAAATACAACAGGACTGGAGGGAGGAGGAGAATTTTAGGAAATGATTATGAAACCCAGTTTAAAAACTGGGACAGGGATATGAAAAAGAATAGTAAAGAGGGAGAACTAGCTTTGCTCACTATTAACACTTTGTTTTTACAAGTTGCAGTAACTATATGGTAAAAGAAGATCAAAGAGTATAGAACCCAGAAGTAAACCTAAAAATAAATTTATGGAAATTTAGTATATGCTAAATGATATTTCAGACCCTTGGGAGAAAGTGATTATTCAATAAGTCATATTGGGATCACTGGCTAATCACTGAGGGGTAGAAATAAAGCTGGATCTCTATTTCACTTCTCACACCCAAATTAATTTTAACTGAATCCAAGATTTCAATTTAAAGAGGGAAAGAGTTGAAAAGCAGAAAGAAGAAAACATTGGTGAAAGTAACAATTTTTTAAGAGTATACAAGCAGGGGAGAGTGGGGTTGGGGAGAGAGAGAAAGAGAGAGAGAGAGAGAGAGAGAGAGAATCTTATGAAGGCTCCACACTCTGCTCAGAGCCTGACTCTTGCACTTGATCCCACCACCCTGGGATCATGACCTGAGCTGAAATGAAGAGCAAGGTGCTCATCAGCCTGAGCCACCCAGGTGACCCAAGATGAATGAATTTTAATTTGATATTATGCAGTGAGCATATAGGAAAATAGGAAACCTAATACACTTAGTGAAAATATCTTAAAGATGGAAATTTTCTATAAATTAATACATAAAATGTAAGGCACCTGGATGTCTCAGTCAGTTAAGCATCAGACTTCAGCTTAGGTCATGATCTCACAGTTCGTGAGTTTGAGCCCCGCATCGGGCTCTGTGCTGACAGCTTAAAGCCTGGAGCCTGCTTTGGATTCTGTGTCTCCCACTCTCTCTGCCCCTCCCCCACTCACACTTACTTTCTCTCTCTCTCTCTCTCTCTCTCTGCCTCCCTCCCTCCCTCTCAAAAATGAATCAACTTAAAAATTTAAATACATAAATGTAATACCACAATTACCAAAATTAAATATAAAGAAAAACTACCCAAGAAAATCTTTAAAATGGAGAATTCATAAGGAAGAGAGGATAACTATAGGAAATAGTGCAGATGGATATTGAAACTTAAAACTACTACATTTAAAACACAGACTGGCATAAGATTAAACTCAGTAGAGGGGCAGCTGGGTGGCTCAGTCTGCAAGAGTCCGACTTGATTTCGGCTCAGGTCATGATCCAAGGATTGTGGGATCTAGCTCTGTGTCCTGCTTAATATTCTCTCTCTCTCTTCTACCCCTCTCCCTGACTCTCACTCTCTCTAAACAATCAGGGGCACCTGGGTGGCTCACTCAGTTGAGCGTCCAACTTCGGCTCAGGTCATGATCTCACGGTTCGTGGGTTCGAGCCCTTCGTCAGGTTCTGTGCTGACAGCTAGCTCAGAGCCTGGAGCCTGCTTCAGATCCTGTATTTCTCTCTCTCTCTGACCCTCCCCTACTCATGCTGTCTCTCTCTCTTTCAGAAATAAATAAAACATTTTAAGAAATTTAAAAAAAAAAAAACAAACTCAGCATAGTCAAATAGAAAATGCAAACAGGCCCCAAGTATATATAAATACCTAAGTACTTGGTAGAGGTAAAGGATGGATAATAAATAAATGAAATTAGGAAAGTCAGTTACCAACTGAGAAAAATAGATTTTTATCCCATCCCACACAACAAAGCTTAAATGGATTAAAGAATAACAGTTGACCCTTGAACAATATGGAGTTGAACAGTGTGGGCCCACTTATACACGATTTTTTTATACAGACAGTACAGTACTATGAGTGTATTCTGTCGTATGATTTTCATATTTGGTTTTCTCTAGCTTGATATAAGAATACATAATACATAAAACATACAAAATGCTTGTTAATCAACTGTTTATGTGATCAGCAAGGCTTCCAGACAACAGGTTATTAGTAGTTAACTTTTAGGGGAATCAAAAGTTTTAGCAGATTTTTTACCGCATGGGAGGTGTCAGCACACCTAACCCTGATGTTGTTCAAGGGTCCACTGTAAGTTTAAGCAATAAGTATTTCTTGAGCCTCTACTATAATATTAACCAGACACCATAATGGAGCTGGGATGTAATAGTAAGCAAGACAAGCAAGGATCTCTGCTCTTGAGGAACATACAACTCATGAAGCCTGCCAATAAATATTAGCTGTGTGGCTAATAGCAATCCCCAGATTACATTGCTGGACAGATCCTGTACGGACACCAAAACCATTAGTTCTGTCTACATGACTGCGCCTGGACACTGCACACAGCCAGTTCCCTCTCTGCCATAATTGTCCTAGAAGTTCAGGCTACGACCACCACTATCATCAGAGAAAGCACTACATCATCATCCTCACTCTACGACACCAGTTCCCATTGCAAAGTCTAGGATGAGTGTTTGATGGGTGGAACCAAGGTTATAGGTCCACACCCTCCCTTTGGCAAGTGAGGCAGAGGACATTGACATTTTTCGGCCATCTGTCATGTAAGCCTCTGCCCTGCAACACTTGTGGGTAGACGAGGGGTGGTATTCAGATGTTGAAAATAAATAGACGACATGGATGATAAGAATTGTAAGACTGGAATGGCCTGACACACTTCAAGGACCAGATGAAAGGGAGACTTGAAGGATGTTGGGATGGAAGGAAGGAAGGCAAGCAGTTCTGACAGTTCTTCTTAGTGTGGTGCATCTAAGAAGGAAGTCAAGAGAGCTAGCAAAGTTACTGGCCTTAGTGGAGTGGAGGTCTTGCTGGACTAAAGAGACCTGGAGAAAGCTAAAGTGGACAGGTGGTCAGGCAGGTTTTAAAGGCTCTTAGAAGCCAAACAGGAGGCTTGGGTTTTGAGAATCCAGGCCACATGGAGTCTCAGAGGTTTTTGAGCAGCAGAGTGACTTTGTCCCTCATGTCTAAGAGTGTTTCATTCCTTTATTTATCAAACCTTTGTTGTACAAGATAGTAGGAATAGAATGGTGAACAGGAAAAGTTATACTCACTACCCTCAGGCAACTTCCAGTGCGGCAAGAAAGACAGACAGCAGCAAGCAAATAAAACTTAGCCCGAGAGACAGAATAAGAAGCCCTAGTACACAGGGATGGTGGCATTCAGTGTCAAGTATGGGTGAAGGAGGAGGCTTCCTCAGGAAAGTGAGATTGAAATTGAGGCCTGAAGTATTCCAGCCAGAAGAAACAGCAAACCACGTGGATCCTCACACTTTAAAGCTCACCCTCAGAGTTCCATAAATGGGATGCAAATTGTTAGCGTGTTTAAGAACATGCACTGTATAGAGAGAGACACTGCATGGGTTCTTATGAGCTTTACTCTGTCATCTATGAGCTAGCTATGTGAACTTGGGCCTTTAACTCAATCGGAGCTGTAATCTCCACAGTTGTAGAAACAGGGTGATGACAGTACCAGCCTCAGATGATGGTGCATATTGGCACTTTATAGAGAGCCTCGCACGCACTATGTGCTTCTGCCAGTCAGGACCCTACCAGGAAAACAGAACCCTAGTGTTCCAAGGGGATTTTCAGAGAAATTCCAAGAAGAATTGAATGCGGAAATTTAGTTTTGTGCGTGATGGGAAAGGGAAAAGCTGGAAAGTCAAATAGGAAATGGTAAAAGCACCGATAACAAGAACAAAAAGTAAATGATAAAGCAACCAGAGATTAACAGCTGCCAGAAGGGGCTACCACCCCGGCTGGGGAGAAAACAAAGGGAAGAAGAACGTTGTCGAAGCCCAGGGCGAGAGTTACCTACAGAAACTAGAAACTAGAACCTGCCTGCAAGACCTGGAGCCAGGCTCCTGCTCTGAGGGCCTGTTCCAGCTGTGCTGGGAAAAGGGCTGAAGGTCTGTCATAAAAGCGATCAGGCTGAGCTAGAGGATTTGACACTGCAGAAAATTGACACTTGTTAGGTTATCTCAGGGAGAAAGACAGCACTTGACATCTCTTCTGCTCCTTTTAAAGGCAAATGATTTTCTGATGAGTTATCTGAGTCCTGGAGGTAAAGTGGACACAAGATAAAACTGAGGAAAGTAATCTATCAGTGTCTTTGCCGGCTCCAAACACTTACTTCCAGAGAGCTTTTCCCGTTGCAGAGCAGGGACCGCCCCTCCTGCCCACCCCAAACCAGCTTCCCAAGCGTGTAGATCTCCAAGCAAGTTGCTGACAGCACCCACAGCTGAGCAGACTCCCAGGAAGAAGAGTGAAGCTCATGCTAGTGTTTCCCCACCTCCCTGAGAAATATAGCCATCAGTACCACTGTCTCTCTTCCTGATCAGAAAGCCCCAAGGAGAGGTAAGGCAGAGCTTTCTCTAAGGACTCTGATGGGTGACCTCTGTGTTAAAGATTTAAGGTGTAAGGATCCTAAACATTGGGAACTTAGCCTTGG
This sequence comes from Crocuta crocuta, assembly GCF_008692635.1. Taxonomy (NCBI): domain Eukaryota; kingdom Metazoa; phylum Chordata; class Mammalia; order Carnivora; family Hyaenidae; genus Crocuta; species Crocuta crocuta. The sequence continues at coordinate 5,212,087 of NW_027529433.1, forward strand.
CCTGGCTCCGGGATGTCTATGGCCTACTCACCAGAGACTGCTCAGCCTTGCAGGACAGCTAACAGCACTGTCCTGATTCTTCCACTCTCTGTGCACTTCCACTGATTCCAGACCCTCCACTCCCTCCAGACCCCTCCCCTGGCAGAATATAGTTTCATTTACAGGTTAATTCCAGTTAGGAGCTGTTCTCTTGTGAATGCTCACTTCTCACATCCACTTCCACCAAAGACATCCCAGGGGTAGTAGGAAAACTACGACTCACAGTAAAAGCTGTATGTTTCTGTTAGGGGAAAGGCTGCATTGAAAATGAAACTATTACATCGTTTATAAATATACAGGGATGTGGACAAATTCTTGGGTGGGGAATTAGCTGGGCCTACAGAANTTTTCATTCTTTCACGACACAATCATTCATTCAGTACCTACTGTGTGCCCAGGCACTGTGCTTGGCACTGGGAATATAAAGTTTAAAAGTTCATGATCCCATAAGTAATTCTTATAGTGCAGTGGACCAAGTGCTGTGATAATGGTCATTGTGATATTGTGATTTATAATATTTGGCCTTCGTCCTTTTTCTGGCACAGAGCTCGTAAAAAGCTTTGAATAACCAAAGTGATACGGGGATCCAGGTCTTTTAATATTCATAACAAACTCCTTCCAGCCACACCTGAGTTTATGTTAATTCAGTGGCTCTTTTTTGGTAGCAAGGAAGGATGAGGGCAGATTGCCAGGGAAATCAACCTTGTGATTGGAGGATTGGAGCTTTAAGTCCCACCCCACTGACTTCAGGGGAGGAGAGAGAGGCGGGAGGTTGACTCGATCACCAGCGGCCAATGATTTAATTAATCATGCCTGCGGAATGTTTCTGCCATAAAAACCAAAAAGGAGAGGCTTCAGAGAGCTTCCAGGTTGGTTGGTAAATCGTGGAGACTGGGGAGGATGGCATTCCTGGAGAGCCACTGAAGTTCCTCATTTCTTCCATCTGGCTGTTCGTGAGTTGAATCCGGTTATAATAAACCAGGAACCCAGTAAGTAAAATGTTTCTCTGAGTTCTGTGAGTTGCTCTAGCAAATTAAGCAAGCACACAGAGGGGGCTATACCTCCAATGTATAGCTGATCTGTCAGAAGCACAAGTGATAACCTAGGCTTGCTAGTGTCATCCGAAGTGGTCGTGGTGTAGGAAGCGGTGTCATAGGACTGAACCCTTGACTGCTGGATCTGATGCTATCTGCAGGCAGATACTGTCAGAATTGAGTTACATTGTAGGACACCCAGCTGGGGTTGGAGAATTGCTTGATGGTATGGGGGCAGGGGGAAACCCTTACATCAAAATTTGTGTCAGAATAGGAGTCATGGAAGGTTTTATTGGAGCCCAGAGGAAGGGACCAACAGAAACTTTCCATTTGGATATCATACCACAGCTGTCAAAATTATCTCAAATAGGAGATAAAGTGAAAAACTGCAGAGTTTTCAGAGGACCTCTGGATCACATAGAGTATGTTCACCTGTCAGTAACAATACCTGACAAACACTGATTCAAACAACAAAGATGATCAAGGGTCCCACTCAAGTAGAATATGGGAGTTGGTTCTGAGTTAAGACTAGCAGTTCAATGATATGATTTAGGGCTCAGGCTGTCTCAACTTTTTTGGCTTTAGCATTTCCAGCTTGCAGACACTGTCTTCCTTCTCGTACTAAGAGCTGATGCCATGCTGGTGGGCGAGTCATTTAAATTTTCTGGTTCTCCGTTTCTCCTCTGTAAAATGAGATGTGATTGGATGATGAGCTTTCTATTATACCAACTGCTACCCTGGTGTGATAGTTTAACCCAATAATTCTCAAACTAGAGTGTACATCAGATTCACCTAGGTTTATTAAAATGGTTCATGATTTGGGGTGCCTGGGTGGCTCAGTCGGTTAAGGGTCCAACTCTAGATTTGGGCTCAGGTCATGATGTCATGGCTCATGAATTTGAGCCCCATATCCAGCTCCACGCAAGCCTCATGGAGCCTGCCTGGGATTCTCTCTGTTTCCCTCTCTCTGCCCCTCCCCAGCTTGCTCTCTCTCTCTGACAGTAAATAATTAAACGTAAAAAACAAAACCAAAACAGTTTCTGATTCAATAGGTCTCGGGAAATTCACAACTCCTAACTTTTAACAAGTTTCCAGATATTGCTGCAAGTGCTGGTCCAGAACCACACCTTAAGAACCACTGGTTTAAGTTATCAGTACGTCAGTTTGCCTGACCTACAAAATGAAGGAGTGGCTCTTAAAGGGGGATCATATTATTCCTAGATAATTGCCAAATCCATTGGGGAGCTTTTTTAAAATACAGATAATTTGAGCCTCACCCTCAGAGATTCTGATACAGCAGATCTGGGGCTGAGCCCACGAATAGGTCTTTCAGGTGATTATGAGGTTAGACAGTTCATCTTTAAGATCTTTCTAGCTCCAAATTTGAAAAGCAAGATTGCCCATTCCAACAACTTGAATAGTCAGTCACAAAGCAAAAATAGCTGCAAAAGAATCAGTGTTTTTACCACCTTTCCTTTCAAATTCATAGACATCTAAGAATCTGTATTTTATTTATATTTTAATATTTTATTTATTTATATTTTATTTCTATTTTAATACTTTCTTTAAACACTTCCCTGCCACTGGAGGTGAAAAAAGAAACTAGACAAACTAGACTAGACTCTACTTTCCTTCAAGGAGCAGGGAAAAATCTCAGCTCTTCTAAGAAACTTTCCCTACTCTCCTCCTTCTGGAAGTGTATAATTTCTCTATTCTTAACTGTCTTAGCATTTATCTATGTTAATATTATTACTTTTTATAAATGTGTTTGTAATTATTTGGTTTTAATAATACATGGGCAGAGTTTTTAAAATCCGATAACATAAAAGGTTACAAAACTCAGCAGACTGCCCACCTTCCCAGTGTGACTCTCCAGAAATGGCGTTAGCTCTTTCATCTGCTCCGTCTGGTATTTACCTCCATGTTTCTGAGTCATGCGTGTAAACTGCTTATTTCTTGATTTCCTGCATCATTTATTGACTTCCCACAATGAGAGCTAAGGATTTTCTTCTCTTAAGCCAATTAATGTACTTTGCTTATGTTATTTGATTTCCCCTCACAATTATTTATTTTTCTTGTAATTAATAATAGCCTCAATACTTTTATTTAATTTTTATAAATTCATCCTTAATTTTTCCCAGATGCTTTGACAATCTGTGAAACAGCTGACAAATGAGTCTTTCCAACTTTTAAGCTTACAGCATCTGTTCTTTTCTACGTGGAGCCCTCCCTTCTGAAGCTTCCATCCTCTGGCCCCACTCGGAACTGGTAGCTCTCTGCCACACACCTGTCCTGGTAGTGTCCTCAGCCTTGGTCTTGTATTGAGACCTCTGTTGACAGAATCCTATGTCTTCCTCTTTTTTGTTCTTTCTAGAACTTTCATTATTCAGATATTGGATCTTCTAAATCTGTGCTTTCCATTATGGTGCCTTCTAGCCACTTGTGGCTATTGAGCACTTGAAGTGTAGACTGTCCAAATTGAGGTGTGTTATGAGAGTCCATATGAAAAAAGATTATAAAATATCTCATTAATTTTATATTGATTATATATTGAAATGATAGTATCTTGAATTTACTAGGTTAAATAGAATGTATTACTGAAATTAATTTTGCCTATTCTTTTTTTTTTTAATGTTTATTTATTTTTGAGAGAGAGAAAGTGTGTGAAAGCAGGAGAGGGGCAGAGAGAATGGATGACAGAGGATCCCAAGTGGGCTCAGTGCTGACAGTAGAGAGCCCAGTGTGGGGCTCAAACTCACAAATGATGAGATCATGACCAGAGCTTAAGTCAAAGGCTTAACCTACCGAGCCACCCAGGCACCTCTTGCCTATTCTTTTTTATGTGACTACTAGAAAAATCAAAATTAAAAGTGTGGCTTGTAATCTGTTTCTATGGACAGCACTGCTCTAATTTGTATTATCTGTTCTGTTCCATTTTCCATCTCTTTATTCAGTCTGTTTTCTGGGAAACGTCATCAATTCTACCTTGTAATTCTTCTATGGAACTTTCTTATTTCAACTGTCATCTTTTTAAGTTTCCAAAACCATTTTTTCTATCTTTTATCCTTTCTTTTACATAGCATATTTCATTTGTTTTATGAATGCAGTAGTTTCTCATCTCTGATTTTGTAATTCTAGTTCTCTTGACATTTTATTCTGCTATCTTCACTGTTCCGGTTTCCTACAAGCTTTATCATTCTCTTAGGTCTCCATCTTTCACCTTAGAAGTTTCGTCAAGTGTCTAATGCTTCTTGGCTACTCATTTATATTCAAGAGGTACCAAAAAAGCTGCCTAGAAATACTATCTGCCTTGACTTGTTGGCTTGTGGTCTTTACTATGGATTGATGAGGTGGAAAGCTGAACTTTATCTTCAAGATACCTTTAACCACCCCCAACACCACATCTTAGTTTCTGGAGGTTTTTTTCTCAGCTACTTTTTTGCAGGCTGGTGTCTTGGTAAGTAGTTATGGGAAGGGAGAGAGATGATAGAAACGATGTATTCATTTTTCAGTTAATTTGAGTGTTTTTAGCCCCTACTTATCCCAGGCCTCTCTGATAGGTTTCCAAATCCAGATATTCTCATGTTCAATATCTCTAGAAAATAAATTTTCTGTTTCTTTTGAAAGTAGAGTTAGGTACCTGTCCAGAGGTTGGAATGGGAAAGAGGATGTGATTCATCCAGCCTTGATCTCCTCCATCATATGGTATGGCCAAGAGCCTCCCATCCTCCCTTCTTTTTGATGCCCTTTGTAATACATAGGTTGTTTAACTTTCTCTCTTCTGCTAAGTCAGTTACCATTCCTCTTTCTGCTTTTCATTTTTAGAAGCTGTATTTATTTATTTTTAAAAATTTATTATTTTTTAAATTTATATACAAGTTAGTTATCATATAGTGCAACAATGATTTCAGGAGTAGATTCCTTAATGCTCCATACCCATTTAGCCCATTCCCCCTCGCACAACCCTTCCAGCAACCCTCTGTTTGTTCTCCATATTTAAGAGTCTCTTATATTTTATATCTATATTGGTTTTGCCTCCCTCCCCTTATATTCATCTGTTTTTTATCTTAAAGTCCTCATCTGAGTGAAGTCATATGCTATTTGTCTTTCTCCGACTGACTAATTTTGCTTAGCATAATACTCTCTAGTTCCATCCATCTAGTTGCAAATGGCAAGATTTCATTCTTTTTCATTGTGGAGTACTACCCCATTGTGTATATATACAACATCTTCTTTATCCATTCATCCATTGATGGAACTTTGGGCTCTTTCCATACTTTGGCTATTGCTAATAGTGCTGCTATAAACATTGGGGTCATGTGTTCCTTTGAAACAGCATACCTGTATCCTTTGGATAAATACCTAGTAGTGCAATTGCTGGATTGTAGGGTAGCTCTATTTTTAATTTTTTGAGGGACCTCCATACTGTTTTCCAGAGTGGCTGCACCAGTTTGCATTCCTACCAGCAGTGCAAAAGAGATTCTCTTTCTCTGCATCCTCGCCATGATGCTGTTCCTTTCTAATGAGACACTGATTTCTCTAATTCTTAAATCATGCTCTTTTGCCTTAGTCTCCCTCTTTTCTTCTACTTCATTATTCTCCATAAGTTTGCCCTCTATATCACTGATTCACTGCTCTACCTCATCCATCCTTGCTGCTGTGGCATCTATTTGAGATTGCAGCTTGGGGTTATAGCATATTTTTATTTCATCCTGACTAGCTGTTAACTTCTTTTATTTCCACAGAAAGGTTTCTAATCTATTTTTGACCCCATCTATTATTCTTATTATCATGATTCTAAATTCTTGTTCAGACATCTTGCTTGTATCTATATTGATTAAGTCGCTGGCTGTTGTTTCTTCCTGCTCTTTCTTTTGGGGTTGAATTCCTTTGTTTCATCATTTTGAAGGAAGAAGTTGAATTAATAAGGCAAAAAATTTAAATTAAAAAGTTAAAAACAACACACAAAAAAATCAAATAAATGATGCTAGATCCTAGGTGTATTTTGGTCTGGGTGTTGAAAGGAGCTTATTAGATTAGAGAAAAAAGGTTGAAAAAAAAGGAAAATGTTTGAAAATTTGAAAAAATGAATACAGTGAAACAGAATGGAATGAAATGATGGAAGTAAAATACAATTTGAAAAATTTACAAAAAAAGAAAATATAGTAGGAAAAAAGTTAAAGAAAAGTATTTTTAATAAAAATAATTTTTTTCTCTTTCTGGATTCAAGAAAAAGAAAAGAAAAAGAAAAAAGGAAATTGAATAGACGGACCAGCAAACTGAAATATGATTGAAATTACATCAGTTTCCCCAGAAGTCAAACTATGAAGCACTTTATAGTCCATAAATTAAGCAGACAGAGAGACTTATGGTGTTCCTGAAGAGTGAGGTTGGCACCGTTGGGCGGGGCTTAGTGTAACGACCCCATTCTCCACTAGATGGTACTGCTTAGCTTACTGGAGTGGATTGCGGTACTTGCAGGTGTGTATGCGCATTCAGAGGAGGGGTGAAAATGGCGTCACCCAGCTACCCAGGCTCTAGTACTGGAACTCTGTTCTCCCCAGTCAGCAATTGTGCATCCATCCTTTGTCTCCAGCTTCCATCCACTCCCTACTTTTACACTGTCTGTGACCAAGCCATCAGGTTAGCAGGCAGCACCTCCCTCCTGAGTTTTATCTCAGATGGGACTGTGTTTCCCAACCCCTCACTTCTGAGCGACTGCGGCTTTGACCCATTCTGACCCTCTGCAGGAGGGTTTCACCGAACAATGGCTGGGTGCCAGCCACACCCAGGAACGTTTGCAGGACCATGCTGCTGCTCATGCCCAGAAACTGTGGTCAGATGCCAGCCTGCCTCAGAAAAAGTTCATGTGATTGTGTAGCAGCAGTGTTTCAGGAATTAAGGAAAATCACAACACACATCTGGTGCCAGGCTTCCTCCTTAATGTCCTTGGTCCAGAACCAGCAAATCTGGATGTTCTCCAGGGTCTCCTGGGACTTTGGCCTATGGGGTCACCACACAGTCTGTACCCAATGTCCTCCCAGCAGGGGAATCACCTCTCCCTGTATGGACAAAGGACCCCCAGACTTCACTCTCTGTTCCTGGGGATTCACCCTACCCACCAGAGCACCACCAGGTATCCAGTTGTGGAGTTTCAGACTCTGTGCTCCCCTTGTTTATAGAGTCTTAATGGAATTTAAACTGTCTCCTTTCTCCCTTTTTAGATCAGTCCCTGTGGCTGTTTCCACTATTCTACCTCCTCTCCAGCTGCTTTTGGTGAGGGGGTGCTTTTCCCATACTCTCCCTCCATCTCCATCTTCTCTCTTCAAGCAAAACCAGCTCCCTGGCCTCCATGCTCCAGTTCACCTCTCTACGCCATTTACGTGCTGAGTTCTGTAGTTCAGGCTGTGTGGATTGTTGTGTTAATCCTCAAATCAGTTTTCTAGGTGTGCAGGATGGTTTAGTGTTGATCTAGCTGTATTTCATAGATGCGAGACACAAAACTTCCATGCTGTTCTGCCATCTTGGCTCCCCTCCTGTATTTATTATTTTTTAACGTATATTTATTTATTTTGAGAGAGCGAGCATGTGTGAGTTAGGGCGGACAGAGAGAGAGAGAGGGAGAGAGAGAGGGAATCCCAAACAAGATCTGCACTGTCAGCACAGAGCCTCTAGCAGGGCTCGATCTCATGAACTATGAGATCATGACCTGAGCCAAAATCAACAAAGCCACCCAGGTGTCCCTATAAGCTGTGTTTAAATTTTTAAATCTACTGTTATCTCCTGTCCTGTTCTGGTTGTCCTTGTGGGTTAATTCATTTTTAATTACATAACATTCTCTTAGTAGGGTTTCAGTAAATAGAGATCAACACATTTTCTCATCTTTACGTGAGGACCTGTTTCTTCCCTGAGCTCTAGTTATCTACTGCTTTTTATTTTCTCCTGTAAGAGAGGGCAAGATCAAAGTCTGCCTTAACTTTGAGTCCACCCCCACCGCTTTCTTCCTAGTGTCTGCATGTGACTTTGTATATACTAAGTGCTCAACAGAGAAGGAAGTCACTCGTGTAAATTGTCTGTACTTTTTAATGTTATTGGTTCCCTGTGTGCCTAGGTAAAGTCACTTTACCTCTCTCTGGGTCACAAGAGATCTGAGCTAGAGTCTGGTCTCTAGATGATTTCTAAAGGCCCTATTTATCTTTAACATTCTAAGAATCCATGTGCCCAGTTTCTCCAGTAGCTTTACTGTTTGCTAATATATATCATATCATGAGTACACATCTAACATAAAAACCTTTTGGAAAGGCAAAAATTTAAACCCATCAAGAGAGGCAATATTTACTTCTAGTTGAGGGTTTATAATCCATGATCAACAGCAGTGACCAAGGGCGCCTGGGTGGTTCAGTCAGTTAAACATCCAACTTCAGCTCAGGTCATGATCTTGCAGTTGTTGGGTTTGAGCCCTGCATCAGGCTCTTGGGCTGACAGCTTGGAGCCTAGAGCCTGCTTCAAATTCTGTGTCTCCCTCTCTCTCTGCCTCTCCCCTGCTTGTGCTCTCTCTCTCTCTCTCTCTCTCAAAAATAAACATTAAAAAAAAAAACCCAGCAGTGATGTAGTATTAAAGATAGAACAAGACTAGCAAGTGCAATAAAACCAGTGCTTTCTTCCTGTCCTACCTATATAAGTCTTGGCATATGGTATAGGAGGATGAAGAAGATAGGTAGGATCAAGGTACTAGAAGATGTTTTATTTTTAGATTTTATTCTTTTTAATTACTTTAACATTTATTTCTTTTTGAGAGAGAAAGACAGCATGAGCAGGGAAGGGGCAGAGAGAGGTGGAGACATGGAATCTGAAGCAGGCTCCAGGCTCTGAGCTGTCAGCACAGAGCTTGACACAGGGCTCAAACTCACAAGCTATGAGATCATGATCTGAGCTGACATCAGATGCTTAACTTCCTGAGCCACCCAGGCACCCCTAAGATTTTATTTTTAAGTAATCTCTGTACCCAACATGAGGTTCGAACTTACAGCCTGAAGATCAAGAATCACATGCTCCACTGACGGAGCCAGCCAAGCATCCCTGGAAGTTGTTTTAAAGTGTACCTGCAATTTTGGTTTTATTTGGGTCTGGTGAGGTCAACAGATCAGGAAAAAGTAGTCACTGAAAAGATAATTTGTTAAAATTCCCAAGAAGGGACCTGATGTCCCTACATGGTGTAATGTAATATAATATATATTATATTATATACATATATACATATTATATTATATACATATATACATATTATATTATATACATATAAATGTATACATAATAATATATATAACATGTAATGTGATGTATATAATGTGTATGTAATGTAGTATAGGGAAGCACCAGAGTGAATCAGGAGGCAGAGGAATGCGAGGAAAGCATGAGCAAAAGACTTTATTGAAGTTTTTGCAGGAGGGAATGGGCAAAGTAACAAGGAGCTGAGTAGGCTTAGGATTGGTCAGTTTGATAGTTGGAATAATTAATAGCTGGCCCTGGCCTATAGGGGTAGTCCTCTTTCGCCCAGTACCTGGGCCTGGGATGATTAGGGCAAAGGAATATTGCCTCCTGAAGTCAGATAGAGGAGGTGGTTCAGAGTAAGGGCTCTGGATTGGTTAGTTTGCATTTGAAAGGTACTTTGTAGGTAAGTTTTTGTTGTCTTAAAGAACTGGCTAAGCCCGAGGAAGGCAGGAAACTGCCTAGTCAGGGAGATACCAGATACCAGAGGATCCAAAATAGAGAAAATAAGAAAATATAGTTAATACAGAAGGGGTCAAAGGCTGAGCTACAAAGGTAGAAACTAGTGAAGAAGCAGGCAATCTGTCAGGAGTAGGAGTGGAGTATGGCTCCTGTAGAAGGAGTATAAGTGGACCAGAACTTATGAAAACAATGGTCAGGAATGGTCAGTGTTTGGGAAAACCATACTTGTAGTATCAGCATGGAATGACTGCAGGCAGGGTAGAGGATTCGTTAGGAGATTATGCTTTTACATAGAACCAGAAGTCTGGAGGTACAGTGTAGGGCTGATGCAGCCACTCAACGAAGACTCCAAGGAGCTAGGCTCCATATGACTTCTTGCTCCACCAGCCTTTATAGTGTTGCTTCTGTTCACATGGGAACTAGATCCACCTGCTTGTAGGCGTTGAGTACTAGTCCCAGCCAGGAAGTAAGAGCAGGTGGAATAACAAAAGGCAGGTTCCAGCTGGTATTTGCCCTTTTTGTCTAGGAGAGAATAGCTTTCCTGGAAGTTCTACCCAATAGATTTCTGCTTATATCTCAGTGGCCAAAACTGAGCCACATGATTTGCCCCAAGGAGTGGGGAATCTGGGGTGAAGTAATTGTTTCTAACATTTACATTGCTACCTCAAACAAAGGTAAGGTTCTGCTGGTAAGGACGAATCCATATGTGAATGGATTGCATTTAGTAGTGTCTGCCCCAAAAGGAAAAAGGAAATATAAACTTGTCAACTATATGAGACAAACCATATAAAATATGAAGTACAATGCTTAGCTTATATATGTACTCCAAAAAAAAAAAGTTTGTTGCTCCTTCTACTAAAAATGCATTCCATCATTGTCTTGATTTTCATTCCCATTAATCCAACAAATGTTTATTGCACTTTTACAATGTTGAGTCTTTAAGTGCTGGGGGGTCAAAAAAGGGAATAAAATCTGATTCCTTCCTTCTAAGACCTTACCATTGTGCAATTAAATACACAATGAATTGAATGTGATCAAAGCTGCAGCCAAGAAGCAGCCTTGGAAGTTATTTCAAGTAGACAGAACTTGAGAGCACCCGGTACAAAAGAATCCCTCATTTCACAGATGAGGAAAGTAGGGGCCACCAGGGAAATAAAGAGGCTGGCTGCAGCCACCCAGTTCTCTGAGAACAGGGTCTGCATCCCAAGCCTCCTGATGTCCCCAGCTGGTGCCCTTTCTCTTAAACTGCCCTGTTGAAAGTGACTCAAAAATCTAAAGCTGGATGAGGAGACCAGAATAATACACCCTTTCCCTTTGGGGAAACGGGCAGGCTATCTCACAGAAGCATGCTCTTGGCCCAGGAGGAAACATGGCCAGCAGTAGATTAGCTGAAGTCCCAGGACTGTGATGTGTGTGTGTGTGTGCCGGCATGAAAATGAGGGCCCTTCTGAGTGGCGGGTAGGAGAATTCCTCTGGGTCAAGACTTTTATTCACACTGTAGTTTTTAATTAGCAATCCTGACTTTTCGAAGGATTGCATTATGTCAGCAAATGCTCTTGTGAAATTCCCCACCTACTATTGGACAGCATGGGTCACTCATAGGGAAAAAGAATGGAAATTTGGGGCCTGCTGCATGACGCAAGATTAGATGAGGAAAAGAACCATAAAATGTCATTCAGGAATAAAGATATTACATGCACTCTGCTCACTACAATGACCACTATATTTTTTAAATTAAAGGATACTTTGTTCTGCTTGGCATAAAGTATATCTCTAGCTTTTGTAAGTTTTTGTTGTTATTGTTTAAATGATGAAGTTAATGAAAATCGAAGACTGGTTGGCTGGCAAAAACAAAATAAAGTCACATCTGGAAACAGCTGCACTTGTAATTAAATGGCATTTAATGTGATGAATATCAAAAGGGTAGGTTTTTCTCCCCCTAGCATTAGGGATGCAAAATTCAGCCTTCCTAGCTGCTCTATTATAATAGTTTTGAGTCAGTGGGTGTTTAGAAGTCATTCTGATATTTATAAAGGAAAACCCCCAGTGAGCTATAGAGGAGATTTGAGTCAAAAGAAAAAATGAACAAGAGCTGCGCAGTTTGAATTTTGAGAACTGACATAAATTTTACAGTTTTTTTTTTCCTAAGCATTAACTGTTCAGTGTTTCAGTTCAATGAAATAAAGGCCTCTTGTTTCCCATACCAATCAAGTGACCTCCTGCCTTGCTGTAATTAGTGGTAAACTTCAATATGCAAGCTAAAAGACCACCTAATTAAAAAGTGTAATTAATTTACATAGATCATTCAAAATGGCTAGATTAGATAGCTTATGGAGATAATGTAAAACTCTTTGAGCTGCTTTTATTGGCTTCTTTCCCTGCTGTTCCTCAGGTTCTGAGTATTTTCATGGGAATGAGTTTATCAAAGTGGGAAGGGCTTTGAGGTGATGGTTTTAGCTAATCACTGCTAAACATTTAAAGCTTTGCAATTATTTTTTTATCAATTACTCAAGTATAAAACAAAAAAAAATGGCCTTATCTTCCTGCTTGGTGCTGAGTGGCCTAATGTTATTAGTGAATATTTATTAAGTGCCTGTCGAGTGCTAGATGCCACTCAAAACACACAGTTATTTTAGAGCTTGCCATGGTTAGCAATGACTCCTCTCTCTGGGCCAGACAGCACTTTGATTCTTCTCATAGCTATGAAATAGTTGTAGGACTCAGAAGAAAGATAATGGCCAAAGGGTTTTTCTCTCCTTTTACTCATAATTCATAATGCCAAGCAATTTCCTGAATTACCTACTCTTCAATATAAACATTCAACTCCGGAGCTTGGCCAAGCCCCTGTGTGACAACCAGGAGACTGTTCCAATGATGAGGGAAGAGAGCTATGATTTCTTGCCTCCACGGTGTAGATACTGTGGCCTTATGGTGACATTCAATTACAAATTTCTTTCCCTTTTGCAAACAGAGACGTTTTCACCCAATTTCTGTATGGAGGAAATACATCCACATGGAGATCAATCAAGCAGGGCTTCTAAACTAAGAAGCTGCAGACAACAGGTTTGTTAATGCAGGCTGTGTTTGGGAGAGAATTTCAGGGAACTTGGCAACACCTTGACAAAGAACAATAGATAAGTCATCACCCTCTTCAATTTTATCTGCTTTTCTCCTAAGAAGGAAAAATTGTCACAGCATTAGAAGATGTTGGTCTAATTCTACAGGGTTGTCCTGGGAGTATCTCATAGTAACAGCAAATGCCAATTTCCTCCTCAATACATTTGACAATATATATCATTGTGTCTTGAAATTTCTGTAAGTCCTTAATAATTTGGCGTTCTGAATCATTTGACAAGGAATCCTCCCCTCTTCGTGAGATAAATTGTTGTGTTTTAAGTGGTAGAACCTGAATTCTATGATTAGATTCCTATACAGCTTCTAAAATTTCACCTTTTTGTTCTCTATAAATATAATTCAAGTGCCACTTCATTTTCTATATGTCTCAGTTCCCTCATTACTATGCTTCAGATAATAGCATCATGATTAAGCAACTTAAAACTTCGTTACAATCAGTTAGAATGACAGCAAATATTACCTAAAATAAAGGTGCTCAAACATTGATGCACATAAGAATCTCCTGGGGAGTTCAGGGGGATAAAAGTCCAGATGCCCAGGCTGCATCCCAGACCAATGAAACAAGAATCTCTGTGAGGAAGGATCTAGGTATCAGGATTATATCTTGTGTGACTGAGCAATATGTTATATGCCTCTGAGTTTTGAGGTGACTTGTTATGAAGCATTATGGCGGTTGTAGCTCTCTGATACACTCATTCATTCCTTTATTCTCTGAATACTGATTAAGCACCTACTAGGTCCCAGGGATTTTCAAGGTATTGGGGATATAGTGAAAAACAACCATGGTCAAGGTCCTTGCCCTGGTGTCGTTTATGATCTTATGATAAGCAAAAAAGTGAACACATAGCTGTGTAATATATTTTCAGGAAACATTTAGAGGGATGGAGACAAATAATGCCATAGTTATGTGAGAGAAAGAAAAACAAAATGGTATACATAACCATATCTTCCTCAGGATAAGTTCTAAATAGATTGAAGACTTCAATTTTTTAAATGAGGAGACTTTGGGTGACCCAGAAGCCATAGACTACATAATACCATAATCAAAATCAAAGACCAAGATTACAGAGTGCCTGGGTGGCTCAGTTGGTTAAGTGTCTAACTCTAAATTTCAGGTCAGGTCATAATCTCATGATTCAGGGAATCACACCCCACATCAGGCTCCATGCTGTTAGCATGGAGCTCAACAATGGCTTGGCATTCTCTCTCTCCCTCTCTCTCTGTCCCTCCCCTGCTCATGCTCACTCTCCCTCAAAATAAACAAACTAGAAAAAGACAAAGATTAAACTAAGAAAAAAATATTTGTAATTCACGTGTACAAAACAGTACTTTTCCTAATGTATATAGATTTCTGAAAATTAATAAGAATAATATCCATAATCAAATATAAAAAGTGTACAAATGGTTCAGAGAAAAAGGAAATAATCATGGTTCTTAGATATAAGATAAATTCAGCCAACTAATCTTTGACAAAGCAGGAAAGAATATCCAATGGAAAAAAGATAGTCTCTTTAGCAAATGGTATTAGGAAAACTGGACAGTGACACAAAGAAGAGTGAAACTGGACCACTTTCTTAAACTCAAAATAGAAGAAAGACCTTAGTGTAAGAGAGGAAACCATCAAAATCCTAGAGAAAACAGGCAGCAACCTCTGTGACCTTGGATGCAGCAACTTCTTACTAGACATATCTTCAGAGGCAAGGGAAACAAAAGCAAAAGTGAATGAACTATTGGGGCCTCATCAAGATAAAAATCTTCTGCACAGCAAATGAAACAACCAACAAAACTAAAAGGCAACTGACAAAATGAGAGAAGATATTTGTAAATGATATGTCAGATAAAGATACTTATCATACTCCACACCCAAAAAATAAATAATCCAGTGAAGAAATGGGCAAAAGACATGAACAGACACTTTTCCAAAGAAGACATCCAAGTGGCTAACAGGCAAATGAAAAGATGCTCAACATCACACATCATCAGGGAAAAACAAGTCAAAACCACAATGAGATACCACTTCACACCTGTCAGAATGGCTAAAATTAACAACAGATGTCATGAGGATTCAGAGAAAGGGGAACACTTTTGCACTGTTGGTAGGAATGCAAACTGGTGCAGCCATTCTGGAAAACAGTACGGAGGTTTCTCCAAAAATTAAAAACATAGCTATCCTACAGCCCAGCAATTGCACTACCAGGTATTTACCCAAATGATACAAAAATACTGATTTGAAGGGACACATGCACCCCAGTGCTGATAGCAGCGCTATCAACAATAGCCAAAGTATGGAAAGAGCCCAAATGTCCATCAACTGACAAATGGATAAGGAAGATGTGCTATATATATACAATGGAAAACTACTCATTGATCAAAAAGAATAAAATACTGCCATTCGCAACGGTGTGGATGGAGTTAGAGTGTATTATGCTAAGTTAAATAAGTCAGTCAGATAATGACAATTACCCTATGATTTCACTCATATGTGGCATTTAAGAAACACAGCAGATGATGGGGCGCCTGGGTGGCTTAGTCGGTTAAGCGTCCGACTTTCGCTTATGTCATGATCTCGCGGTTCGTGGGTTTGAGCCCTGCGTTGGGCTCTGTGCTGACTGCCAGCTCAGAGCCTGGAGCCTGTTTCAGTCTGTGTCTCTCTCTCTCTCTGACCCTCCCCTGCTCACGCTGTCTCTCTCTCTCTCTCCTAGAAATAAATAAAACATTAAAAATAAATAAATAAATAAATAAAAATAAAGAAACACAGCAGATGAACATAGAGGAAGGGAAGGAAAAATAAGATAAAAACAGAGGAGACAAACCTTAAGAGACTCTTAAATACAGAGAACAAAGTGAGGGCTGCTGGAGCAGTATTGGGTGGGGGGATGGGCTAAATGGGTGATGGGCATTAAGGAGGGCACTTGTTGGGATGAACACTGGGTATTATATGTAAGGGATGAATCACTAAACTCTACTCCTGAAACCATTATTACACTATATGTTAATTACCTTGGATTTAAATAAAATTAAACATTACATATGCATTTCATTCCACATGTAATAATAGAAATGCATGCTAAAATCACAGTGAGATACTATGTTTTACTCAACAGATTGTCAAAGATCCAGGAGCTTGATAATACACTGGGTTGGCCAGAGTGTGGGGAAACAGGCATTCTCATATACTTCTAGTACAAGTATAAATTGGCACAACTTCTATAGATGGCAGTTTGCAACATTTTGTCCCAGTGCTTTGTTCCATTTCTGTCTTATTCTACAGATGTATTTGCATGTGTGTGAAATGATACAGCATGGCTTTAAATAAATATATAAATACATATATATAGTATATATGTATATATATATATATTTTTTTAAGTTCATTTATTTTTTGAGACAGGATCCGAAGCAGGCTCTGCACCGTCATCACAGAGCTCACCGTGGGGCTCGAACTCACAAACTGTGAGATCATGACCTGAGCCAAAATCAAGAGTCAGATGCTTAACCGACTGAGCCACCCAGGTGCCATGATGCAGCATTTTTTTGTTTTGTTTTGTTTTTTGTTTTTTGTTTTTTTTCAGAGAATAGAATATTTTATTTAGAATGATGTTTTCTTATGACAAGAGAATCTACTGGATCTGAGAATCTTATAAAGTTACTCAGTCCATATTTACTACATAACTATTATGCTCCCTTGATAGAGTAGAAGTTCAGTAGATAGACCTTAGAAATGGGTATGAGAGTTGACATGACAAAACCTGAAGACAAGTGTTTGTATTCAAGGGGCTTACAGCTGTGTCAGAGCTAGAATAATCTGAAGAACAGGGTNATGCAGCATTGTTTTAATGGGAAAATATTGGAACCAACCTAAATGTTCATCAGTAGGAGATACATTAAATAAATTATGACCCATCCATAAATAGTATGTAGCTGTAGAAATACTGAGAAAACCCTTTCTAGGCTGACATGGAAAGATACTTCCATTATTCTGTTACATAAATATGAACAAAAACAAAAGTGTGAGATGGAAATTTAAGTATACTACCTTTTGATGAAAAAATATATAAAAGGATAGATTAGATACATGATAGACTCATACATAAATATAGAGAGAGATAGTGTACAGTGTGAGTGTGAAAACATTTTAAAAGAGAAAGGAGACATGCAAATATTTGTTCACATATGCTTAAGTTATGCCAGGGAGCATGCACAAAAGACCAGTAATTTTTATTTCCTGTGGGAAGAAGAATTGTGTGGCTTTGGGACAGGAACAAAAGGGAGATTTTCACCCTCTAACAATTTTATCAGAACAGGCAGACTTCTAGATGAGATAGGCTCTTTGGAGAAGGGTTTTCTGCTGGAATGGCATTTGATAAAGAACTGAATGAAGTGAAGAAGTGAGCTACAGGGAAGCTTGGGGGGAAAAAAGCATTTCTGGCAGAAAGAAAAGCCAATGCAAAGGGCCTGAGGGGGGATGCCTCAGGATTTGGAGAGTGGAGATGTGGTCTGAAAGGGACCAGTGCCTGATCACATCAGCCTTATAAGTCATGACAAGGGATTTTGAGCTGATTATGCATGATAAGAAGACAGAGGTTTTACATAGAAGGTTTAAACTGAGATCTGGCTCAACATCACTCACCATCAGGGAAATACAAACCAAAACAACAATGAGATACCACCTCACATTCGTCAGATTGTTTAAAATTAACAACGCAAGAAACAACAGGTGTTGGTGAGGATGTGGAAAATGGGGTACACTCTTGCAGTGTTGGTAGGAATGCAAACTGGTGCAGCCACCTTGGTGAATAGTATGAGGGTTCCACAAAAAACTAAAAATAGAACTGAGCAAGAATCCACCAATTGCACTATTAGATATTTACCGAAAGGATACAAAAATACAGATTCAAATATATATATATATATATTCGCTATTGTTGATAATTATTATACATGTATATATGTACACATACATTCGCTATTGATAATTACATATACATGTACATATGTACACATACATTCACTACTGTTAATTATATATACATGTATATACACACACATATACATAAAACAGAATATTACTCAGCCATCAAAAAGAATGAAATTGGGGCACCTGGGTGGCTTAGTCGCTTAAGTATCCAACTTCAGCTCAGGTCATGATCTCCCGGTTTGTGAGTTCAAGCTCCATGTTGAGCTCTGTGCTGATAGCTCAGAGACTGGAGGCTTCTTCACATTATGTGTCTCCCTCCCTCTTTGCCTCTCCCTTGCTCATGCTGTGTCTCTCTCTCTCAAAAATAAATAAGCTTTGAAAAAATTTTTAAAAAAGAATGAAATCTTGTTATTTGCAATGACATGGATAGAGCTTGAGTGTACTATGCTAAGCAAAATAAGTCAGTCAGAGAAAGACAAATACCATATGATTTCACTTATATGTGGAAATTAAGAAACAGGACAGAGAAGCATATGGGAATGGGGGTAAAAGAAAAGAGAGGGAAACACCACAGAGATGCTTAACAATGTAGAACAAACTGAGCGTTGATGGAGGGAGTTGGGTGGGAGAAGGGTTAAATGGGTGATGGGTAATAAGAAGGGCACTTGTGATGAGCCCTGGGTATTGAATATGTGATGAATCACTGAATTCTACTTCTGAAACCAGTATAACTGGTAACTAAAATTTAAAGGAAAAAACAAACAAACTGAGATCTGAAACTATGAAACAAGATGTGCAAAGGGTGGCAAAGAAGCATTCAGGGGAAAGGGAACAGAATGTGTCAAGGCCTCTAATTAGGGGGCAGATTCTTTTATGAATGTTCACGAGGCCAAGGTGGCTGGTCTGAAGTACATCAAAGGGGGTAGGGAGATAGGTAGATGGCACTCATAGGCTAGGGTAAGGAGGAATATTATTGTGTGGGTGTATTTACTTCTGAAAGGCAATTAAAGATTAAAGTTTTATGGTACCTGGCCTCAGAATTCTGGAAACAAAGGGGGCAGGCATGCTATTCTGCCAAGACCTGACCTAAACCGGTTTGATACTGGTTACTCCATTATTCCATTACCACTCTCCTCTCTTCTGAAGTTGCACTTCCAATCTTTTCTTGAGATGAATCACTTTCTTGTTCTCCAGATATTTTGGGTCCCAGGAAGACCGAGAACTTGGGAGTTCTTGGACAGCCCAAGTGGCACCCCCTTTCACCACAACCTTTGTCTGTTGCAGGTTGGCCCACTTGGCACCATCCCCTCAGGAGAAGGAGCAAAATTTGGTGGCCGTGAATGGGTGAGAAATAACAAGGACAACAAAATATTAGAATCAAGAATTCCCAACCTCAAGTGACAGTATGGCATCCTGGAAGCAGAGTGAGAGCCCGTGCGCAGTCACTGTGTGAGGCAGCCTTTCCTCCATCTACCACAAGCACTACACCAAATTTCAGAAGAGGAAAAAGAACAGCCTAATGGTGAGCTGATGAGCTGATCAATATTCTTAATTTACCTCTTTAGCTCCAGGGTCCAGATTGAAAACAAGACTGGGAGAATCTCAAAGGGCTGCCACTGTGGCACATCCCTGTCCCCTGAGGAGCAGTGGCTTCTTGCCAGGCATTGCTGCAGATGTTTGGGGGCACCTGTCTGCGAGAGCGGGGTGCTTCTGCTGCTCAGAGACTTACAGATCTGTGGGAACTGCTTCAGGGGCCACCGGTATCAGCCTGGTGAGAACGTTAACTGACATGAACATCCCCAGAACCTCCACCCTGGAGTAGAACAGGGCTCCAGAGGCCAATCCTGTTGTTTCCAGAATCACTGTGGTCAATAGTACAACTTTGAGGCAGAATATCGGAGATTTGTATATGAATGGATGGGAGTTAAAAGGGTAAATCACAAACACAGCAATTGTTGTCACTGAAATAGCACTTACTCTATGTGTTCTCCAAGTCCTTTCAATCTCAACCTCATGAGGTACTTAGGGATTCTTTTCCTAAGAGTTGCTATATATAATGCTTGATGGAGATTTCATTCAAATTCTGGAGGTTTCTATGTAACTAATCAGGGTCAATTCAGGAGAGTGGATAGGGACCTGGGATTGGGAAATCTGAGCCCTGGCTCTAATTCTCCACGAACCATTATGAGCCCATTGCTCCTCTGGGCCTCCGTTTCTTATCATTAAAAATAGACATGTTAGCATGTTAGGCATTATATTCCTAAGGATTCCTGGTTCTGATGGCATAGGAAGGACCCTTCATGTTGGCATCCTCTATTTTGTCTGCCTCAAATTTCAGTCCAGTCCTCTGTTCAAACACTAAGACTCTTACCACAGTGAATCACATGGCAGTGTCTGCACTGAGCTCATTTTTCAGGGCTCCAACGTGAGCACAAAGCTGGAGAGGGGGAACCCAACTTGATTTGCAGAAGCTACATGCACTCATTGGCAACTGGGCCTTCTTGACACATCCCTGGCAATCTCATTCTGGATTGTTCTGCAGAAAGCGGGCTAGGTTAACTCCATCCTAAACAGGAGACAAGACATAAATCCCATAGTCATGGCCTCTCTGTCATAATTCAGATTGCTTAATAAGCATATTTTGAATTGGGATATCTGAGTCCCAACTGCTATTGAAAAACCAAGCCATCCATTCATTAATTCATTCAACAGAAACTTTTTTGAACATTATTACGTATCAGGCACTTTAAGAGCTTCAGGGACACTAAGGTAAGGAGGCAAAGTTCAGCTCTCAGAGTGCTGGTATCCTACTCAGATAGAGGCAAGAAACAAGCATATAGCACCCTTTCAGGTGGTGTGGTTAGTGCTATGCTGAAAAAAAAAATAACAGGGTAAGGGATAAAGGATAAAGAATGAATATTTGAGTCTATGGAGAGACAGTTTTTAGATTTGGGAAGGGGATGCAGGAGAGGCCCCTGTAGAGAAAACACTTGAGCAGAGACCTGAATGAAGAGACAGCTAACCGGGTGAAGGTCCAGAGACATGTATTTTGGGAAGAAGGGACCAATAGCAGTGTACCATGGCTTTGAGGTGGGAACAAGGATGGCACATCTGAGGGACAGGAGGCTAGTGTGTACGCATACTGGTAGTGGCTTTCCATCTGAGAGATGAGGGCCTTCCTTCCTAACCTGACTTGTCACAGCCTGGCAATTAAAAGTATGAGTTGCAGGGAAGGAATTGCACATAGTGGGACTTCAAAGATGACAATATACATGGCAAGACAGCCAGGCCTACGAGGAGCAAGAGAACAAAGACAAGATCAAATACTATGTGTCTGAATATTTAAAAATTATAAAGTAAGCTAACAAACCATTACATGAAATATATTCTATCTTCTTTTTTTTTTTTTATTTTATTTCTAGGAGAGAGAGAGACAGACAGCGTGAGCAGGGGAGGGTCAGAGAGAGAGGGAGTCACAGACTGAAACAGGCTTCAGGCTCTGAGGCGGCAGTCAGCACAGAGCCCTACGCGGGGCCGAACCCACGAACCGCGAGATCATGACCTAAGCGAAAGTCGGACGCTTAACTGACTAAGCCACCCAGGCGCCCCAAATATATTCTATCTTCTTATCTTGAAAAATATGTCTTCATGACAACCTGGAAGTTTCAAGTTCAAATGTCTAATTCTTGGAGTTCTAGGCCCCAGGCTCTGGACTTGTCCCCTTTTCTCTTCCTACCCAGAAGCTGTGTCCAGAGCAGCAAGGGGCCTCCCCCATGCACAGGTGGTCATCCTAGCCTACTTGTCCAAGCTCCAGCGACATCCCGTCACAAACTCCTGCCCCTCAGGCCTAGAGGTGTGTATACTGCAGATGGACTGACATGGGAAGGAGCCCGCATAAGCCCTGGAAGTTGGGCAAGGAATTCTGGAGCTCCAGGTGGTGCATACAGGGCAGAACAGGCGCTCAGTGGGCTGTGGTTGGTCCAAATGGGGCCATCTAACACCAAGGACCAAGGCAGGGCACATCTTCTTGCCTGGAAAAAGGGTAATACTATCGGCATTTTCTGAATAATTAAGGTTAAAACCAGCATCCTCCATGCAGAAACAAGCTGGGGACCAAGGAAAGAGGGTTGTGGTCAAAGTGCACAAGTTGGGTTAAACGTTTGGGGCAAGAGTGGGGAAGAGTTGATAGGTATCTTAGACTTTTAGCCTGGAAAGTTGACAAGTGTCTTGTATTTCCTGCATTTATTTCTTTGTTCTTTGTTCTCCTGACATCTATGGTAAAGGAAATCCAAGGGAAGGGTTCAATCTTTGCTTGAGCCAGAATACTTAAGGGGGCAACACAGCTGGGAGACAGCAGAAATTCAAGTGAAAGAACCTAAAGAAGATGGTAAAAATTTATAATTCAACCCTGCTACCTCTGCCTCTGCATTTCCTAAAAATCAGTGACTTCAGTTTTATTCTCTGCTTTCAGTTAATGGTACCATAGGCTATTGTCTTTGGGCTGGTAACCCAGCCCCGAATCTACAAATGTTCACTGGGTGGCATTAAGTCGAATTGAACTTCAAAGAGCATTTCTTTTTAAAGAGAGCATGCACTAATTACAGGTTTCTAGACTTACAGCCCAAGCTTTCATGTCCCACCCCAAGTAGACAACACAAAGTGGTGGAAAAAATCAGGACTTGGAGAGAATGCCTTTGCAAGAACCCTCTTCCTCTTCTGCTACTATGTCACCTCAAGTTCCTGGGCAATTCCCATGTGCCCTGCATGTCTCAGCATAGACATCACTTTCCAGACCCCTAGACCAAGTTGTTTTCCTTTCTGTTTATCTCATGGCTTTTGATACTTATTTAAAAAATACGCATCATATTTTATTTACTTCTCTGCTGTCTTTATTCATCAACTGTAAAGGCATGACTATACCCATCATATCCACAGGTCTCAGCGCAATGCTTGGCTCATAGCCAATGCTCAATAATAGTTTGCTAAATGAGTTAGTGAATCATTGAGCAATGAGTAGCATTGTCCGTGACTCTTCTCTCTCATCCCTACAGCTAGAAGCCAATCCTGGGCTCTTCCTAAAATATTTCTAGTTTCCAATCATGTATCACTTCTTCCACTGCTCTCATTCCAGTCCAAACAACCATAATCTCTCCCTTAGATTATTGTGTTAGGCTCCTAACTGGCCTCTGTGTTTCCATTTCCATTCTCTTCTCCCCTAACACACACTAAGGAAGTTGCGAGAGCCATGTTGAAGATAACACTTTTGTTCCTTCTAAAGTAGGAAAGCCATGGAAATCCTTTCTTATGTTTTAATTTAGACAGACATTACCATTCTCAGTCTCCAGTGAGGTAGGTATGGCCATATGACAAATTTTGGTCAAGGCACTATGACAAAAAGTGTTAGATGAATTTTTGATCATGTCCTTAAAAAATGGTGGAGGGGTTTGAGCTCCATCATCTCCCTTTCCTGCTGCCTAAAATACAGAGGTGATGGCAGGAACTGGAGCAGCCATTCAGACCACAGGATGGAAGCCAACGTTGGGAAGGCAGAACAACAATAAAGAAAGCCTGGGTTCCTAACCTTTTGAAACTGCGATATCAGCCTTGGAATGTCAGAGAGAATAAAATTCCATGTTTTCTAAGCTACTTTAACTTGGGGTCTCTGCTACATCGGCCTAATACGTATCCTAATACATATGCCCCTCCCTATTGCAGCTGCTTTGTGGGAAGTAAAAAAAGGTCATGTCAGGGAAATGTATGTGGAAAAGTAAATATTCCTCCTCATGGATGATTTGGGGACCTCTTGAATATTAAGGGAGGGGAGGAGAATAAACCCTTGTTCTAAAGCAGCCAGGAAAGAACTATCTCCTGCCTCAGAAGACTCTCTGGTTCCATAGGGTAGCATCTTGGGAAAGCTTGGGAGGGTGGAGAAGGGAGCTCTACAGCTTGGTTTCAGCGCCTGATGTGAAAAATTCCTTTGGGGAGTGAATAAGAGAATTAGCTTAAGCTCTGGATTTGGGGGCTTTAGTGGACTTAAACAGACTTTTAATCACACTTCACTCCCCATGGTCCCAGTGTGTGAATTTTAATCACATTCGCTTGCATCTCCACCCAGGGCAAAGTGTGCGTATTTATGATGCACCATCGTGTGAGGCTGCTGTCCTCCCCAGCCAGAGTGCCAGCTGCCCAGGGCCTGCATCTGGGGGCAAGCCCACCAACCAAGTCGGTTTCCTGACAAGTCTCTGCAACATGGAAAAATGTTATATAGGTTTGGACTAATATCAACCTATATTTGGGTCAGATGGAAGATATGAATTTGTTATAAATTTGTTAGACTGAATGCATCTTCTCACCAGTTGTTTTCTTGGAACTTACTGGTTGACAATTTATTTTTGATTCTTGACTCACCTCTTCCCCAGATGCAGATTTATTGATAGAACTCCTCTGGAGATATACATTATTTCTTCTCTGAAAGTCCTAATCACAGATATTCAGGGTTCATCTAGATACCACTCTCTAATAAACTAGGGCTTGTGGGGGGCCTGAACCCCCTGAAGTTGTTTGCATATATATGCATTTTAGTGGGAGGAGGGCCACAGCTTTCATCAGATTCTCAAAGGGTTCGGTGACTCCCCAAGGGGAAAAATGTTTCTTTTAAGTGCAAGAGTTTCCGCTAGAGCTAGTGATGTTGATTGGGGAAGCCGTAGTTTGGGATAGTAGTGGTTTACTTCCAAACTCTCCTCTGCCAAGCCTCCCCCTGCCATCAGAAAGATGTGGAAACCATTCATCTAGGCAACTTGCCTCTCTTTGATCTCCTCTTTTAAAATGGGAACATTCTAATAAAGGGTATTACATTAACTCCTAACACCTGAGAAAGTTGACTGTCAAATTACTTTCTTCCTTAGGATCCCAGGGTGGAAAGGGTAGGAGGCTCAGAGGAGAGAAGATCAACTGAGCTACTTCCCAGGTTTTTCTCTGCCTTCCAAAGGGAGAGATGCCCAATGGCCACAGGCCACCACGGCTGAATAATTCAATACAGGGCGTTCTGTAAGGTCCCCTAAGCCAAGGATCTGCCCCTCTGTTCATCTTTCATTCCCCAGGGCCCAACTCAACGCCGAGCACATAGTAGATGCTTCGTGACATTTGGTTGAATGAATAAGGGAAAAGTGTGTCCGCTACCTCATTCATTTTCTGGATAGTATGTGTTTCCTTGTCCAACTCAGAAGGCTTCTAAATGATAAAACTGAATCAAGGAGAGGGTTAACAATGTAATTAGAAATAAATACCGAGGTATCACCACATCTCAATATTGGGAACATCCATGTGTACACACTTTGATGTACAGAAGGAATTCATAAGCCGCCCTAAACCTAATAAACCCAAAAGGTCAGAGCTACCAATTTAAGAAATCTTTGGAACAATTTATTTAAGACTTTTTTTTTTTTCCCTATGAGGCGATTAAAGAAGAGTTGTTGCCTTTTCACTACTTAAATAAAGTTTGGGAAATGACGGGGGGAGAATGAGAACACCCAAGGCCCGTCCATGCCAGGTCTCCAAGCTCCTGTGAAGACACAGTGTTGGCCGCGTGCTGACGCCTCCCGCCGCGCTGTACTCCCGCGTCTGAGCACCTGTTTGCTGTGACTCTTTCCGGGTCGAACTAACACGCCCCTGAGCGGGCTTCCATCTGCGCCCCGAGATTCCCTGGCCTGCCCCTCAGCACCCGCCCAGGTCAGGGGCTCCTCGCTCCGACCTTCTCCTGCGTCCGCCAGTGTCCTCGGAGTTGTTTGTGCAAACCCGGCTCCCCACGCGGAGCAGCCAGCCGCCCCTGCGCCGGGTGCGGCCTCCGCGGTCCGCCCGGCCNTCCATCTCATTAAGGAAATCGCTCTTCAATGCTGATTATTTTATTTGCAGCCATAATTATATTTCTTTCGGCTAAATCACGGTTTAATCGAGCCCACATGGAGGGCAGCAGCACTAATTACGGCGGGGNAATTCCCCAACTGTCACCAAATCACCTGCACGAAACAAGAATCTAATTTGTTAAGCTGGCATGTCTGCAGATGGAAGATCGATCTTCTCTGTAGATTTCTCTAATTGAGTGAATATAGACGCTCGGAATTAGCCTCACTCGGGCTGCGGGGAGGGGGCCGGGGAAGGGGTGTCGAGAGAAAAGAAAGGGAGGGAGAAGAAAGAAGACGAACAGAGAAAAGGGGAGAGAGGAAGAGAAATGGGGAGAAAACGAAATAAAGGAGACACGAAGGACGGAGGCAAAGGGGAAAGAAAGAGACTGAGAGGGCAGAGTGGGAAGACGAAAAGGCTGCAAGGAGAAAGAAGAAAGAAGAGAAAAGAAGAGAGAGTAAAGGGAAGAGGGGGGAAAGGTGGAGTGAGGATAAAAGAAAAAGGAAGAGCCAAGGCAGAACGATAAAGGATACGACAGAAGGAAAAGACGGGGGAAGAGAAAATTCTCTTTGAGGAAGGCTCATTGCCTGTAGAGTTGTATCTCCCTCCCCTACGCCACCCCCCCAAAGTGTGAAGTAGCTAGAGAAACTTAGCCCCGGTGTCGGTCGGTCGTGAGCTGGGACTAACTGCTTACAAAAAGGAAAGGATTGGGACGGTGGAGACAGGCGGGGAGCGAGGGGGGAGGGGCGGGCGCCGGCGGCTCCAAGAAACGGCTTACAGGATTACATTTGTTTTTCTTGTGATTTTATTAAAAGTCACTCCTCATCTCCAGAATGCGTGAAAATATCTACTTTCCACTCAGATACACCGCATTAACTTGTTGGAGGCGAATTTGTTTGTTTGTCTATTTTATTTATTTGCTAGATAAGATTGATGCAGTCTTATTAGCGCTATATCTAGTTATAGGAAGAGATAAGGATGAGATGTTTTTCTTTTTATTCCAATTACTAGCCTTGTCACCTAACTGAATAACTGATATATGATTATTTATCCTGAGTAAATAGAAATCAGAAAAGCAGCGAACTTAACACATACAAATAAAATCTCTATGTCGCTTATTGCATTCCGTGTGGCTAATTGGGACCATTAAAATTACAGGGCTAAAGGCAAAAAAAAAAAAGAGGAGATACGGAATCAGGGGGCGGGTACTGATCCGTCATTGTTTTGTGCAGAGCTTTCTGCGTTGAGGCCGAGGATGCGAGTGTTTAGAAATCAAAGACAGAAAAAAATAAGCAAGGGACAGGCCCCAGCGCCTACGAAGAGTCATGCAGGTGGACTGCGTGGTAAGAGTTTGCAAACTCGAATGTATGCGAAACTGCTTATTTCAGAAAAAAAAATTAAGTTGAGCTCGGGTATCGCCTCCGGCTTCCAGGAAGGACGGGAAATCAGACTCTTGGGGGCGAGTTTTCCGCTCTTCGGTCGCTCCTGGCACATCCCTGTGGTTCGGGTAAGCAGGCAGTGGACGGACACACACTGCTCACACAAGCGCGCACGGAAGTGCACGCGTCACGAACACGCAGACCCGGCGCCTTGAATTTAAAAAATAATAACCATAAAGGAAGCCTGGAGTGTGGGTCCATGGGTTTAAGCTCACTGGCTACGGAGCCCGGGCCCTGCTTGCAAAGAGTTTTTGCTGCCCTGGGCTCCCGACGCGGTATCCCAGGGACAACCCTGGCTGAAGCTGCCCTGAGTCCCCACGCTTGCGGCCTAGGGAGGCCGAGAGAATCCAAGTTTGGGCTAAACCCAAGCCAGGAGGCTAGGAGTTAAAGGCGCTCACTCTGCGCCCCGTCGCCGGAGGACCAGCCGAAGGGTTCTGCAGTGGCCAGGCTGTAGCACTCAGCCAAAGCCTCTTTGGCAGTGGTCTCTTTTGCTGGGAACCTCAAGAGAGTTCTTTTATGCAGAGAAGTGTGGAAGTGCCTGTCACCCTTTCCCAGAGACTTGGCTGCCCTCCCAGATCTCCTTCCTTCCACTTACCCCACTCTCAAATCGAGTCCCTTCATATGAGCCATACATCAAGCAGTCCCAAACTCCAGCGTGGCGAGATCACTGACCCCTGTTCTGGACGGGGGTGGGGCGACCAGGGTGGGGGCTAGGGGAGCTTCTATTCCGGCACCTGGGTAAGATATAGGAGAAAGTGGTCACCATTGTTTCAAACCAGTGGACTTCAGGCTTCCTGGTTTTTTCCTTGAGTATTTGCTCCCACCCTTTATTCTTTTTGAGGTTCTACGGTAGGCCTGAGGAACGCGATCTGATTTGCCACTCCGTTTGGGTTATTGCATATCTGGAAAAGTAAACAGGATTGTTCAAGTCACTTGATTTGTTTTCTGTAAGCAAATAATACCCAAAAGCATGGCTGTAATTTACCACGAATTAAAATTGATTCTTTTCATCAGGCAAGAAAATAGGAAAATGTGAGATCGTTAATTATTGAGGGAGGCGCTCCTCATTAAAGGGAACAATGTTACAATTCAGCATTTAATAGCAGGAATGTGAATAATAACGCGCCATATTTCAGCCTACTGTCTGCAAAGAAAAGAGAGCAGTTTACAAACAACCCAAGCAGCCAAAAGTTATGTTTAATAAACACCCGAGGTTTCTGTAAGTGGAATAATCAGGGAGCTGGGCACACTACCCAATTCTTCAGGAGCACCGAGTATAAATTTTTATTCTTTCTGTCTGTCTCTCTGTTTCTACAAAAGATTCACAACGAACACAGAGATACAATTAGAGAGAAAATCAGAATTACAAACCTAATTAGCATAAATGCATCATTAGGGCACTTGCTGCCAGGATCTCCCACGCCATTCACCGCTCCATCCAACCACACTGTATTTCTAAATCTTTCTCTGGACCAGGATGGCAAAGCAGGAGGAAAGACCCGGTAGTTGTGCTTGTAGTTTACATAATCAGCCGTCAAGGTTTTGGTTTAATATGTATACATATAATCCGGGAAGCCCACTTCTCTCAAAACTAGAAAGTTCTCATTCTCTGTCTGGGCGCTCGATTGGTCGGCAGCGGGAGTGGGTTCTCTGGCCTTTAGATGCTCTTTGTGCTTCGTTAAAAAGGAGAAGGGGAAAAGAGGAGAAAGAAAAAAATGATTTCCCTGTGCATCGCCCCTTGGCAGGCTCTTGTACAAAATTCAATCTCTATTTTTTATGAGAAGTAAACTGTCTAAATAAATTTTATTAGGGGCAACCAATATATTTTCTGGTAGTTCCCTTTGTTCCACTTCTACGTGTGTGTAACAATCTAAAACCTATTTATTGAGGAAAAATCACTGGATCCGTCATAGAAAATCCTTTTACTTTGCTTTGAAGTGATTTCTGAAGACATTCTTGTCATTCCGAAGATTTGGGGGCCATTGCGCTAAAGCCTCGCCTTGTTAGGGACTTCAGTTCCCATGATCATGTGGGAAATGCCTTAAATTATCAATAGCAATGGGCCTGACCGGCACTTTCCCGGCTGCCCCAGGAACGTGGGAAGATGACGGGGAATAAAACTCTGGTAAATACATCTCAGGCGCTGCCCAGGTGGATTCAGACATTGGCCAGAACGAGCTGCCGAGAGGGAACCGGGCGCGGGGACGAGCATTTTACATCCAGACTATTGTCATTTTCCTCGCCACGCCTGCTGGCAGCCGGCTCCTGACTTCGGGCGGCAGCGCCAGCTTGCACCCTCCCCTCCTCGACGCCCCCACACCACCCCCATCACCTCCTCCCACTCACANGTCTTGGAAGAAATGATTTAGTTTGTTTATACTGCTATAAAAATCAAGACCAATAGAAAAGTCATAAAATGAAGCGGGCTATCAATCACGCCGCAACATTGTTATTCAGCGGTTACTAACAGAGATGGATAATCCTTTGATTTCGTCCCATTGTTATTACTCTGATGTGTCTTCACATTAACTATTACACATTTATTTATCGACCTGAAAGATACAACAAAACAGAATATACGAGCGAGTGCGTGTGGGAGGACGCCGCACGGGCGGCGGCTGCTCTGGGAGTGGCTGTGGGAGCAGGACACGATCGCTTGTGTGCACACCGGAGTGGCCGGGGGCCCCGCGCCCTTCTTCTCTCCCCACGTCGCGGCCTCTCCTCCCTCTCTCCAAACAGAGGGCACATCCAAGGCCACGCGGCCCTCCACGGACTTGTCTGTTTGCAGGAGCAGGGTCAGCCCCCAGGACCCCTGACGCGTCTACCCACCTCTGCCCCTGCGTTCCAGTGTTGGAACCCCCGCAAGCCCCACCCAGGTGGGCACGACCCCCCTGCGAATCCTCTGAAACTTGCACCCGGGTGCGCACGCCGGCGCCACGTCCAGGGCGCACGCAGCCCCGCCCCAGGCCTCCGTCTGGCCTTTCGCCGCGCTCGCCTGGCGCTGTAGCTTCTAGATTTGGGGTTTTGTTCCGGGAAGGGGAAAGATTTACTGGAGGGACTTTATTTGCTTTAGGTTCAGGTATTCTCCATTCAAGCAAGCCTTTCTCGAAAGGACACTGGGTGTTTGCCGAACACCTTCGTGGCTTTCGAATTTGCTGCTGCCACCTGGGCTCCGCCAAGCTACTGCCCGCGTTCCCGGCGCCGCAGTCCCACACTGGCCGTGTTGGCATCAATCGCGGCGGCCGCTGAAGCTCAGCCAGGCCCAGAGCTTCCGGGGAAGTGGTCTCCACAGCT
This sequence comes from Crocuta crocuta, assembly GCF_008692635.1. Classification (NCBI taxonomy): domain Eukaryota; kingdom Metazoa; phylum Chordata; class Mammalia; order Carnivora; family Hyaenidae; genus Crocuta; species Crocuta crocuta. Next base: position 5,242,575 of record NW_027529433.1, read on the forward strand.
TGGAAGGAACCGTTGTGGCTGATGCCCGGCATCCACGCGTGTGTGCATGTGTGTGCGCGCGCACGTGTGTGTGCATGGGAGGAGGGGAACAGGCTGCAGGAGAAGAGGAAGAAACTGCCCCAGAGTTCGCCTTGCTGCCTTCTTTGTCTCCTTGCTCGGTCCCTGTCACACACACAGCTAAGGACACACACACACACACACACACACACACACCATTATCCTCGCATCTGCTCTCAGGCAGCATTTCCAATGTTTTGTGTAAGTCAATTGGACGGCGAACAAAAAAAGCCATTTGCTCGGTATTATTTAAAACAGACTTCATAGGACCACCCTTTTGTGGGAGCTTTATTTGCACTAAATGAATAATCTTAATTGCATCACTCTCGAATTAAAAATCAATGTTAATCAAGTTGAGAGTAGTAAATATCAGTTTTCATTGTGCCTGGGTAGAGGGCATTTTTCTTGTGTTGCAAATAAAAATACAAGTCAAATAACTTTAAAAGGGCATTATGTTCTGCTACAAATACAATTGAAACGGATTGTTTAGGAGCAGATCAGAAATGGTACAGAATTTTGCACTTAATTTCCTCAGTTATCATTTACAATAAGAACCTCTGGGCTTGACAGCCAAGTCTAAACAGTAGTAAATTAGTACAAATTTATACTGATTTTACTCTAATAATCGTAATAAAAGCTTATAGATTTGGCACTAATTACATAAATGCCTAATGATCTTGAAAATTACTCTGGTTAGAAATATATTACTAATCTAAACTTTGTTGTTGGCTGGCTCTGAAAAATCAGAACATTAGAGATGGTTCGCTTCACTTGTGCAAAGCACTTTAAATTGTTCAAGTAGTTTAACATATTCAAGAAGAAAATAAAGAGCATTTAACTTTATTTACAGCCATAAGTGGAATTGGGAACCAAGCTGAACTTAGAAACTTTGACCAAAAGAGCAGGTCGTGGGCCAGGATGCAAGCGTGGGCCCTGCGGAGGAGCGGGCGCCGGGCGGGAAGGGTGCGGAGTGCACGAATCCACACGGTGCGCGGGGTCTTGAAGCTGACTGCGGGCCCTGGAAGCGCAACGGGAGTCGGCTCCTNTGCTGCCCAGAGCGCGCGGGCAGAAGTGACTCTCGGGTCACGCGGGGGTCAAGCCCTGCTCTGTTCCCGGCACTGCTTCTGCCCCAGGATGATCCTAGCTGTAGGACACTGAGTTGCACCTTTGGAGTGAGAAGGGACAAGGAAAAGGAGAGGTGTGACTGGAGAAAATCGCCGGGAAGAACTAACGGGGGCCAGGCCCAGAAGCCCAGGGCGAGGCCGAGGCGTCCTCCGCTGCTTTTGCTGCTGCTCGCGGCTGGAGCTGCCGGGGCCGCCGCCGCCGCCTCCTCCGGGCGGGCGCGGGCGGGCGGGCGGGGGGGGGGACTCTCNCTGCTCACGGGTTCATTCAACTGTTAAGCACCTCCCCGTCTCTCTAAAGGACATTATAATGCAAGAAGCCCCCTTTTTAACCACAAACCGAATTTTCTTTCATTTAGGTGATCTATATATATCTATATCGTATAGCTTATAGCTTATATCTATTTTAAATAACTTAAAGCCGCTAAAATTTGGGGGGGAACAGCTTTCGCCCTGGAGCGGTGCGCGATGCTGTCTCACGCCGACCTCCTGGACGCCAGGCTAGGTGAGTGCGCGCCTCTCGCCCGGGCAGCCAGGAGAAGCCCGGGCAGGAAATTGTCAATTTGTTCCTTATTTTACCTTAATGCGCCCTAAATGGACTAATTTCTTTAAAAGTAATTGTGCTGCATTAAAGTTTAATTTGATTTAACATCGTCTTTAAAAAAAAAAAATCTATGGAATATGTAGATCCAAAAGAGGACTTGGAAAGTGTTGTTACTTTTTGTTTTTTCTTTTTTCCCCCCTTCCTCCCTCTCCCTTATTATTATTAATTTTTTTTTGAACGGCGATCTACCCTGAGATAATTTGTTAGGAGTTGTTTTCTGTCTCTCTTTTCCCCTCCTGTTTACTTTGATTTGGATTTTTTTTCTCCTCTTTTTTGCTCTCTCCCCACTGCCTCATTCTCTACTCCTCATCTAAGTATGGTTGAATTTGTAAAAATCTGGCATAAACGAGAAGCCTCTGCAATCGAGGCAGATTTTCTAAGTGTGTTCATTGAGAAAGGAGAAAGGCCAAATTCATCCTCACAGGCATCCCCGCCTGCAAAGGGAATCGGCATTGCCAATGGCTGAGAGAAACGCACCTTTTATTTCTCCGGAAAGAAATTGAATTCTCTAAAGTTTGATTCACTGCTCTGTCTATAGAGTTTACTTGAGTTTCCTTAATGCTGTCTGGGTTGCTGGGCTCTGGGTTTCCGGTTTGGGAATCTTTGGTGATGGATGTGACTCCATTTTCCAAACACTTTCTCTGATTTGAGGGAGAGGCGGAGCTGATTTGGGTTGATTTCAGAGGGTGGAAGACTTGGAGAATTACTCATCTTCCAAAAGTGAGAGGGAATCGGCTGAGGGCCGGAGGTAGAGCTCGCCAAGCTGTCTAAGCGCAGGTGGGGCAGCAACCAAGGAATCGTTTAATTTTCTTTCTTTCTTTTCTCCCCCTTTCCCACCCCCGTCCAAGGATATGCTCTCGCTTTCCTGGGGCGTCAGGGGTACGGTTCATGAAAGGGACTCGAAGGCATGTTCCTTTGCCGGGACTGGGAGTGTTTCACTGCGGGAGATATGAAAGCATGTGCTGTTTACTACGTGAGCCGGCTGCAGAGAGAGGGGAAAGGGCCGGGAGATGGTATTCCAACTTGGCTGTCCAAATTCTGGGGAACCCAGCTGAGCATCCCAGGAGTTTCCTTCATAGGGCGAACGTGGGCGCAGAGAGAGCCGAGGATGGGGCTGAAGGAGGACCGCGCAGGGAGGACAGTCCCTCCTGGCATTGCCAGGAAAGTAGTGACCGCGATCCCCTTGCCTCCTCAGGTATGAAAGATGCCGCTGAGCTTCTGGGCCACCGGGAGGCGGTGAAGTGTAGGCTGGGCGTGGGGGGCTCCGACCCTGGGGGCCATCCGGGGGACCTAGCGCCCAACTCCGACTCAGTCGAGGGAGCCACTTTGCTGCCCGGGGAGGACATCACTACGGTGGGCTCTACGCCGGCCTCGCTGGCGGTGAGTGCAAAGGACCCGGACAAACAGCCGGGGCCCCAAGGAGGCCCGAACCCCAGCCAAGCCGGCCAGCAGCAGGGCCAACAGAAGCAGAAGCGCCACCGGACGCGCTTCACCCCGGCGCAGCTCAACGAGTTGGAGAGGAGCTTCGCGAAGACTCACTACCCCGACATCTTTATGCGCGAGGAGCTGGCGCTGCGTATCGGGCTGACGGAGTCCCGGGTGCAGGTACGCCGGGCTTGGGCGCCGGGGCAGAAGACAAGGTGGGGCGGGAGGATTGGGGCGAAAGAAGCGGGGTCTCTTCCCTGTCGGGATCCTGGGCTGCGCTTCGGCTGCCTTATGAGTTCTACGGACAAGCAGGGCCCCCATCTCCCACCAGTATAGCCACATTCCCGCAGAAATGCCTCAAAAGCGAAGCCGGCGTTGTTCGACTGTTAGGTCGTGTCACTCGTCCCGAGAAGGGAAGCTCCGCATCTCCCAGCCTCCGCGTCTCCCAACATCCGCGTCTCCCAGGCGGCTAAGCTGAACGCGCACCTCCACTCCACCTCGAGTTATTGACAAGTATTTCATTACCCCCTAATGAGTTTGTGTTAAGCGTCTGGATAAATGGGGGAATGCAACAATTATACAGAAAACTTGAAAAGGGAGGAAATAAGGCATAATGGCCCCTTTAAAAAAAAAAGTCCACACCTGGGTTTCACGGTGTAGCTTTATTCTCCTGCATATCATCCTCCTGCAGCTCTAAGTCAACAAACCCCTAGCTTTGAGGTTTGCAAAGGTTTCAAACTTTGATGGTCTACCAAAGCGCCGCCGAGAGCGGCTGGAGAAATACCCCACAGTTTTTGAACCCAGGTTTTCCCTTAAGGAAACTGGGGATGGGGGCGATGAAGGCTTTCTGTTGTAGATATCCGATCTGAAGAAAGGACATTTAGGGCAGAAAAGATTGACAGGTAGTAGACGAAATCGTTACTGACACCTTGTTCTCGGCCAACCACCCTCCACGTTGTACATTACATATAACTTTGAAAATCACATCTAAAACTTTTCTGAAAATTGAGGAATAAAAGTATAAGCTCAGCGAATCTCATTCCTCCCCCCGCCCTTTTTAAAAGAATGAAAACAATATATCAGATTTTTTGTGGACAAACGCTCTAGGTGAAATACCAAGGCGCGCACTGAGTCTTGAGCTATCCGGGGTTCTGAAAACCTTTCTTTCCTGTCTTGGACCTGATAGTTTCTCTATGTCATGCAGGGTGTCAATTTCACCTCTAGCTGCTTTAACAAATTAAGTTTAAAGATCTCAGTTGCTTTATATTTGATGTAAGAAGAGACAGGAGTGTCCATAATCACATTGTTGAATATTTATGTCTGCTTTCGACATTGTAAAGATAGTCTAACCTGGAAAAATAGCATATGCTTCTGCTCTAAATAGTCAGCAAGTGAGTATCACTGGGAACTTAAAGTGGCCAAATTAATAAACTAATAATCAAGGCAGAACATAGATTAACATTTTTACTCAATGTAAGTCTAGGTGGTTTCGTTAGTGAACTTTGAAAACCCTGAATCATGGGCCATTGAAATTAAACACCCAAAAAGTGTTAATTGCATTGTGCAGATATATATTATTAATGTTAATTTTTTTTAACTTCTCACCACTTTTTAAATCTGAAGTTGATCCAAACCTTAACAGAAATATACAATTTCCATACTTCCATTACTGCTAATGACAATACTGGCTTCTTAAAATCTTGTAGGTTCAAAATTCATAAAGTTGCTTTTTGTCCCTCAAGAGAAATACTACCTAATAATTTTTGTTTTAAAGAGTAAAATGCTGTTGCTTAACCTAGACATAGTGGTAATTAGTTTAAATTAAAATAGAACTTAGAATCACAAATAAAATATAATTGGACAACCGACTTTATGAAAAAAGAAAATGAGGTCTATTAAACTTTATTAGGTCTTCCAAAGGTTAATGGCAGTAATTCTTTTAATAGAAAAAGTTGTAAATGAAATAAAATACAAACTATGTAATAGAAACAGTTATTTTCAAAAAGTACACAAAAGAATAATCAAGAAGAAAAAGACAAAGTACTTTAATTGTTCTAGCATAATGTTCAACAAAAGATAATAGCTTGAGGCTGCTGATAGGAACAATTTAATAGAATGGCAATTTCAATATTTTTAAAAATAATGTTTCATAGTTTAAAAAGTAATCAGATCAACATAACCTTCTTAATTAACATTTCAAAATGATGAACATTATGTAATGTAATGCAAAAATAATTTATGGAAAATGTATTTACTTCACAATTCATTGTACCATTGCTCCTTGACCAAATTCAAATTAAATAGTAATTGGTTTATGTTCTTATATGATGAGTACTTCATAGTTTTCTTTATAGTTAACAGATTGCCACACATTCTTTTCAGTATGTGGGCCACTGCACTGATTAAAAATGATCTAAACATTTAATTTATTACAATCGTATGCTTTTAAAGATGCTTTTTAAATTCTAGACTAACTGACCCAACATATTTATTTTTATCTATATCTGGTATAGATCACATTTTTAAGTATTTATTAAAGCACTTCTACTCACATGGAGGCCAATTCCATGTCTGATATCGCTCCCCTTTTCTGGCTAGTGTAATAAAACCATTCCTTTTATAGCATGCCATTATTAGAAACCAATTTCAGAATTATTTATAACCTGGAATGGCTTATTAAGCAGCAATGCGAGAATCATGCAAATTACGCGATCAAATGCAATATAATAAGCATAATCATTAGTCTCTAGCACGGATTAATTAACTTTCAATATTTTATTTACATAAAAACCAAATCAGTGAAATAACTTCTGCACAGTCAGGCTTGCCTTTCAATATTTTATACGAACAAAAATAATGTGCTGTAATTCCATTGACCGTGTCCCCCAGAATGGCCCTGTCACCTGCCACATCTTAATAGGGGGACAAGCCGAGAGTATTTTCTAGTTTTCTAATGGAATGAGAAATTGCATTTTCTTCCTCTCCCAGCACTATTAAAGTGTAATGAATTCGGCCCAGAGTTCACGGCTGGCTGATCGAAATGAACCTGAGATCTCGGCTTTAATACAGCTCCCCAGATTTCCTCCCAAATCTTCACATTAATCATTTGCTGGATTCCAATGAGATCTTCATAAAGCATTTGGTTCGAGGGGGAAAAAAGTAATATTCTCTCTTTTTCCCTCTCTTTCTCTATTTCTGAGCCATTTATAGGTGGGGAATTAAACGGGCTATATATTTTAAAATACATTTACAGTATGTCTATATTACTGTAACAGCAGATATCATGAGAGTGGATTTTTAAATTCCAACCTCCATTAGATTCTCACTGTTGTATTAAGCATTTTCTGAGAAGAGCTGCATTTCAAACTGAGTACAAAGTTGGCCGGTGGCTGCGGTTAATATATTTTCTGGAGTTGTCATCTGTGCATTCTCAAAATCTCCCTTAGGTTTTGCCTGCATTTTAATCCGTCATGCTCTAGTTTTCAAGTGGAAACATTCACATTTTAAAAACATATGCATCATAGCTTGGAACGGAGGTGCTCAGACCCCATGCAGATTTTTTTTCACAACCCCAGTAAGCCATGAAACATAAAAAAATTTTGTAGCCATCATTTGACTAGTAACCCTCAAACATAATTGAGCACGATTTTTCGATTATTCCTATATTTAGTTCTTTAACAGCTGTTCTTTTCCACCTGTGCCTGAGGTCCAGAAACCTTTCTAGTGGTTGTGTTTTCCACTGAAATTCTATGGGGGCAACCCTCCGCCAGCCCTCGCCTTTCTTTCTTCTGCTTCCTTCTGCTTCTTCCCCCCCCCAACCCCCACCCTTAGATGTCTGCTACCCTCTTCAACCACTGCCCACCCCAGACATTCAAACATTTGGGGATTCACTGACACTTTGCAGATAGTCTTTATAGCTATCTTTCGAAATATACCCAGGTGCGGAATGTGAGATATGAGGACCGTTTGGACATAGACACCCTCCCTGTCTAGGGCTCCATCCAGTCTACCTCTCCTCAATCCAGCCTTGGATGCGTAATGCAAAGTGACCGACCTGTGGCCGCAGGTCTCCTCGTTGTGCTTTCCTTGGCTCCTGCGGGTTACTCTCTGCTCAAGGCCGCTAACAGCTCAATTCTCCCAAGCGGCATTGATCCCAGTTACTATCAAGGGCCCCGAAGCCTCATTAATCCGTTGCGCCACACACTCAAGAGGCTTTAGCAAGTAAGGGACCCAGCATCGTTACACAATCAGGAACTTGGGGTAGGCAGAAATACAGGAAATGGGGTAGAAATAAGAGAAACATGTAATGGTGAGCAATGGCTCCGGTATGATAGAAAGACCAGGGCCAACCCAAAGGCGGGCAGTAAGTCTAGAGTGCAATGCCGATCACACCGATAAGCGTGGAGGGTCTTCACTTGCAGAGTATAACACACTTCTGTGAGTAGCTAGCTTATCGAGAATGGGTCAGGTACTCCCATACTCATGATCCTTTAGCTTGCAGAATAAACACTAAATAGCTTGGATTAATAGATGAATAGCCTTTTGGTCATGAATATGATCAAATTGCGTTTGTCAAATTCTGAGAGGAAACTCAGTCAGTACCTGAGCTGTGTCTTACATCATTTATATTTGTGCACACTAAACCTCCAACTGACTAGATGTTAAACTGCAAGCCTGCCAAGTAGGACTGCTGCCAATTACTATTTTTAAAAAAATCAGATTCAAGTGTGGGGAGAAAGGAGGCTCTCTTGGTCAGGCAGTTTACATGCTGTCTTTCAGAAGAACTCTGCCTTCCCCCCGGGGTGGTGAGTGTGGCGTTAATAGTCAAATCTGTGGGATAACTTCAGAAATTCAGAGTTATTATGAAAGAACGAGTAGGAGGCTTCTTTTTATTTGGAGTGTATTTTATGAAACACATCTCCTCTAAAAAGAAAGATATGTGCGTCTGAAGCAAAATTAAATTTGATTCATTACTAGTGTGAGCTTTAAACTTGACCGCCTTTAATTTGTACCGGTCAGAAAAAAATTTCAGTTGATAGATGAAACGGATGAAACAGGGGAGACTTGAGGAATTGTAGGCCTAGTAATTTGGGGTCCTCAGTAAGTTTCTGAAAACAGACTTGAAGGTCGCTGGCCTCGGGACTCTGGCAGCAGGTTCCAGCACATCTGCACAGCTCAGATAAAAGGTGCCCTCAGAGGGGTTTGAGAATGAGGCATGGAGACTTGTGGCAGTAGTACCAGTCGCTACGAATCAGAAGTCACGGTGGCGACCCAAACAACACCGTAGCTAAGCGCCGCTCGCTTTCCCACATGGATCACTATATTAACCTCTCCGCTCTGTCATCCGTGGCGTTAGGGGTTTTCCTTTGTCTTTCGATTTTGAAACTGGCTATGTCATCCACAGCCCTTCATCAATTTCCAAATTTCCAGCGTTTCTGAAAATTCTATACCCCATCAGTGTTATAAGGCACGCTATTAAGCCACATGGGTACGCATGTTTATCTTCATTTGTACACCTGTGAGTCCAATTTTGACACATGCTCGCCTGCAGACTTGTGCATCTAAGCAGTGCACGGAATGTGCCAGCGTGCAGGGGCGTGGTGAACACTGCACGCGGTGGTATGTTTGCACCCAATGTGAGCGCTCCAGGGCACTATCAGGACCCCGGAAGTTGGCGCTTGCTGAGTGCAAGGGGCTCCAGTAGTCTCGAGCGGACGAAGAACCGCGGTCCTCGGCTGCGTGTACGGGCACTTTGGGCAGATGGCACTTGTCCGGCCTAGGGCAGTGTCTGACGCGCGTATCTCAGGCCCAAGCCCCTGTCCGTCCTGGCCAGCCGGCTCGCTAATAGCGCCCTGTGTGTCTCCCGCCCCGCCCGCTCCAGGTCTGGTTCCAGAACCGGCGCGCTAAGTGGAAGAAGCGCAAGAAGACCACCAACGTGTTCCGTGCGCCGGGAACTCTGCTGCCCACACCAGGCCTGCCTCAGTTTCCGTCANCAAGCCATGGCGCAGTCGCTGTCCCAGTGCAGCCTGGCGGCCGGGCCGCCGCCCAACTCCATGGGCCTGTCCAACAGCCTGGCGGGCTCCAACGGCGCGGGGCTGCAGTCGCACCTCTACCAGCCCGCCTTCCCCGGCATGGTGCCCGCCTCCCTCCCCGGCCCCAGCAACGTCTCGGGCTCGCCCCAGCTCTGCAGCTCCCCGGACAGCAGCGACGTGTGGCGGGGNCTCTCGTTCGTTCTCGGGGGCTCTCCCCTTGCCCCAGCCCGCGAGGCCTCCCCTCCTCCTGACTTCGCCCGCCCCGGTCCCCTCTACCGGGCTCCTAGTCCCGTCTCCCCCAACTCTTCCCCGGCCCCCTTCTCCAGCGCCTCACCCCACCCTTTCCGGCTACCCCCAGCTACCCGGCTCGCAAGTAGCGTGCTCGCGCCCTCCTCCCAGCCTTCCGACTGGAGGCATTCTCACCCACACCTTCAACACGACGCCTACGACCCCCTCGCCCGCCGCCTCCCCTGCGGTCCCTTCTTTACCCGCACCTCAAGCCCCTCCTCTCGCGCCCTGCAAAAAGCATCCTTCCCGCCATTTTACTTACCAGGGAGTCGACTCAGGATCTGAAATCAGACACCAATGGACTGGTTTGTGGGCAGAAATACACACACTCGCACTCTCGCTCACTCTCAGACACTACACACACGCGCACGCACACATACACAGTGCACCTAGGTCACACACGGACGTGTTCAAGGGACAGCACAATGTTAGGGATTTTCGTCTTAAAGGAGGACAAGCATCTGCTACAACCGCCTCATCTGAGGGCCCAACTGACAAAATTTGATTTGTCCCTGTATTCTTTTTTTCTTTCCTCTCCCACCACCCTACCCTTGCCCCATCCGCCCAGTCACATCCATGCAGCCCTCTATTGGCTTGCAAAAGAACACTTTTATTTTCTCTTGCTTTTATTTTCTTAAGCACAATGTGTGAGGTTATAGAAGGGAAGGCGTCTCAGGAGGAATGTGCCCGTGAATTGGGTGGCCGGAGTAGACTAAAGCAGTCATGTGATGAAGAAGAGGTGATCTTACCCATTTTGATAAGTCTTTATAAGGGAGAATAAAATAAACGTAAGAAAATTTTCCTTTTGCAAAAGTAAAAGCCACATCTCTTTTCTGGATCCTTCAGGACTGGGGTTTGTTTGCTTCCTTTTCCGTTTCTCTCCTCGCTGCTCTGTGCCCTAGGTTGTTTTGTGGTCGTCCTGTCGTTCCTCGTGCCCCTCGGCCACCGCTCTGGCCCTTGCCAGCTGCCGATGGGTGCACTCGGACATCTACAACCCTGCAACTTTGTACAGAGAAACACAATCAGCTCTTTCTGCATGTGCTGGTCAAATCCAAACCCAGAGAACAGAAGCGCTTTCGAAGAATGAACAAACATGTGAAATAGGATGTTTTGTGTAGATAAAGCATTCTTGTTACATACTGGTCAATTTGTGATATGTTTTAACTTATTGTCTGTGCTTATTTATGGAATTTGGTTTTCTTAATAAATGTTTGAGCTAATATAAAGCATATTATTTGACTTTTCCGGACAAGTTTATATCAAGTTAAATGTAAATGGATAAAATAAAATCATTTTCAGTATGTGATATGGAGAATGATGGGTTTTGTTGTGACTTTGAATTTCAGGAGGGGGGTCGAATGGGGGAGGGGACGAGAACTTGTCCTGTAGGCTCTCAATTTGCTCTCAACGGGCGAAGATCCCGGATCGCAAATGGCGGGAACCCCATTCAGTAGGCTGGCGTTCGGTGTCTGGATTGCACCGCAGGCTGGGCAGCCCTCTCCCACACAGCGTCAGATGGAGGAGGCCAGGCCTTCCCCATTCAGTAGGCTGGGGTTCAGTTACCGGGTTGCACCGCGGCCTAGGCAGCCCTCTCCCACACAGCACCCGGTGGAGGAGGAGGCCGGGCCTTGAATCACGCAATTCCCAAGCCTGAAGCCAGGAGGCCGGGCCTCACGGGAGCTCCAGGCCTCGCGGGAGCTCCAGGCCTCGCGAGGCTTTGGGCCTGCCACGGCTTCCAGAGCCGGAAGTGGGCTTCGGGGCGCAGCTGCTAACCGCGACACCCAGCACCCGAGAGTTGACAAGCTTCTCTTGTGTAAGGCGACCATTTTCCGGCTGCGTGCCTGTGATAGGAATGCTGTAGGCCAGAAGAAGGACCATAGTACAGGAAGCTTGGGGACCGTTAGCTCTGCCCTCAGGGGTCACTAACCCAAAGTCCCGTCTGACCCTGGGTATGCAGTGGATTGAAATGTGAAAGGGCGTGGCGGGCTGGGGGGGAGGTGGAGGGGGGGGCAGGGGTCTTTTCCTAGGGCCTGGGTTTTGTGGCCTTCTGAAAGAGGCGACCCGGGTTTTTTGTGTCCTCAGAATCTGGGCTGTGCTTCTGGTAACCCTAGACCTCATGAGCGGAGGCAAAGGGAAGGTCTGAAATAGAGTGACCAGGACGACCTGGCTTTGGGTTGTGCCTTTCAGGCTTTGCTTGACCTTGCCGCTCGCTCATTCTTTCAGGATGCTTACTTGGTGTGAGCCAACCTCGAATACAACCAGGTGCTCAAACTAACTAGTAGTGAAAGTTGCTGTTTCTTTGGTAGTCTGAGAGGGAAGGTTGTGGGTGTGTTTTAAGCTTGGAGGCAAATCAATATCCCAAGCATTCTTTGGAAGACTAATCAAAATCGATCTTGTGGTTTGAAATTTAAGGGTCATTATAGGCATTGAGAGTGCACCCATCCTCATGGGAAGATTTCTCATGTGGTTGCCATAGTGTGTAAGCCCTATAAAAACCCGTGTTCTAGAATATAGTTTTGTACTACTGGGCTACATATGAATTTTAAGAACTGTTGTTAATTGTTACAACTAAGAGGACAATGGAATCTCCTCGAAGGCAAGGACAAAAATATATGATTTTCTATGATCAAGAAAAATTGTATCTTCATGTTACCTTAGGAATTTTAATTAGAGGTAAAATTGGTGAGTGTGTTCACAGAATATTTTAATTCTCCATTTTCTAAAGCATATTTTTAATATAAGGTTAAAGTATTAAAGAAGATAAAAACATACTCATTTGGGATTTCATATACAGATGGAACATTTCTGAATGTTAGCACTCTAGAATTTAGCAGCATAATAATCACATTTCGGAAGTATCTGTAGATGAAAAATACCTTTTCTTGTTTTTACATTTCATCATAGTCCTTGTCTTAACATAGTGCTTTTTAAAAAAAATTTTTGAATTCGTGGCGACTGTAATTTCAAGTCACATCTAAGAGATCAGTTCAAATTACAGATTGCTTTACCAGTGAGCATGGAAGGTTGTTTACAAGGATGCTAATTTTACAGCTTTTTTATGCTGCTATAAAGCATAACTTTATGATGTAGGAATGCAATAAAGGATGCTAAATGGAATCTTTAAAAATTGTATTTCTCGAAGGCAAGGGAAATCTTTCATTTGAAAAAAAATGGGCCAACTCAGAACACTGATGAGAAGTTACAAATCAACTCAAGTGATAGATGCTTTCAAAGATACTTATATTTCATAATATAGTGGTTATTTATCAATATTATAATGAAAGTGTACAGAGTTTTTCACTTGACCCAACTTTAGAATATTTGTTTTTATAGCAATAGATTTTTGTGTTAAGAATCCTGAATATTTTAATGTCATATATGCTATTAGCATAAGTAAGGCAAGGCAACCTGGCCTAAGTTGTTAAAGTTGACAGTTAAGCATAAAAAGCAGAGAATGAGAATCTCAGTCACAAGCCTGAAAGATGTCTGCATTTTGAGGGAGAACAGAATAATGCTGCTTCTTATTTTTTACTCTTTGTCAGTAGCAACTGTGTATCCAACCTGTTAAAGTTAAAATAAATAATTACATTCCATAAAGGAAAAAAGACAATAATGATGAATAATATTAGAACACAAAGTAGATAAGTACAACATGCTGGGGGGCGCCTGGGTGGCTTAGTCGGTTAAGCGTCCGACTTTCGCTTAGGTCATGATCTCGCGGTTCGTGGGTTTGGGCCCCGCGTCAGGCTTTGTGCTGACTGCCAGCTCAGAGCCTGGAGCCTGTTTCAGTCTGTGACTCCCTCTCTCTCTGACCCTCCCCTGCTCACGCTGTCTCTCTCTCTCTCTCTCCTAGAAATAAATAAAACATTAAAAAAAAAAAAAAGTACAACATGCTGGATGTCCTACCTCTGATGAATTGTACTTTTTGCTGAGTTGCCTATTGGGCATTGAATACCATCACCACATACTGGCTAGAAAGAGTCAAAGTTTATTATGACATAACTAGGTGATTGATTTATTTGAATACACATGTTCTTCCTTATGTAATTATCTTCTCAAGATTGGTGCTAAATAAATATATGTGGTACAACATGATGGCACAGTAATGGTATTGCAATTCGTTTACCTTTTGTTGATGGTGGCAGAAATAGGATATAGGACTTCAACTACTAAAGAGGATGTTAGGTATTGGATACAAAATAGTATGCAGAGCAATTTGGGTAAGTCAAGGTAGATGTAAATGGAGAACATGGAAGAAATTCTAACTTTGAAGCGATTTATCTTTGGTGTCCTCAATGCTCAATGACTGCTTCATCTGAAAATGAAAATGTTTGTAATTTGTGTTGTGGACTTTAGATCGTAATTTTTAGGATAAAGAGAAAACTTAGTCCACAAAGATGTGTCTTCTAGTGATGGCAGTAGTTAACTTGTCAGTTGAAAGAGCGTAACCTTCCTTTTCTCCTTTTCATGACATAAAGGTAATCTCATCTAAGGGCATTTATGTGAAGAAATAACAGCATGGCATAGTGAGACGACTGGCTCATTAATCCTGGCATCTACTTCCTACAGGGTTCCTTGATTAGTTAGATTCATTCATTGGGCATTTTAGAGTTTTTGATTTGTCACCATTGACTAGGTTCACTGAGTTCAGGCTAAATTGAGCCAGAAGCAATGTTTATTAGTAATTTTGTAGTACAGGCTACCCTAATAATTCAGCCCAAATATCTCATCTGAAAAATATCCATTCACCCTCGCTTCTAATGTGGGTTGCAGCTGTGTTCATAGGGAATTGAAAGAACACAAGTGATTGGGCATGTATTTTCTAAATTATTAATATGATGGCTAATAGCTGTAAACCCATCCTCGTATCCAATGCAGAAATTATGATTCATTTTAAAAATGAAAGCAGCAACAAAGGGGGGCACCCCCTGCCTGACTCTCGGCTCTCTCATCAGTGCAGAGCTTTTGGTTCAGGAACCATGGCCTGTTTAGCATGTGGTCATTAGAGAAACAGAACAATGCCTTTTGCTTTTCTTCTTGTGCTCTGTCAAAAAAAAAAAAAAACAAAAAACCTGGATTTATAAGACTTACTCGAAAATGCTTTTAAGGAATTTTAGGCATGAGCTACAAAGAGTCCCTCTCTTAATTTTGACCATGTCATAATCAGTCTGTAAGCAGGCATAATTAGTCGCTTGTGCAGTTAGGTGGCATCTTCTATTCACATGATCAAATAGCACATCCATCCAAGTTTCCATCTTAAAAGCTGAGTTGGATTTGCGACTTATTGCAGTAGCTCATGCTGCCACAATCCCTTTAGTTCCTAGTTGAAGCAATTCACAAGTACCAAGAATAGATCATTAACCCTCATGACATAAATACTGTATGTTCTTTATATCTTTCATTGAAATGTCACAGGGCTTTATATGCTTTTGCTCACAGTCATTATTGAATCTTTTAAAGATAAACTAAAACAAGGTCAGATTAAAAGCTCTAGAAACCTTTAACACCAGAAAGATGAAATGTGATTCTTAAGAAACTAAAAAAATAAAATTAGAAAACACAAAACATAGGCATACTGACATTAAAGTAAGTTCTTTCTAGATTTTATAATTACAGCATTATGAATGAGTTCACTGAGGCTGAACTGGTTTCTCTTTTTGCTGCCCTTGTTTTTATTAATTATCACATGCTTCGTCTGCCTATGAGGTACTCCAACACAGCAGTGATTTCAGAAATAATATTTTCAGATGGTGTTTATTACTTTCATTCTAGTACCTTACATTTGAGCCCTGTTTTTCAGTTTACAGGACACATTATCTTGTTTTAATCATCGTGCCACCTTTATGAAGTAGATATAATTCCTATTTTACAGATGAAGAAATTGAAACTCAGAGGCTAAATAACTTGCTTATGACCACATATCTAATAAGTGGCAGAGATAATTTTTAAGTCAGGTCTTCAGCTCTTTCAGCAATGCCGTTGTGTATGTTACAAGTAGATATTGTTTAAAAAAATTTTTTTTAATGTTTGTTTATTTTTGAGAGAGAGAGAGGCAGTGAGAGAGTGAGACACAGAATCTGAAGCAGGCTCCAGGCTCCAAGCTGTCAGCACAGAGCTTGATGTGGGGCTCCACCTCAAGAGCTGTGAGATCATGACCTGAGCCAAAGTCAGCCGCCCAACTGACTGAGCCACCCAGGTGCCCTGATATTGTTTTTATTCTTAAAATATCTTCAGGGAAGAAACTAAATCACTCCCTTTACATAGAAGTTTAATAATCCACCCCTGTTATTTAACAGGACAGATTTAAAAAAAATTTTTTTAAATGTTTTTAATTTTATTTTTGAGGGTGAGAAAGAGCATGAGTGGGGGAGGGGAAGAGAGAGGGAGACAGAATCCGAAGCAGGCTCCAGGCTCTGAGCTGTCAGCACCAGAGGCTAATGCAGGGCTCCACCTCATGAACTGAGAGATCATGACCTGAGCCAAAGTTGGATGCTTAAGCAACTGAGCCACACAGGTGCCTTGACTTTTTTTTTTCTTTTTTTTTTTTTTGAGACAGCAAGCACAGGGGAGGGACAGAGAAAGGGAGAGAGAGAATACTAGGCAGCAGGCTCCATGCTCAGTGCAGGGCTTGATATCAGGAGTCTGAGATCATGACTTTGCCAAAATCAGGAGTAGGATGACTAGGCTACCCAGACACCACAGGACAGATGATTTTTGGTGGGATGTGATAGCTGTATTAAAATTAAGCATGGTTTTGAGGTGCCTGGGTGGCTCAGTTGGTTGAGTATCTGACTCTTGATTTCAGCTTGGGTCATGATCCCAGGGTTGTGAGATCGAGCCCCACGCTGATCATGGAGCCCACTTGAGATATTCTCTCTCTCCCCCTCTCTCTAGCTCTCTCCCTTTCTCTCTCGCTCTCTCCCTCTTTCTCTCTTGCTCTGTCCCTCTTTCTCTCTTCCCTGCTTATACTAGCTCGCTCTCTCTCTAAAGTAAAAAACAAAACAAAACATGGTTTTAAGAATCTAGAAAATGCCTTCCCTCTTGATCTTTACGTGCTTTCTAGAAATGATTTCAGGATAGTTCTACCATGCCACCGGGAATACTCTTTATTGTGTGAGGAATCTTTATCAGTGGAATTGTCTTCTTGTGACATGAGCTCTGGGCTGATGTACCAAGAAACTTGGGAGCTAGCCCTGAGAGTACTTTGAAGGGAGTTGGTCGCATTGTAAGGGAGAGGTGATGGTTTGACTCCGTATACAAGGGAGAGCATCCTTGAATCCCTTGGTGCTACAGGTATGTTTCTTGTCTTTCCCTGCAAGATTTTATAGGGGGATCTTTTTATTTTGCTTAATATATAATATTAAATATTCACAACTCAGGATAAGCTGTTTCCATTTTTCTGTCCTTCACTGTCAATCATAGAGTCATAAAATCTTAGCACTTAAAGGGATATTTGAAATCACCTCATTCAAATTCTCTGACTACCATTGTCCCTTATTCATTTTGCACCAAGTGGACTTGAAGATTCTCGCTCATCACAAGACAGGTCTCTAGTATTGGCCCAAGCACCTGGAAGTCCTTCATTTTACTGAGCCTCATCTGCTTCCTGTTCTTCTTTCTATAGTCTTGTCTTGTTAGGACTTCCCATCACATATCTTAGTACTGAAATGATTTTTATTTTTAGTCTTTTACTTATCAGTATAAGACTAGGCCGTGGTATGGTACCACATAAACCTATTTCTGGCTTTACACAACCCAGGTTTATTTCTTGCTTACAAAAATTCCACTATAAGTGAAGCGATTCCCCAGGACAGCTCCCCTTCATGTAGAAGCTCAATGATGCAAACTTTGTTTTCATTTTGTGGTTTGACCACCTCATTACAGGGTTTCCATTGTCTTTTGGGAAGGAAAAGCGAGAACTAGAAGACTTTGAATTGCCTCTAATGGTTTGGCCTGGAAACTGCTGCTAATATTCCAATAAGCAAGAACTAGTTGTGTGACTTCTAATTGCAAGAGAGCTGGCCAATGTAGGGGAGCACGTGGATATTCCTTGAGTAGAAAATAACTCTGCTGTCTTATTTTCTCTATCATAAATACTCTTAGATCCCTTATTTAACATGTTTTTCATACTTAGAAGTCAACAAGTAGTTTTTTGTGCTTACTGGCAGGGCCGCAGAGATGGCGGTGCCAGAGAAATAGATGATGTCCAAGCTCTTGAAGAGCCTACATCTAGATGGTGAGATAAGATAAATATATTTTTAAAAGAAAACTACACAGGCCATGTTTTTCTTTCTTTTTCTTTCTTTTCTGTTTTATTTTTTAGTTTAAATTTTAGTTAACATATAGTGCAAAAAATGTTGTACACAGGCTGTTTTTAATGGTTTGATCAAGTGCTAAATACTCTTATCTGTATAATAAATGCAGTGGGAATTCAAAGAAGCAGGAGACCACTGGGGCTAGAATTCCCCGGCAAGGCTTCTTGAAGGAACTGGGCCTCATGGGATAGCAATGTCACCCTTGAGGATTTTCTTCTCCACTTTATTGGAATTTGTCCTTTCCTTGTGGGCCTTATTTTCAGATCAATAAAGTAGGTGTGGTGTATTTATCTCTATCATTACCAAGTTCTCTATTCTCTTAAATTTGGAGCCATTGATTAGATTTAGGGCTGTAATGACGAGAACAAGAGATTGTGGACCATCTGCTATACCACACTAGTAGCCATTTATAATCTCCTGTAGTGTCGTTATAGTATCATGGATATTCCCCAAATGGATGAATTGTAGCCATGTAATTCCCCAATAGCGCAGTGACTCTGGCACATAGTAGGTGCTCAATAAATGTTTACGAAGTTGAATTAAGTCAGACATATCAGTGTTAAAGCTCCTAGCTTATTGCACTTGCTATTTGCTTATTATCATATCTAGGGGAGTAGTTACCAATTTAAAAATACCATCTATTAAAGGACTTATGTGATTATTAAGATGAAAAATAAATCACTCCTGACAACAAGCCAAATAATATTTCTCACAAAGAGACACCATTCTCATCCTTTGGTGAGCTCAGTGCTCACTTGGAGTAAACCAGTCACCCATGGGACGCTAATTACCTTTTCCAAAGAACTAGGCTACCATGTAGCGTGTTCACAAAGGTAATTTAGTAAATGATGCCCTGGTATCTTGAAAGAGTTAATATGCCACTCTTAGAGACTACTGTGAGTGAATTGTTTCTCACAATAGAGGGAGGAGCACATGCTTGCCAGGAAAACTGCTGTCTTAGATTTCCCTGTTGGAAGACTTAAGAGCTTCATTTTCATTTTAAGCCTAGTGGCTTCTCCGAGAACTGGTTGTATGCCATGAGACATTTCAGATTTGAAGAGTTATGATGAGAATTCTCTCTTTACGCAAATGAACTCCAAAGCAGGACCTTGAGGTTCTGGTAGGGGTTGCTTTGGATGCCCTGGATTAGGAGATCACTGCTTCTCAAGGAGCTAGGTGTTTTCCCTTTTAGTTTTAGAGGAACAGTCCTTGCCCCTATTCTGCTGTAGTAGAGGATCATGAAGATACACAGCAGGGTTTGGAAATCATAGCTGTAATCCTTGATCAGCTGTTAGCTAACTATGATCTCAATCCAGTCACTTGGCAGCTATGACCTTCTGTTTCCTCATGGGTTACCTGAAGTTCTTTCCCAATGCTGGCTAAATCTAATAATGCTATAACTGTTTGGCTGGCCAGTGTGGGGAAGTCAGTTTAAAAATACCTGTTATTCAGAGGCCTGGGCTGGTCTTTGTCTAATCTTTCTTTTGAAGGTATTGTTCTTTTATTCAGGAGGAGATAATCTGATTCTGAGTCAAGTTAGCTTGTGTGAAGGGGGTGAAAAGGTAACCTCTGTGTTCTGCTGAAGAGTTGCTGCCACTTTCCTAGCCTCCTTGTAATAGGATGCAGGCAAGGAGTTGGGACTGCATTAGAATTATTTTACAGAGTAGGAAAGGAAGTTTGCCATATGCAGGAATTTAACTTTCTGTAGAAAATATGGCTTTGCAAAATAAATCCTCATCCCTATGCTTAAATCATTAGTGCCATGGGGTTTTTATATTATCGAGTAAAGTACACTTAATCCGTGGATTTAACTGAAAAGGAGAAATTAGAAGGAAAATAGACAACCCAGACATATTCTCCTATAGGAGGCACTCAGTAAATTTTGGTTGGATTGACTGGACTCATAGTACTAGTTTTTGTGTAAAGTTAGCAAGGCAACTGGGCAACTACTTAGAAGCTAGTGTGTGGCAGTGTCAGCGTATTTATTCAGTTGCCAAGGCAATGCCAGGTGTTTATGACCACATGAGAGAATGAAAAGAATGGACAGTCCAGTGGCTGTTCAGGTGAGTGCATGGACATAGATCAGGAAGTGTCTGTTCATACCTCTTTTTATGTATGGATGAAGGCAGATAGTTCAAGTCCAGGGGAAACTAGTGAAACATGTGAAGTATTTTAGGAGCCTTCAGCTTTCCTCTCTCCACTGACACTTTTAGAGTCTGGAGTTTCCCATTCAAATCCTTTTCCCTATTCAAAACGGGAAATTAGCTGGTATTATTTACATTTTGGCTGTATAGATTTAAAGCAATATGCTAATTCATCCATTTTAAACTCTCTAATTTTAGTGTAGCAAGAATGTCTTTATCTTAATCAACTAACAATTAAACATTAGGAGGCAAGTAAGAATGATGTTGGAAACAGAGTGATTGAACAGGGGCTTTCTTCAGCTTAAGGAAATGATACCATACCTGACACTGGCCCACCAGACAAAATCTAGTTGTTTAGGGATGCTCCAGAATTTGGAGAAAAAGGAGTAAAGAAAAATATTCTTCATGTGGAAGGTGGAACATGGGTGCATTTTATTATTCAAGTGGTACATATATTCTTTTGTTCACTGGACATATTTCACAATAAGAAAAAAAAAAACGACAAAAGTATCAGTTGTAGTTTCCTCCTTTCCACAGTTCCTGTCTTCAAACATTAGCTTTTCTAGAGTAACCAAGATTTTACAGATTTCCTTAGAGAATGATTGCCTAAAAACTTCTGAGGACACAGTGGCATCTTCTGTATTGTTGCCTTCTCCTAGGTGACACCCTGGGCTCTGAAGTCACTTGGGCCATTTATGGCTTTAAAGTAGTCCTCTCCAGCCATTGCTCCCCTACCAACCTTATCTCTTTCTTACGTATCTTTTTTGTTCCTCTGCTTTGAAATCTGCAGAGTCCATTTTTACTATGTAATATCCTGCTTTGAAGTTTCCTTCTGCCTTCCCTATTGTAATCCTGTTGTTTCCTCTGGACAGGCAGTCCTCATCATCCTGGCCCCAAATGTCTGCTTCCTCCGGGACGCCTGGAGCTGGGGTCAGGGCTTTGGAGAAGCAACAGCTGGACATGTTGCCGATGCATCTCTCAGGTAACTCGGGTGAGGGAGAGAGGGAAAGTGGAGGCTTCACTGAGTATAATTCAGGAAAGTATGACCTGGAGAATAGGGATAGGTTGAGACAATGAAATCTAAGTTTCTGGAGAATCACATCTGGGACTCTGTCTCTTAACTTATGTGTGCATTGACGACGAGTTTAACTATTTCCTGGCCAGAATGCATGGCATCTGGCACCAATTAGATGGTAAGAAATGTATGTTGAATAAATGATACTGAGGTGGTCATAAGGTGAAAATACAACATTTGACTTTAGGTATTGGAAAACTGAAACAGAAGTCCGGTAATTTGCAGTGCAAAAGTAAAAATTCTATTGATGTGAGCTGCTTATCTAATTATCATGAAGCACTGAAGCAATTGTATGTCACGTCAAATACTTTCAAATGATACTTGAGTTTTCTTTGGTAACAGTAGTAAATTCCACCAGATGTTAGGTAGGGTGTATCAAGGTAGGGAGGAAAGTCACTGGTCATCTAATCTTATTATTGCTGGTCAAATCATTCACACAGCTTATAGCCCTTATGGTCATTTGGCATCAGCTTAGACATCTTCAAGATACAGGAAACTCACCACCTGATAAGGAATCTCGTTTCTTCAAATACATTCTTTTTTTCTGAAATTTAAAATTTTATTTATTTATTTTGAAATAGAGGGAGAGAGAATCCCAAACAGGCTGAATTCTCAGTGCAGAGCCCAGTGTGGGGCTTGGACCCACAAATTGTGTGATCATGCCTTGAACTGAAACCATGAGTCAGAAGCTTAAGCAACTGAGCCACTTAGGCGCCCCTCTTCTAATACATTCTTGTATTACACTGAAGCCATCCCTCTTCTGTCTTAGCCTTGATGTTCTACAAAACAAGTCCACATCCTTTATTATTACTTGACAGATCTTCCCATGTATAAAGACTGCTTTCTTACTTTTCTTTCTTTCCTAAAAATCTATGAAAAGATAAAGGGCTATGATCAGAGATGCTAGGGTCTTCCAAGTTATCAAAAAACATGTTTAGTCATCTTTATTAAATAGAAGACAGATTTTATCTTTAAAGTGCATGGGGGAGGTGTCTTTATTTTTCCAAACCCGCACAGATTAATCTCATTTTGAAGTTTGAGAACCACTGTTCCAGTCACTGAAGCTGTCCAGGTGAATTAAACATAATTGATGCTAATCTTAGGAATGGGTCTCATTGCTAGAAAGCAATGTTGAGCCTTTCTTTGTCTTTTTTTTTTTTTTACTTTTAATTTAACTTAATTTTTTTCTTTCAAATTTTTATTTAAAATCTAGTTAGTTAACATACAGTACAGTATTGGTTTTAGGAGTAGAATTTAGTGATTTATCACCTATGTACAGCACCCAGTGCTTATCATAACAGTGTCTTCCTTAGTACCCATCACCCATCTAGCCCATCCCCCACCCACTTCCCTCAGTTTGTTGTCTGTCTTTAAGAGTAATGTTGAGCCTTTCTCACCTCTCCGCTAACAGCCTTGAAACGGCCTTAAGTCTTTTACTGACTATTAACATCGACACCCGTTAGCTTTCATTTACAGACTTTCTTTCCCTCTTAGTCATAGATTTCTCAACTTTATTTATTTGCTTATTTATTAATGTTTATTTATTTTTGAAAGAGAGAGGGAGCATGAGCAAGTGGAGGAGGGGCAGAGAGAGAGGGGGAGACAGGATCTGGGTTCTGTGCTGAGAGCAGAGAGCCCGATATAGGTCTCAAACCCATGAACCATGAGATCAAGAGCTGGGCTAAAGTTGGACGCTTAGGTGACTGAGCCACCCAGGCATCCCAAATTTCTCAATTTTAGTTTGATCTTCCCCTGACAGCACACAAGTTGAGTTCTTTTCAGTCTCCTTATCTTTAGCCCTCTAGGTTGCTGCTAATGTAGGATAGTCATCTGTTCCCCAAATTCAAGTTTTCTGAGGTTATTTCTATGCTCAGACCTTTATATTTCATTGCCTTTCAACCTTAATTTATTTTTCTAAAGCTTTCTGTATATGAATGAAATTAACTTATAATTCTTTCCTCTTTGTGATTATTTTTCTTTGATTTATGATCCCTTCTAATCCTCAAACATGTGCCTATTTAATATTTTTGTGACCAAAAAATGGATGAAGTTTTGTATTCTGTTTCTTTGTATTATCCATATTGGCATATCATATATATAGTTTTAATGTCTGTAGGATTAGCTTAGAGCCTTTTCAGATACTAGTGTTACCTGTTTGTTGTAAATACTGTGAAATATAAACACATATTTATTCATTCAAAATACATTTGAATCTTATTATCACTCAGTTAAGTACTAAGATTTGATGTATAGTGTGTGTGTTTGTAGATGAGAGAAAGAGACAGACATAGAGACAGAAAATGAGACCTCTGTGAAAACACAACAAAAGAAAGTTACTTATAGCTATATCCTCCAATATGGTAACCACTAGCCACATGTACCTATATTTAAGTTAAATAAAATTAAAAGTTTTGTTCCTCGGTCACAGTAGCCACATTTTTTAAATGTTTATTTATTTTTGAGACAGCGAGAGACAGAGCACAAGTCGGGGAGGGGTAGAGAGAGAGGGAGACACAATCAAAAGCAGGCTCCAGGCTCCAAGCTGTCAGCACAGAGCCCGATAGCGGCTCGAACCCATGAAGGATGAGATCATCACCTGAGCCGAAGTCGGATGCTTAACCGACTGAGCCACCCAGGCAACCCCACAGTAGCCACTTTTTAAGTGCTCAAAAACCATATGTGATTAGTGGCTATTGTGCTGAGTGTCATCACATAAAGTTTTACTGGACAGTGTTAACTTGTAACATTCTAGGCTAGGCTGGTAGAGAATCAGATTGCTCTGTTCCTTGCTGAATTCCATGGGACTTCTGTGCTACAGCACAGAGTGAATTGAACAATATAAGCTGACAGTGAGTACCCCCAAAGGCCTTTGAAGAAATGTATGTAAGTAAGAACTTACCTAGCCATGGGATTTCAGTCTAGATTTCAAAGTAAACTTTTTAAAAATGAGGTTAAGGGGAAATGAGGAAGGTGATTTTAATTACCAAAGGTATAGAATGGGGAAGATGTGTAGTTCAGGTCTACTATTACTGTACTTGCTATATATCCCTAATTGAATCCACGTTTCAGTGATTTTCTCT
This sequence comes from Crocuta crocuta, assembly GCF_008692635.1. Taxonomy (NCBI): domain Eukaryota; kingdom Metazoa; phylum Chordata; class Mammalia; order Carnivora; family Hyaenidae; genus Crocuta; species Crocuta crocuta. The sequence continues at coordinate 5,266,716 of NW_027529433.1, forward strand.
GTCAGTGGTAACCAAAGAATGCTTTTTATATAAGGTTTTAAATTTGATCTGTATGTGCATTTGGGGCTATACCTTGACCATTTAGAGTGGGTATATGAGATGTAGTGAGGAGTAAAGGAAGAGAGCAGTTGTGATTTGAGATAGATGCGTGTCTGTGCACACACACATACACACAGTTATGTCATAGCTGTTTCAGGAAAACACCTGTCTTACCACTTAGAGCTCGTCCGGTTCCTGAACTGAAATTAGCCTTACTTTCTCCCCAGGGCATCCTTGGTTCCCTGCAGATTTCAAAAATGGTTATACATCAAAACCCTGTGGACCTGGTCAGATGTGCTGTTACTTTAATTATAATGCAGATCATGGTTGTGGATTCTGTATGCAGATGTGCTTAGAAAGCCTGCAGATGTGCACAAAGGAAAAGCTGTTGAAAAGGCTTGAATACATTGCACTGGTGCCAAGCATATTTATCACAGGCTAGTTACTGAGAATGCTGTTTTATTTATTTAATGTCCTAGGGTCAAGCATATCATGAGAGAGGTTCAACTCAGCTAGTAGGGGAAAAATATGTGTGTATTTACTTCCTCCTGCTGCTCCTTCCTGTCTAAAGCCCCCTGACAGAGTGGGCTTATACAATTTTTTGAAGTTTAAAATGGTGACTTAAAGGTAACCAATGAGTATTTCTGTGGGGACTTAAAATAATTCTAAAAATTGAAATTTACTTAAAAATACTTACTTGTATCTTTGTTGCTGGTAATATTGGAAAGTTACAAACTTCATCATAGATTTGGTTTGTAGCATTGATTATAAGAGGGTATTATTGTAGCCATTAATTTTTTTAAATTATAAAAAATTCCAAACATATACATATATAGAAAATATACTGCAATGAACTCATATATAAAGTAGTCATATCTAATAATTTTTAAGATTTCAATTTCATTTGCTTTATTCATTCTTTTTTTCATCTTTTTTCTCTGTTTAAGTCTATTAAAGTGGATCCCAGACATTGTACATATTTCAATACATGTTTTTAAAAATATGAATAAATATTCATATCCTCCACCAATTAATTTTTTTGGTGTCATCTAGTTCTTAATCAGATTTCTTTGTTTGAAAATGCCTTTTTAGGGGCGCCTGGGTGGCTCAGTTGGTTAAGCGTCCGACTTCGGCTCAGGTCATGATCTCACAGTTTGTGGGTTCAGGCCCCGCATCAGGCTCTGTGCTGACAGGTAGCTCAGAGCCTGGAGCCTGCTTCGGATTCTGTGTCTCCCTCTCTCTCTGACCCTCCCCTGCTCACGCTGTCTCTCTCTCTGTCAGAAATAAATAAAACCTTAGGAAAAAAAAAAAGAAAATGCCTTTTTAGAGTTACTTAGAATCATGTCCAAGCAAGTTCTGTACATTAGATTTGTCTCTTACAGTTTTTAAAGAACAATTCAGTAATATTTAGTAAACTTAAAGAGTTGATCATAGTCCAGTTTTTTTCATCATAGTCAGTTTTATTTGTTTTTTGTTTACTTTTTTAACATTTATTTATTTTTGAGAGACAGAGATAGAGCATGAGAGGGGGAGGGGCAGAGAGAGAGGGAGACACAGAATCTAAAGCAGGCTCCAGACTCTGAGCTGTCAGCACAGAACCCGAGGTACATGGGTTTGAACTCCCAAACTGTGAGATCATGACCTAAGCCAAAGTGGGACACTTAACCAACGGAGCCACTCAGGTGCCCTGTTTTTTATTTTTTTAATGTTTTTTATTTTTGAGAAGGAGGGAGGGGCAGAGAGAGAAGGGGACAGAGGATCTGAATGAGCTTTGTGCTGACAGCATGAGCCTCATGTGGGGCTCAAACTCATGAACTGTGAGATCATGACCTGAGCTAAAGTTGGATGCTCAACTGACTGAGCTGCCCAGGCGCCCGGTCATAATCCAGTTTTATTTATTTGTTTGTTTGTTTATTTATGTATTCATTCATCATAATCCAGTTTTAAAGCATTTTCACACTCCCCACAAATATCTTCAAACCCATTTACAGTCAAACCTTGCTCCTGCCTCCAGCTCCTGGAAACCACTGATCTGCCTTTTGTATAAATTTTCCTTTTCTGAATATTTCATATCTTAAGTCTTAAAAACTGCGGTAGTGTCCTCCTCCCTTCTTTTTCCCCCCTGACATCCACTTAACTGTCTGTAGAATGCCCTGCATTCTAGATTTGTTTGCTTGCTTCTTTCTAGAGTCACTTAATTTATTCCTTTACTCCTTTCATTCTTCCATATTTCTTGTAAATAGAACTTAGCTCCAGAGCAGCATTATCCAATAAAACTTGTTCAGTGATGGAAATGTGTATCTGCACTGTTGTTCTATATCTGTTCTGTCTAATGGCTACATGGCGCTTTTGAGTAACTTGTGATTGAGAAACTGAATTTTTAATTTTACTTTTTAAATTTAAGTAGCTACATGTGGCTAGTGGCTATCATATTAGTGCAGCTGTAGGGGCTTTTAATCAGATTTAGGTCCAACATTTTTGGGCATGAACATTTCATAGGTTGTGCTATATGCTTCATATTAGATCATATCAGGAAGCACACAGTGTTTGCTTGTCTTCGTTTCAGTGATGCAGTGATTGACCAGGGGGTTCAAGTTGTTACAGCCTGATCTCCACTGTATAGTCTCCTATCACCATTTTAGCTAATGGCTTCATACATTTATGAATATTGTGTGAAACATTTGCTTCACTAGGGTTTGCAAAATGATTTTCTCATTCTGTCATTCCCTCCACATTTATTAGCTAGAATTCTTTAGTAAATAACTTTCTTTCATCAACTAAAGCTATTTGATTATCCTGAAATGCATTTTGTACATAAAAGGCAGGAAATTTTTGCCTTTTAACTGCCAGTCTTCAGAATAAGTAATGTGTGCCCTAGTTATTTCCAGTAGTGTTTAATGAAGAGTTTAAGTTATTTGAGAGTGAGAGAGTATGTACGCGAGTATGTGCACAAGCGAGGTAGGAGCAGAGAGAGAGGGAGAGAGAATCCCAAGCAGGCTCCATGCTGTCAGCACAGAGCCCGATGTGGGGTTCGATCTCAGGAACCGAACTGCAATATCATGACCTGAGCCAAAATCAAGAGTTGTCTGAGCCACTAGCCACTAGGAAGATCTCTTTTTTAAGGTATCATTTTGAACTTGAGGGTTATATGTTTGATGCATTTTACTCACTTGTATTTAGATATTTTTTGATGCTCTAAGTATTGTATCTTTGGCCACTTGGAGGGAGCTCTTTGTGTTGGCTCATATGTTCTTTTATTTTTTTTTTAATTTTTAAAATGTTTTTATTTTTGAGAGAGAGAGACAGAGCACAAGTGGGGGAGAGGCAGAGAGAGAGGGAGATACAGAATTTGAAGCAGGCTCAAGGCTCTGAGCTGTTAGCACAGAACCCAACACGGGGCTTGAACCTATATAAACCAAGAGATAATGACCTGAGCCAAAGTCGGATGCTTACCTGACTGAGCCACCCAGGCACTCTGCTCATGTGTTCTTTTGATTAAAACCATAAACAATACTAATCATTAGGGAAGTGCAAATCAAAATAATCTCAGACCCATCAGGATGGCTACTATCAAAAAACCAAAACAAAACAGAAAATAGCGAGTGTTGGCAAGGGTGTGGAAAAATTGGAACCTTTGTGTACTATTGGTGGGAAAGTAAATTGTTGCAGTTGCTGTGGAAGACAGAGAGTGGTTTCTCAAAAAATTAAAAATAGTATTACCATATGATCCAGCAGTTCCTCTTCTGAATATATACCCAATGGAATGAAAGCAGGGACCTGAAGACATATTTGTACACGTATGTTCATAGTAGCATTAATTGCAGTAGCCAAAAGATAGAAACAACCCATGTCCATAGGTGGATGAATGGATAAACAAAATGCTGTATATACATACAATGGAGTATTATTTGGCTTTAAAAAGGAAGGAAATTCTGATACATGCTACAAGTTGGAAGAACATTGAGGACATTATGCTAAGTGAAATAAGACAGTTGCTAAAGGATAAAGATCTCACTTATATGAGGTGACTAAAGTAGTCAATTTCATAGAGACAGAAAGTAGAAAGGTGGTTGCTAGGGCTTTGGGGAGAATGGGAGTTATTGTTTAATGGGTATAGAGTTCCAGTTTCACAAGATAAAAAGAGTTCTGTGTGTGGTAATGGTAGTGATTGTACAACAGTGTGACTGTACTTAATACCATTGATTTATACAGTTAAAAATGGTTAAAATGGTAAATCTGTTATGTACCTTTTACCATAATTTGCTTAAAAATCAGTTCTTAAAAGTTTTCTATGGACAAAAGCCTAAATGGGTATGCATTTAAGTGAGAATGGAAGGAGCGGAATTGGAGAATCTAGATATAGGCAATTATTTGAAAACTTTAAATATATACAGAATCAACAAAAGGTATATTTATTTGTTTATTTTTTACACCCACTGTGGGGCTTGAATTTATGACCTCAAGAGCAAGAGTTGCATATTCCACCGACTGAGCCACCCAGGTGTCCTTTTTCTGTTTTTTTTTTGTGTGTGTGTGTGTGTGTGGTTTTTTTCTTTAGTAAGAACAAAAAGTATTTAAAAACCCATTTGTATCCTACTTAAAAACCAAGCATTGTTATTTTTATGTATTTTCCTTACATGTGTGTATGCTATTTTTTAAATTAATGTTATATTTATTTATTTTGAGAGAGCACAAGTGTGCATGTATGTGAGTGGGGGAGGGGCAAAGAGAGGAAGTCAGTGTGCTCTCAGTGCAGAGTCTGACGTGAGGCTCTGTCTCAGGAACCAGGAGATCATGACCTGAGCCAAAATGAAGACTTGAATATTTAACCTGCTGAACCAGCCCAGNACCAAACTCATCTTGGAATATCAGATCTAGAAGAGTCATATAGAGCATCTGGTTTAATCTTACTTTTAAGAAAAGGACATGGAGCCGGGAGATTGTGTTCGTTCCGTGTTAAGTGGCTAAATGGTGCAGACTACCTGTCCAGTCTGATGTCCTTATCACTGGACCATGGCTGTTTCTAATATCCTCCTTGAAAACTGTTTGTACCTCTTGGTTTCCTTATATCTGTCAGTGTCGTTGCCATTGCTACAGCTACCAGGGACTATATGGGGGTAATAATCATTAATTTCTGTTCTCCTCTTTTCATCTGTCTCCTACCTAATAAATAAAGTCCTGTGGAAATTTTCTTTGAAGCATTTATCACACTCTTATTTTCTCACTTTTAGTGATGTTGTAATCACTGGGGTCAAGTGGTGACAGCCTCACCTTCATTATTAAGTTCACTATTAACTTTTTACAATATAGTTTTACCCACTAATGAATATTGCTCTACTCCTAATTCAGAGCCTTATTTTTTCTGGTCTTTTTGAGCTTTTTGGTTTTCTCTCCATGTGTTCTACTGCTTGGTTTTTCTTCTTATATAACTTTCTGATCCTCCTTCTGTCTTACTCAAAACCTTTTTCATAGCCCAGCAGAGGTCTGTGGCCTGTGAACTTATTTTTTTTTTTTTTTGTGACCAGCAAAGTATTTTTTCTTTAATTTGAATGGCGTTAGACATGACATAGCTTCATCTCATCCTGCATGACTTTCTGTTGCTTTCTTTTTATAATTAAAAAAATTATTTTTGAGAGAGAGCAAGAGAGCAGGGGAGGAGTAGAGGGAGAGAGAATCTCAAGTAGGCTTTACGTCCAGCACAGGTCTGATGCAGGGCCCACTGTCACAACCATGAGATCATGACCTGAGGCAAAAATCAAGAGTCAGATGTTCAATGGACTGAATCATCTAGACACCCCTCTGTTGCTTTTATTTAACTCACTTCACTCATTTGTACTTCCTACTTGTTCCTGTAGCCGTATGGAGTTTGCCAGTCTTCCTGATATTTAGCATGGTCTTCAGTGCCCTGAATAATGTCTGCACTCTATATTCCCAACATTATTTCTTACTGCTCTTTATAGGAAACCTTAATCCATGTTTTAATCCTTTTGTTCCTTTTCTTCTCTCTTACCCTTATCCAAATGCTTTGAAAATGGACTCATCTCACACTCTGACCAGTTTCTGGCATTGTGTATGGAATTAATGGATAACTGAGTTTTTCTGGCACTTGTTGGGCTCATAAAATCTTTGTCTTCAAGGAACTCAGGCTGTGGGAGACTATGGGAGAGACTGGTATAGAACAAGCTAATTTTATGTGGAAACTAATTTGACAATAAACTATTTGTAAAAAAAAAAAAAGATAATAAAGTTTGTACTGGATATTAGACTCAAAAAAAAAAAGAACAAGCTAATTTTAATAGTAATTTTAAAAAGCTGGTTGTAAAGAGTGATGAATTTTGCTTGGGAGTGCAGGAATGGTAAATTTTATCTGGGAGAGCCACATCTAGCTTTCCCTAGCTTCTCCATTGATTTCTTTCCTTGTTCTACGACCATACTATTCCTTAACATGTATTTTTTAGTTCTCTACATTTCTAAAACTAGATTATTATCTCCTTGAGAAGAGTGATTGTATTTGAATTTTATCCTTCTGTATCCTCCCCTCATAATAGGCACTCAGATTTTGGTTGAGAGTACATCCGTCAAGGTTTTGATGACAAGAAACAGAGAACTATCTTGCTGTTTTAAGCAAAAAGGATGCATTGTAAAGATAACGGAGAATCACAGAAATAACAGGAAGCCAGAGGAGCACGCTTGGAAAGTGGGCAGGAACCGAAAGGGCCCCAGGGTGTAGGCAGCCATAAAAGTCTGGCCAGCTAGTTGCTTTCATCTCTGGATACTTACATCCTTACTGCATTCCTCCATAAATCAACCATAATTCAACCTTTGACATGGGGTCATTCTTCTAAACTTTTACGTAGCTGTACCTTTCAGGGAGTGGAGAAAGGAAGGAATTGTCCCCTTTGGCCCCTCAGAACAGAGCATCTCACAAGACTGTACACAAAATAGATTCCCCCAAAAGAAGAAGGATTTAATTCTGGAAAACTTCCACGCCAACATGTTCCCAGTCCCAGGGAGGTGGTGAAAAGCCAACTGCAACTATCCATTACTAATAGATGAAGAATGCATATATTTTTACCTTGGGAAATTTGGAGAGAGAGTGTGGTAGAGAAGTGAGTTATGGTTATGATCTTTGGGCACGTGGGGTAGGAGTAAAGGCTGAGTGGTGAAGGCTTTGAGGATAGACAATGGTAAGAAACAGATAAGAGTATGTGCTAAGGGGGAAACAAAGTTTGGTAGGATGAGGATCCCAAGGATAGTCTCCATCATTTTACTTAGGGCTAGTTCTAGTTAGTAGCTATCTTTGATGAGTCATCCAGGAAGTGAAAGTTGGCTCATCCAGTTGGAGAGGCTAGATTTAAAATGTTTTTCAACACATACCTAAATGCTTAAAAATTAAAACCTAAAAGGGTCTAGTAAAAGCCCTCCTCCTCCCCAACTCTGCCCCTATACATCAGAATTCTCCTTAACAGGTAGTCATTTCCTATATATGCTAGAGATTTTTAAAGTGCATTATAAACAGATATAGATTATTTGTTTTCCTCCGTAGTGTGTAGCTATTTGGTATTAGACTACCACACATCCTTCAAAATGTAACATTTTGTCCTACTGTTCTATACATTTGTGGGTTTTTTTTTTTTTTTGGTATTGATTTGTGTAAGTTCTTTATGTATTTTAGATACTAACCCTTTATTAGATATGTCATTTGCAAATATCTTCTCCCATTCATTAGGTTGTCTTTTAGTTTTGTTGATTGTTTGCTTTGCTGTGTAGAAGTGTTTTATTTTGATGTAATCTCAGTAGTTTATTTTTGCTTTTATTTCCATTGCCTCAGGAGATATATCCAGAAAAATGTTGCTATAGTCTTACATTAGTGTTTTTCGTTTTTTTTTTTTTCATCACCGAGTGCCAAAGTCCTTATTTAATCATTCACTTCTCCTCACATAATGGAACCCTTTGTTTTGGAAGATTTTCACTATCATATAGCATTTTTTAAATAAATATTTTTCTCATTTGAAGAATCAGTCAAGGATATCTAGCTGTCTAGCTAGTGATGCATCTGACAGTAAAAGAGCTTCTGATTAGCAAGAGATAACCACTGTTAACAGCATGGAGTGGACATAATTCCTACTAAGAGCCAATAAATTTATGTTTTAGTTAACCTCATTAAAGAAACGGCTTTTACTCTTTTTAGAAATAGTAGTAATAGATTGAGGTTGCTCATTATTGCATCTACACATCCCTAGATGTCTAGAGATTCCAGGTTTGAAATTACTATGTGATTTCTTTTTCAGGAACGTCTGGTCTAAATATTAACCGAATGTTTTGAGAACCTGTACTTCTGGCTCACTTAAAACCATAGGAATTCCAAAGCCCTAAGGACAGGCCTTGGCATTTTGCTTCAGCCCTCATCAGCAGCTTTAGCATTGAACCATAATTGTCTGTGCAAATCTAGATTGGGTCTTATTGGAAAGAAGAAAGAATTACATCAGACTGGACTCTTCCTCTTGTTAATGCCAGAAAACTCAACCCAAACTAACTTAGGAAAAAAAGGGAATTTATTGACTAACATAATTCCAGAGACCAGTTTGGTTTCAGGCGTGACTTGATGGGAACTCAAGCATTGCTCACAAAACCTAGTTCTTCCTTCTGTATCTCTCAGCTCTAACACTGCAGTTTCAGAATGAGCCCATGACATTCTCAGGCAGATTCTTCCCTGTGGTTCTTGGTTGGCTAAAGAAGCTCCTGTCTGCATCTTTCAAAGTCCAAGTCCAGTGGGAAAGAGAGAGGCTCTTCTTCCCAGGACCCCTAGCAAGAATTTGAGTCTCATTGGCTTCACAGAAATATGTGGTCATCTTATACAAGTGACTCTGCTTGGGGAAATGATGCACTGATTGCTTAGATGAAGGCCCATAAATTTAGGTGTGAAGCTTCATCTAAATATACGGGTGAGAACTGGGGCAGGGCATTCTGCAGGGGCAACTTGGAATAGTTATCAGAGGAAGGATGTGTGGTAGTCTAATACCAAATAGCTACACACTAGCATTATCCTGTGCTTGTCGTCTCCTGTTTGCTGGGCACTGAGCTAGATACTTCAACAAATGTCATTTCATTTAAATTCATTCTCACAATGTCTCTGTGAGATAGTTATTTTTCTTTCTTTATGGTAAAGAGGATAGTCTCAGAGAGGTTAAGTTATTGCCCAGTTTCTTATGAGTGGTAATTTCTAGAACCAGGATGCTAGGCAAAGTCTTTCTGAATCAAACTGCAGTGCATTTCCCAGCTCTGTCTCTCTGGTGTGCAAAAAATACTGTGAGCAGTAGCTGCCGCATCACTGGAAAATGACTGTAGTCTCTCTGAGTGATTATTTTGAAGATTGAAACACTCACTTGGATGTATTTGTAAAATGATGAATTGTATTATTTTTAGTTTTTCCTTGTGTAGGCCCATATGGGCTGCACTCATTCATCTAATATATATTTTTTGAGTACCTGTTTTGAGTCAGATAGTGTTCGAGGAATTGAGGATAAAGTAGTGAACAAAATAAGTATCCCATCTCAAGGAGCTTAAATTCTGGTGTAGACAAAACAAAACAAGGTATATCATATGAGATTAGGTGATTTTGAGGCTTCCCTTTTAATTTAGATTATTAAAGGAGCTTCAGCCCTCCGACATTTGCTGGGTCAGGCAGAACCATGAAATTTCATTCATAGTTTGTATAGTATTGACTCATAAAACTACTCATTGAGACCAACTCATATGAGGGCCAGAAGCAAGGTAGAGGAATGAAGTAACTACCTAAAATCAGTCAAGCTATAAGGAAAGCCAAATGAATTAAACATTAATATGTATTCAAAATGTCTTTCCCTCATTTTTCTGGTTTATTTTTAGAAAGAGTTTGTTTCTCTTCCAACCACTGCCTTCTCTCCATACACAACAGAATGGTAGATTGTTTAGAGCAATGATTCTCAAAAGGTAGCTTTCAGATATCTGGGGTCCCCTTTTAAGAGGTTTGGGAGATTAAAACCATTCTCATTATCAGACTGCATTTTTCACTGTGTTGGCATTTGGTCTCAGTGGACAAAAGCAATGATGGATAAAAGTGCTTGTGTTTAGGGTGAATCAATACAATGACACCAACTGAACTGTACTAGTAGACTGGGTATTCTTACAAAAAAAAAAAAAGAGGAATAAAAAAGTTTCAGTCAACATTTAAAGATTTTTTTATTAAAAATTTTTAAGTGTTTGATTTATTTCTGAGGGAAGGGGGAGGGAGGGAGCAGGAGAGGGTCAGAGAGAGAGGGAGATACAGAATCTGAAGCAGGCTCCAGGTTCTGAGCTAGCTGTCAGCACAGAGCTCACGCGGGGCTCGAACCCATGAACCGTGAGATCATGATCTGAGCTGAAGTCGGACACTTAACCGACTGAGCCACCCAGGTGCCCCTAAAGATTAAAAAAAAATGTTTATTTACTTTTTGAGACCGAGCATGAGTGGGGAGGGTCAGAGAGAGAGGGAGACACAGAATCCACAGCAGGCTCCAGGCTTTGAGCTGTCAGCCCAGAGCCCAACTCGGAGCTTGAATTCATAAATTGTTGAGATCATGACTTGTGCTGAATTTGGATGGTTAACTGACTGAGCACTCCTCACTTAACCTTTTGGATGAACAGCTAAGAACATTTTGATTGGTAAAAAATTGATTTTATTAAATATTAACTTTTGAGAAAATTTTTTAAAATATCTGGGTGAGGAAATAGGAATCATGCATAAAGCACTTTTGCCTGCGTATCAAAGTATAGAGTGGTTTTTGAGGGAAAAGAACTTGGGTGATTGCATTGTGAGGTTATCTATCTGCTTTTTTCACGGGATACTATTTTTACCTGACAGAACAACTGACAAAGTATAGCTATTCAAAGTTGAGTATTTGGCAGACATTTTCTCAAAAAAGGAACAGTGATCTTTCAAGGAAAACAAACTGATAGTGTTTGTTGCCAGTGATAAACACTTCAGCCTCTCAAGCAAAAACTTAGTATTTGGAAAACTTACATTAGCCACTGTGAGCTTGATAGTGTCCCAATATTTAAAAACTTTTCTGATGAGATTTGTGATTAATCGGTGAATGTGATTTTTAAATATTAGATCATGAAATGTGTTAACTTTGGAAAGATCTATGTAATTCAGTAAACTAATATTTTCCAAATGACCAGTGCATGCAGATTAGAAGATCCAAAGCGTAAGATTAACAAATATATTTTTAATAAAAGAAAGTAAGAAAAATTTCATTGATACACTTTCAGATTCCATATTGCAACTAACTTATAATCACTTGATACATTTTGTTTTTTTTTTATCAAAGTAGAATATCCTTAATTATCCAAAAACAGCTGTTAAAATAACCTCTTTTCCAATACATATATCTGTCTGGGGCTGGATTTTTTTAATATACTTTAGTCATAATAACATGTCATGATAATTGAAGGCAGTCTTATGTATGAGAATTCAGCTGTCTTCTGTTAAGCCCATCTTCTCGTTAAGTAATTTTGGGGGGAAGAATATATTTTTTAAATAAGCTATGTTATAGTAACTGGTAATGGGTTTATTTTTATGTTAAAATAACTTTTTTTTTTAGTTTTCTGATAATACAGCTACTGAGATAACCTATTAAAAAAAAAAGCTCTTTGAGGTCCTCAGTAATTTTTATGGACCCAAGAAGGTTTGAAAACCCAAATTTTGGGCCGCCTTAGTTGGTTAAGCGTCTGACTTCGGCTCAGGTCATGATCTCACGGTTCGTGGTTTTGAGCCCCACATCGGGCTCTGTGCTGACAGCTCAGAGCTTGGAGCCTGCTTCAGATTCTGTGTCTCTCTCTCTGACACTCTTCTGCTCATGCTGTCTCTCTCTCTCTCTCTCTCTCTCTCTCTCAGAAATAAATAAAACATTAAAAAATTAAAAAAAGAAAACTCAAATTTTGAGAATTGCTGCCTTAAAAGGCTGTTTTTTCCTTCTAAGGATCAAAAGGTTGTGTCTCAGTTGTCTACTTTTTCTGCATAGTGAGCTTAACTGAAGAGTTCCTCACAAAAGTGAAATTTTGTCAGGGAACTCCAGTTAGTTGGTAGAATTTACAGATATCTCTCTAAATACCAAAGTCTAATTTCTCATAATTGAAATATTAGAATACAAATCATTGGAACTTTTTATTAAAATTAGAGAGGATTTCATTTCAGGATGAGGTTGAAGTCTGTCTGGTTAGGGAATAAATGTAGGACCAAGAAATATCTCTGGTATGTACTCCAGCTGATGACCCTTGCTTCTAGAGCCGCCCCCCCCACCTCTTTGTCAGGTGAAATTACATTTTTATCTTGAGCTCAATTAGGCCCTCAAGTCATTGGTGCCTGAATCAGTACCTTAAAGTAGGAGACTCCTTCAGATTCTCTGGCAGGTAGCAGAAGAGTGAGCAACCATAGCCGAAAGACCTCATGTTCTTGGTTTAAACTGTGAATGCTCTTTCCCATTGAAATATGTTACCATTTGTGGCTAGATTCTGTGACAAAAATACGTGTAGATGGGATAGGCATTTGTGGGCTTGCCTGGAAGCCTTAGGTGCCCTAAGTTCCAAATCAGATGTTTAGGATCTAACTAACTTTTTCATCGTTGGAACTACTACTTTTTAAAATATTTTACATTTTAAATCAGGATCAATAATATATTACTATAAGGACAGGTAGAATTAAAGGTGCTCTTACAGTAGTGAAATGGAGTATTTTGCTCTTTATAAGACTGAATGATGGAATTTGAACCATATGCTATGAAATTAAGCCCACAGGCAATATGTAAAAACACAACAGGGATATTGATCAAGAAGCGCCTTAATCTCCAAATTTTATAAAATGGCATCATATTTCTCTGGGCTGCTGGCATTCAAAGAAAAAATAAACATTCCACGAAATTGTCTATTTTCTAGTTAAACTGATGTCCTATAACTGTATCTGAAAAGCTAAGTTGTAATTTTGAGGACACCATGGATGAAAGAGAAAAAAAATTACTACCACTAGTAACAGATGTGAAATTACATTAGATAAATATAATCATTAGTTTCAGTCTCACCCTGGTTAATTTGTTTGTGGAAATGTGCAACCCATTATTCATTAGATAATTTTTCACACATTGATTAGAAAGCCATGTCGAATTGTGACCCTGCACATTTGGGCTTACCTATCTTGCAATGAAGTATACCACTTACAATAGTGGAAATGGGGGACAAAATGTTTATCTCAAGCTGATTTTGTGCCAATAAATAAAGTAAATCAATAGCCAGTGAAGTGTGAACAACATTTCTCTGCTGTATAATATGGTTTTGGGGGCAATTTGACATGCTACAAGGGGAAACAAGGGTCTTGAACAGAAAGGTAATAAAAGCAAATCATGCTGGTAACTGTTATTGAAGTCCTGTATTTTTCTATACTTGGGCAGCTTTAAGATGTGAAAAATAATGCACATAAAATTATAAAAATATTGAGGCAACTTTCCCCCATATTTATGAAGATTCTTTCTTATAGCTGAACTTGATTTTATTGGTCATGCATTCTATACCTGTGACGAATCTTTTCTATTTTCTATTTGATCTAATTTAGTACACAAATTCAGATAACTTTAATATATTTATGGCAAATACAACACAAAGATCTTAAATTTCAAATAAACTTTATTAGCACTCAATAAGACCTCATCTGAATTTTATTTTTCAATATTCAGATAACTACTTTCAGTAATCAAAAACCTCTCAAATTAAAAAAAAATTTTTTTGCCCTGCAAAAAGCTTCAAGGAGAATCCCCCTCCCCCATTTTATCATCTTACACCTTTCTTACCATGCCAAGCACTACAGAACCATAGGAAAATGACTCTCTTTTCTAATTCTCCGAGGAATAATGATATAAATGCATTTATAAAGTTTATGTTCTTGCCAGTTTGAACCTCTGATGTTGTCTTTTAAATTAAGATGAAAGTAACACATTTTTCCACATAATGCAGACTGCATTCAAGTAATTAATGGTTAATTAAAATCAGGTTTCTTTTGTCTGTAGGTCAGACACTGAGGGGCTACGCTGTGTTACCATAGAAAGGGGTAGATTAGGCTGTTTGGCTTCTAGAAGAAGGATTTTTGGCCCTCTTAGTCTTAAATAAAATCTTAGCCAAGGAATCTTGCAGCTTTAAAGGAGAAACGGTTACTTGTGTCACAGAAATTGTGTTTTGCTGCCCAGGAATGTTACTTGCTTGACAGATGGTGTGTACTGTTAGAATTTCAAAAAATCATTGGCATTTTAATAATGGGTGCTAACATGTAGTATATTTATTTATAGTCAGTGACTTCATTTGTGTGAAGAGTCCTTCATATACATACACATATGGTTTATTTTGAGATCACCCCCTCTCCTCCACGTTTTTTATTTTTGAACTTCAGTTCAAGTCGAGTATAGATTAATTTTAAAAATCTAGATTTAAGCATATTAATAGTATATTAGTAGTAGATGGATCTAGAGGGTATAATGCTAAGTGAAATAAGTCAGAGGAAAACAAATACCATATGATTTCACTCAGGTGGAATTTAGGAAACAAAACAAATAAACAAAGAGAAAAAAGAGAAAAACCAAAAATAGACTGTTAAATACAGAGAACAAATTGGTGGTTGCCAGAGGAGATAGGTGGAGGGATGGGTGAAATAAGGTGAAGGAGATTATGCATATGCTTATCATGATGAGCATGGAGTAATATATAGAATTGCTGAATCACTGTACTGTACACCTGAAACTAATATAACACTATACATTAATTTTACTGGAATTAAAAAATAATATGTAGTAATAAAAGATCCTGTTCTGATTTCCCATTTGAATGTCAAACTAGCAGAAGTATAAGTACTTGTGAGAACTGATATAATAGACCATGGGTGAGATAGAATGAGCATTACATTGGGAACTGGATCTATATTCTCCTTATTGCTGTGTCAGTTAAGACCTGTAACTTCTCTGGTTTTGGTAGACTAGGTGAGCTCTAAGTCTTTTCTAGCTTTAATATTCAGTGCATATAATACTTTTATAAAATAGCATCATACTATGCACTGATGAATAAACTTTGTGATTCAGATGATAGTCTACGTTTAGTATAAACATTTTTCTACATCCTTACTTATTTTTTACATCACTCATAGTGGACGTCATTTATAATGGCTGTAGCAAATCCATTATATAGATTGGTCATTCACAGCTATCACCATATCTTTCTTATAACGTTGTCTTAGTTTATTAATTGGTCTCACTTTGCTGCTCTTGTTCATTTATTGTCTATAATCTTCATGAGATAGTTTATTTTCCTTTTAATGGCTGTCAGATTCAACATTGTCCAAATCAAAACTCTCCAATCATCCATTCTTAAAATCCAAAATCATTACATGGCCTATAGAGCACTGTGTAATCTAGCACCTGCCTACCTCTAGGACCTTATTTCCATGGTCTATCTCACTTTCCGCTGTTCTCCAATTTTCTAGGCATGTCCAATCTCAGAGCCTTTGTTTTTGGTGTTTCCTCTACCTGGAACATTCCTCTCTCTGATACTTTCATAATTTGATCTTTTATTCCTTCAGATCTCTGCTTAACGGACACCTCCTCAGATAATTCTCTGGGTATCTTATCTAAAATAACATCCCTCCACCATTATCTATTCTTGTGCTGTTTTGTTTTTTTTTTCTCATAGCCCTCATTACTACCTGACATTATGTGATATATATCTTTTGAAAACTTTTCTGTTATCAATGTATAAATGTCCTGAGGGTAGAACTGCTTCTTTCCCCCCCCTGCATTGTTAAATCCCCAGCACAAAAAACTATGCTTACCTTATAGAAGACACATGAAAAATACTTGTTGAATGACTTGAGGCTTTGTTTACTATCTTTCTGTTACAGCTGTAGTTAGAATGAGAAAAGTTATTTTGTCAATTATCTTTGTTGGTAAAAACATCTTGATTAGCATCTACAGATGGAATGTGTGGCTCTGAGGAAATGGGTTGAAAGAAAAAGACAAAGACATAGATAAAGTAACTGAAAAAAAGTGAATAGTAATGTATGGGTAGAAGAAAGGAAAATGAAGAAGATAAGGGGATGAGTGTGGAGAGAGGATCATACTGTAAGGGAGAAGGCTAAAGCATGAGTGGTAGAAATGATGGAGATGTTCAATAGAACGAGGGTATTTCATATTTATATTTTAGTAATATGTCAATAAAAGCTTTCCTTCCCATTAACCCCTGAATCTCTCTAACACACAGCCACCTGATGTCATTGGCAGTTTTTTTATTGGGGTAAATCCAGAAAAGTTACGTCTCATGTTTGAGTTAAAACCCAGGTGGTGATAAAGGAACAGTTTGTACATGGAGAATGAGTATTGAATAGAAATCAGAATGAAGCCAGAAGTTAGAGAAAGGACATTGGTTTGCTCCCTGGAGGTAAGAAGGGGAATTGAGTAGATCGGATCTAGCTCTCAAGCTTAAGTTATACAAACGACACAGTGGTAAATATCTTTGTAGTTAGTTAGTTTCTAAAATGTTTATTTATTTTTGAGAGAGAGAGAGAGAAAAAGAGAGAGAGCGAGTGAGCACAAATGGGGGACGAGCAGAGAGAGAGAGAGGGAGACACAGAATCCGAAGCAGGCTCCAGGCTTTGAGCTGTCAGCACAGAGCCAGATCATGACCTGAGCTGAAGTTGGACGCTTAACCTGAGGCACCCAGGTGCCCCTGTGGTTAATTCTTTATACCATGACCATGATTTACTTAGGGTAAATTTCTAAAACTGGAATCACTGGATCAAAATGTGTTGGCTTTAAAAATTTTTTTTTAATTTTTAAATTTTTGTTTATTTTTTGCGAGAGAGTGAGCACGTGAACAGGGGAGGGGACAGAAGGAGAGAGAAAATGTCAAGCAGACTCCATGCTTAGCGTGAAGCCTGATGCAGGGCTCAATCTCATGACCCTGGTATCTTACTCTGAGCCCAAATCAAGAGTCAGATGCTCAACAAACTGAGCCATCAAGGCGCCCCCTTGCTTTTATGTGTGTGGGCATTTTTAAGGCTTTTGATATGTGATCATATTGCCTTCCAGAAAAATGGTACCAATGTAAAATCTAAGAGGTTTTATAAATGGAAAAATTATTGAAAGAAACCTCAAATTGCTTCTCGACCTTTTGGCTGAGATCAACTGTAAAAGAAACCTCAATATTATAGGCCTATTAGGCTGGCTTTCATAAAAAGATGAAACTAAGTGTTGGAGAGGGTGTGGAGTAATTGGAACGCTCACCTCTTATGGATAAGAATGTAAAATGGTGCAGCTGCTTTGGAAGATAGTTTGGCAGTTCATCAAAAAGCCAAACACAGAGTTACCATATGACCCCAGAAATCCCACTCTAAGTTATATGCCCAAGAGGGTAAGATAAAAACAAACATCCACATAAAAAATTAAACACACATGTTCATAACAGTATTATTTATAATAGCCAGAAAGTAGACACAAACCAAATGCGCCCATTATACATGAATGAGCCCTAAAAACATTACCCAAGTAAAAGAAACCAGTCACAAAAGCTTGCGTATTATATGATTACATTCAAGAAATGTCCAGAATAGGCATATCTTTAGAAACAGAAAGTAGATTGGTGGTTGCTTAGGGCTGGAGATGGGGATGATGAAGAGTGATAGCTAATGAGTATGGAGTTTCTTTACGGGGGATGAAAATGTTTTATTTTTTGTATTTAAAAAAATTTTTTAAACATTTATTTCTGAGAGAGAGAGAGAGAGAGAGACAGCGTGAGCAGGGGAGGGTCAGAGAGAGAGGGAGACACAGACTCTGAAACAGACTCCAGGCTCTGAGCTGGCTGTCAGCACAGAGCCCAACCCGGGGCTCAAACCCACGAACTGCGAGATCATGACTTGAGCCAGTCAAACGCTTAACCGACTGAGCCACCCAGGCACCCTGAAAACGTTTTAAAATTAGATTGTAGTGATGGTGTCGCAACTCTGTGAATATATGAAAAAATGATGACATGTACTTTATTTTTTAAATTTTTTAGTTTTGATATTTTTAATTTTTGTGTATAGTGAACATACAATATTATATGAGTTTCAGGTATACAACAGAGTGATTCAACAAGTTTTACAG
Organism: Crocuta crocuta; assembly: GCF_008692635.1. Classification (NCBI taxonomy): domain Eukaryota; kingdom Metazoa; phylum Chordata; class Mammalia; order Carnivora; family Hyaenidae; genus Crocuta; species Crocuta crocuta. Next base: position 5,284,943 of record NW_027529433.1, read on the forward strand.
ACTATGCTATGTTCACCACAGGTGTAGCTACCGTTGGTCCCATGCATTTTTAAATTTCATTTACTATATTCCTTATGTTGTGCCTTTTATTCCTGTGACTTATTCATTCCATAACTAGAAGCCCACTCTCTCCCTCTATCCTTCACCCATTTTGCCCATTCTCACACCGTTTTCCTGTATGGCAACCATCAGTTTGTTCTCTGTATTTATAGGTCTGACTCTGCTTTTTATTTACTTATTTTAGATTCTGCTTTTTTTTTTGCTTTAATTTATAATTAGATATTAATATTGTTACCCTTGACTTTAATGTGAAAATACACCTAAAATGTATTTGAAAATATATATTTGAACAAATTTCTAAATTTCTTTGTCTTTTGTATAGTGTATCTTTTATAAAGAGACCATAATTTACTTTTTGGATAATTTTTTTCTTTCATTTTCTTTATGTTTCATCATGAGAAGTGTACTTTTTAATCCTAATCCCCTATTTCTCCAGCCCCCCAACCCTCTCCCCTATGGTAACCATCAATTTGTTCTCTGTGGTCTGTTTCTTGGTCTGCCTCTCTCTCTGTCTCTCTTTTTTTCCCTCTTCTGGTTTGTTTTGTTTATTAAATTCCACATATGAGTAAGAGATCGTATTGTATTTGACTTTCTTTAACTGACTTACTTCCCTTAGCATTATACTCGGTAGCTCCATCCATGTTGTTGCAAATGTCCAGATTTCATTCTTTTTTATGGCTGAATAATATTCCTGTGTTTGTGTGTGTGTGTGTGTGTGTGTGTGCGTGCGCGCGCATGCGCACATGTGTACATGAATGTGTATATCACATCTTCTTTATCCATTCATCAACCCCTGGACACTGGGCCGCTTCCATAGTTTGGGTGTTATAAGTAATACTGCAGTAAACATAGGGGTACATGCATGCCTTTGAATTTCACTCACTTATGAGTAAAATCATATGGTATTTTTCTTTTTCGGTCTGACTTATTTCACTTAGCATAATAACCCCTAGGTCCATCCATGTTGTCTCAAATGACACAATCTCATCCTTTTTTATGGTGTGTAATATTCCGTTGTGTGTGTGTTTGTGTGTGTCTGTTTACACCACATCTTCCTTATCCATTTGTCTATTGATGGACATTTAGGTCTCTTCCCTTCTTGACTATTATAAATAACACTGCAATAAACATACAGTGCATTATATCTTTTCAAATATGTGTTTTTGTTTTCTTTGTGTAAATACCCAATAGTGGATTCCTAGATCTTACGAGATTTCTATTTTTAATTTTGGGAGGAAGCCTCTATACTGTTTTTCATGTTGACTGTACCAGTTTACATTTTCACCAATAGCACACAAGGATTCCTTTTTCTCCACATCCTTGCTAACACTTTTATTTATTTCCATTTTGTTTTTGGTTATTCTAAAAGGTGTAAGGTGATATTTCATTGTGTGTTTTGATTTGTGTTTCCTTCATAATTAGTAATGTTGATCAGCTTTTCATGTGTCTGTTGGCTATCAGTGTCTTAGAAAAATGTCTTTTCAGGTCCTCTACCCATTTGAAAATCAGATTATTTGGTTATTTTATGTGCAGTTGTATAGTTCCTTTATGTAGTTTGGATATTAACTCCTTATCGGATACATCATTTGTAAATATATTCTCCAGTTCGGTAGGTTGCCTTTCTGTTTTGTTGATAATTTTCTTTGCTGTGTAGAACCTTTTCCTCCAGATGTAGTCCCAGTGGTTTAATTTTGCTTTTGTTTCCCTTGCCATAGGAGACATATCTAGAAAAATGTTCCTATGGCCAATGTCAAAGAATTTTCCCTCTTGTTCTCTTCTAGGATTTTTATGGTTTCAGGTCTCACATTTAGGTCTTTAATCTATTTTCAGTTTATTTTTGTGTATGGTGTTAACAGGGTCCAGTTTAATTCTTTTGCATGTAGCTGTTTGTTTCCCTATACCATTTGCTGAAGAGACTGTCTTTTTCCCAGTCTCTTGCTTTATATTTTATATATGTCTTTATACTCTTGTTTCCTTTGTCATAGATTAATTGACCATTTAATTTTGGGTTTATGTCTCTGTTTTCTATTCTGTTCCATTGTTCTATGTATCTGTTTTTGTGACAGTACCATAGTGTTTTAATTACTACATCTTTGTAACATATCTTGAAATCTGGAATTGTGATACCTCCAGCTTTGCTTTTCTTACTCAAGATTTCTTTGGTTATTTGGGGTCTTCAGTAGTTCCATACAAGTTTTAGGATTATTTGTTCTAGTTCTCTAGAACAAATGCAGTTGGCATTTTGATAGTGATTGCACTGAATCTGTAGATTGCTTTGGATAATGTGGGCATTTTAACAATATTCATTCTTCCAATCCGTGAGCATAGAATATCTTTCATCTGTTTATGTCATCTTCATTTTCTTTCATAAGTGCTTTATGTTTTCCAGAGTATAGGTCTTTGACCTCTTTGGTTACGTTTATTCTTAGGTATTTGATTCCTTGTGTTGTTATTTTAAGTGGTGTGTTTTTCTCAATTTCTCTTTCTGATACTTCATTATTACTGGATAGAAATGCTGCCAATTTCTGGCTATTAATTTTGTATCCTGTAACTTTACTGAAATCATTTTTTAAAAAATTTCAAGCAGTTCTTTGATGGGGTCTTTAGGATTTTCTATGTTTAGTGTCACGTTATCTGTAAATAGTGACAGTTTTACTTCTTCTTTACCAGTATGGAAGTATTTTCTTTCTTTCTTTTTCCTTTCCTTTCCTTTCTTTTCTTTCTTTTTCTTTCTCTTTTCTGTCTGGTTATTGCGGCTAGTACTTGGAGTGCTGTGTTGAATAATGGCGACAAGAGTGGCCATTATTGTCTTTTTCTTGACCTTAGAGGAGAAGCTTAATGATTTTCACCATTGGGTTTGATGTTAGCCCTGAGTATTTCATATATGGCCTTTAATTATGTTGAGGTATGTTCCCTTTAACTCCACTTTGTTGAGAGTTTTTATCATGAATGGATGTTGGGTCTTGTCAGATTCTTTTTCTGAATGTATTGAGATGACTGCATGATTTTTATCCTTAGTTTTGTTCATTTGGTATATCATATTGATTGATTTGTGAATAGTGAACCATCCTTGCATACCCAGAATAAATCCCATTTGATTGTGGTAAATGATCTTTTCATTTATTATTTAATTATTAAATGTTTATTTTATTTATTTTGAAAGAGAGAGCAAGCAAGCAAGCAGGGGAGGGGCGGAGACAGAGGAAGAGAGAGAATCCCAAGCAGTCTCTGAGTTATTCATGCAGATCCTTATGTGGGGCTTGAACTCACAAACTATACAATCATGACCTGAGCTGAAATCAAGAGTCAGATGCTTAACTGATGGAGCCACCTGGGTGCCCCTAAATGACCTTTTTTAAGTATATTGTTGATAAAGGGAGCTAAGATGATGGCATAGTAGGAAGACCCTAGGCTTATCTTGTCCGTCAAACACAACTAGATAACTATCAAATCATTCTCAATATCCCAGAAATCAACTTGAAGACTGACAGGACTAAGTCCACAACTAAAGGGAGAGAAGAAACCACATTGAAGAAGGTAGGAAGTGCGGAGATATGATTTTTGGGGAGAAACAAATAGCAGATTTTGTAGAGGGGAGGGTGCCCTGGTCGTGGAGAAAGGTGAAATAAAGAGAGGAGCACACTGGGAAATGCACAAGGAGAACATTTCCTCAAATCCTTTGCCTGGGAAAATGAGAGGGACTGCTTTTTGTGAGTTGTTGCAATTAGTGGGGTGTACAGACTGCAGTTTTAAAGATCTGTGGCTTGGCTGGGATAGAGCCCTGGGGGTGCTGCCCTGCTCCTAGAGAAGAGTCAGGCAAACACCCTGGGGGCAGATGGTATGGAAAGAGTGATCTGAAGAGTGCCTGGGGCACACAAAGGGATATTATTTGCTCTTCTTAGAGAACATCCCTGAGAGGTAGCATTCACAGAGATGTCTCTTCTGGGACAAAAGAGCTGGCTAGGTCTGTTTCCCTCAGCTGCCACTCAGCATAAATACTGAGCCAGCCTCTTTCAGCAGTGCAGTGCCAACACTGGATACCTAATCTTCTTACATCAGGTCCCACACCCCTACTCTGTTGGTGAACTGCCCTTCTCAGTTAAGTTTGCCTCAGTCCCAGTGCTGCAGGACCTTTCCCCAGAAGACCAGCAAAAACCCCTGCCCACACCATGTTTCCCAACCAGAGAGTTCTTCAGGGCTTCAGTTCTAGTGGAAGTAGTATCAGGTCTCATTTAACAAGCAGACCAGAGTATACCTACTTAAAACTTGCCCCATTCCTCTGCAAATGAGTGACCTGAAGAATAGAGCAGCTGAAACACAGCAGCACAGTGCACTCAGCACACAGCAGAGGCACTTTCCAAAATGCCAGGCCCTGGACCCTGTGTGACCTGTTCTTTGAAAAGCTATTATTCTCAGAAGCATAAAACAAGCATAATGGGCTTTTCTAACAAAGAGAAGAAGATAGAGACTTAGACAAAATGACAATACAGATGAATTCATCCCAAATGAAAGAACAAGATAAGCTCAGAGATCTAAGTGAAACAGATATAAGTAATGTGCCTGATGGAAAATTTAAAGCCACAATCATAATTATACTTGCTGGGTTTGAAAAAAGAATGGAAGACTTCAGGTAGGCCCTTACTACAGAGACAAAAGAATTAAAATACAGTCAGTCAAAAATGAAAAGGCAGTAACCAAAATTCAAAACAGGCTTGATGTGATAAAATAGGATGAAAGAAACAGAAGAGTAAATAAGTAATTTAGAAGATAAAATACTGGAAAATGATGAAGCTGAACAAAAGAGAGAAGAATTATGGAACATTAGAATAGACTTAGGGAACTCAGTAATTCCATCAAACATAACAACATTCATATTATAGGAGTCCCAGAAGATAGAAAAGAGGGTAGAAAATTTATTTGAGGAAATAATAGCTGAAAACTTCCCTGATCTGGGGAAGTAATCAGACATCCAGATCCAGGAGGCTCCTGTCAAAATCAACAAAGGCAGACCAACACCAAGACATACTGTAATTAAATTTGTAAAACAAAGTGATAAAGAAAAAAACTTAAAAGCAGCAAGACCAAAGAAGTCCCTAACTTAGAAGGGAAGACCCATAAGGCCAGCTACAGATCTGTCAATAGAAACGAGGCAAGTCAGAGAGGGGGTGGTATGATATATTCAGTGTGCTGAATGGGAAAAATCTGCAGCCATGAATACTCTATCAAGCAAGGCTACCATTCAGAATAGGAGGAGAGAGAGAGTTTGCCAAACAAACAAAAACTAAAGGTATTCGTGACCACTAAACCAGCCCTGCAAGAAATATTAAAGGAGACTCTTTGAGTGAAAAGGAAGTACCAAAAGTGACAAAGACAAGAAAGAGAAAAAAATCCCCAGAAACGATGACAAAACTAGTAATAAAATGGCAATATATACGAATCTATCAATATTTACTCTGAATGTAAGTGGACTAAATGTTCTACTCAAAAGGCATAGAATGACAGAATGGATAACAAAACAAGGCCCATTTATATGCTGCTATGTAAGAGACTCATTTTAGACATAAAGACACCTGCAGATTGAAAGTGAGGGGATGGAGAAACATTGATCATACACATGGACTTAAAGCCAGAGTAGCAGTACTTCTATATAACAAAATAAACTAAACCAAAGACTAACAAGAGATGAAGAAGGGCACTGTATCATAATAAAGGGGACAATCCAAAAAGAAAATAAAAAATTCTAAATACTTAAACACTGAACATGGGAATACCCAAATGTATAAAATAATTACCAACAAACTCATTGATAATACAATAATCATAGGGGACTTTAGTACCTCATTTACATCAACACACAGATCATCTAAACAGAAAATCAATAAGAAAATAATGATGCTGAATGACATACTGGACCAGATGGACCTAACAGATACATCCAGAACATTCCATCCTAAAGTAGCAGGATACACCTCTTTTCCAGTGCACATGCGACATTATTCAGATTAGATCACATGCTAGATCACAAATCAGGCAAGGAAAAAGTCAAACTTTTGTTCTTCACAGATGACATGATACTTTATGTACAAAACCTGAAAGACTCCACCATAAAATTGCTAGAACTGATACACTAATTCTGTAGAATTGTAACATATAAAATCAATGTGCAGAAATCTGTTGCATTTTTATACACCAATGATGAAGTGGCAGAAAGAGAAATCAAGGATTCAACCCCATTTACAACTGCACCAAAACCTGTAAGATAGCTAGAAATAAAGCTAACAAAGAGATAAAAGATCTGTACTCCCCAAACTGTAGAACACTTACGAAACAAACTGAAGAAGATACAAAGAAATGGAAAAACATTCCATGCCCATGCATTAGAAGAACAAATATTGTTAAAATGTCTTTACTATCCAAAACAGTCTGCACATTCAGTGCAATCGCAATCAAAATAATACCAGCATTGTTCACAGCGCTAGAACAAACAATTCTCAAATTTGTATAGAACCAGAAAAGACCCCCAAATAGCCAAGGTAATGTTGAAAAAGAAAAGTAAAGCAGGAGACATCACCATTCCAGACTTTAAGCTGTATTACAAAGTTATAATCATCAAGACAGTATGGTACTTGCACAAAACACAGACATACAAATCAATGGAACAGAACGAAGAACCCATAAATGGCCCCTGACTGTATGGTCAACTCATTTTTGATAAAGCAAAAAAGAACATCCGATGGAAAAAGTCTTGTTAACAAATGATGTTGGGAAAACTGGACAGTGACATGCAGAAGAATGAAAGTTAACCACTTTCTTACACCATACACAAAAATAAATTCAAAATGATGAACTAAATGTGAGACAAGAAACCATCAAAATCCTAGAGGAGAACATAGGCAGCAACATCTTTGACCTCTGTCAGAGCAACTTCTTACTAGACATGTCTCCAGAGGCAAGGGAGACAAAAGCAAAAATGAACTATTGGGATCTCTTCAAGGTCACTTCTGCACAGCGAAGGAAACAATCAGCAAAACTAAGAGGCTTCCTATGGAATGGGAGAAGATATTTGCAAAAGGCATATCGAATAAAGGGCTAGGATCCAAAATCTATAAAGAACTTACCAAACTCAACACCCAAAAAACAAATAATCCAGTTAAGAAATGGGCAGAAGACATGAATAGACATGTTTCCAAAGAAGACATCCAGATGGTTAATAGAAACGTGAACAGAGATGTTCAACATCACTCATAGTCAGGGAAATACAAATCAAAACCACAGTGAGATACCACCTCACACCAGTCAGAATGGCTAAAGTTAGCAACTCAGTAAATGACAGATGTTGGTGAGGATGCAGAGAAAGGGGAACTCTCTTGTACTGTTGGTGGGAATGCAAACTGGTGCATCCACTCTGGAAAATAGCGTGGGGGTTCCTCAGAAAGTTAAAGATAGAATGACCCTGTGACCCAGCAATTGCACTGCTAGGTATTAATCCAGAGGATACAAAAATACTGATGGGAAGGGGCACATGCACTCCAGTGTTTATAGCACCGCTATCAACAGTAGCCAAAGTATGGAAAGAGCCCAAATGTCCATCGACTGACGAATGGATAAAGAGGATGTGGTATATATATTCAGTGGAATATTACTTGGTGATCAAAGGGAACGAAATCGTGCCATTTGCAATGATAGAACTAGAATGCATTATGCTAAGTGAAATAGTCAGAGAAAGACAAATACCATGTGATTTCTCTCGTGGAATTCAATAAACAGATGAACAGAGTAGAAGGGAAGAAAAAATAAAATAAGATAAAAATAGGGAGGCAAACCATTAGAGACTTGTAACTATAGAAAATGAACTGAAGGTTGCTGGAGAGGAGGTAAGTGAGGGAATGGGCTAAATGGGTGAGGGGCATTAAGGAGGGCACTTGTGATAAGCACTGGCTGTTATATATAAGTGAGAAATAACTAAATTCTACTTTCTGAAACCAATACTACATTATATGTTAACTAACTTGAATTTAATAAAATCTTGGAAAGAAAAAAAGCAGCAAGAGAAAAGAAGATAGTTACATATAAGGGAAACCCCATAAGGTATTAGATTTTTCTTTTAAACCTGTGTGTATACATACTTAGATACATTTTATATATATGTGTGTGTGTGTATATATACATATATAATTTATTGTTAAGTTGGCTAACATACAGTGTATATAGTGTGCCCTTGGTTTTGGGGGTAGATTCCTGTGATTCTTCATTTATATACAGCACCCAGTGTTCATCCNGTGTGTGTGTGTATATATATATAATTTATTGTTAAGTTGGCTAACATACAGTGTATATACAGTGTGCCCTTGGTTTTGGGGGTAGATTCCTGTGATTCTTCATTTATATACAGCACCCAGTGTTCATCCCAACAAGAGCCCTCTTCAATGCCCATCACCTGTTTTTTCCATCCTCTGTCCCCCATCCCCCCGATACCAACCCTCAGTTTGTTCTCTATATTTAAGAGTTTCTTATGGTTTCCCTCCCTTGCTGTTTGAAACTATTTTTAACTGTTAGGGGATTTTTCAACAGGAACTTCGTAGGCCAGAACAGACTGGAATGATGTATTCAAACTGCTGAAAGGAAAAAATCTGAATCCCGAAATAGTCTCCCTGGCATGGCTATCATTCAGAATAGAAGGAGAGATAAAGATTTTCCCAGACAAATAAAAGCTAAAGAAGTACATGACCACTAAAGCAGCTCTACAAGAAATAATTAAAGGAGATTTTTTGGAAAGTAAAGAACATAAATAAGAGTATGAAAAGTAGGAAACACAAAAGCATTAAAAATAAATCCGTAAAAATCAGTCAAGAGATTCACAAAATAGAAGGATGTAAAGTAGGACAACATATACCCACAATGTGGTGGGGCGGGGGGAGTGATGGTGTAAAGAATGGATTGAAATTGAAGTGACCATCCACTTAATATAGACTGTTATATGCAGAAGATACTATATGCAAACTTAATGGTAACTACATGTAAAAAACCAGCTATATACAACAAATAAAGGTATCAAGGTATCAAGAAATCAAGCCAGCAAATCAAGAGAATAGAGCAAGAGAAGAAAAGAAGAGAAATACAAAAACAACCACAAAACAAGTAACATGATGACAATAAATACATGTCTATCAATAATTACCTTGCATATAAATGGACTAAGTGCTCCAGTCAAAAGACATAGGGTTACAGATTTTAAAAAAACAACCAACAACATCTATATGCTGCCTATGACAGACTCATTTCAGACCAGAAGACACTTGTAGATTCAAAGTGAGGGGACAGAGACAAATGTATCATGCAAATAAATGGCAAAAGAAAGATGGAGTAGGAATTCCTATATCGAAGTTGATTTTAAAATGAAGAATGTAATAAGAGAGAGAAGGACACTATATAATAATAAAAAAGACAATCCAACAAAAAGATATAACAATTGGAAATATTTATGTACCCAACATGAATGTACCAAAATATATAAAATAGTTAATAACAACATAAAGGAGCTAATCGATAGTGATGAAATAATGGTAATAGTATGGAATGTTAACACCCCACTTGCGTCAATGGACAGATCATCCAAACAGAAAATCAACAAAGGAAATAGTGTCTTTTTTTAATTTTTTTTTTTTTTGAGAGAGAGAGAGAAAAAGAAACAGATCACGAGTTAGGGAGGGGCAGAGAGAGAGAGGAAACAGAATCCAAAGCAGGCTTCAGGCTCTGAGCTGTCAGCAGCTCACAAGCCATGAGATCATTACCTGAGCCAAAGTTGAACACTTAACCAACTGAGTCACCCAGGTGCCCTGGAAATGGTGGCTTTGAATGATACACTGGACCACATGGATTTAACATATATATTCAAAACGTTCCATCATAAATAGAATACACATTCTTTTCAAGTGCATATGGAACATTCTCCAGAGTAGATCACATATTAGGTCACAAAACAAGTCCTACCAAATTCAGAAATACCAAAGTCATTTCATGCATCCTTTCTGACCACAAAACTATGAAACTAGAAATCAGCCCCATGACAAAATCTGGAAAGACCACAAATACATGGAAATTAAGTAACATGATACTAAACAATGGTCAGCTAAGAAACCAAAGAGGAAATTTTTAAAAAATTGGATACAAATGAAAATGAAAACTCAACTGTCCAAAACTTCTGGCATACAATAAAGCAGTTCTAATAGGAAATTTATAGCAATATAGGCCTACTTCAAGAAGCAAGTAAAATCTCAAATAAGATTGGTTAACCTTATATATAAAGGAGCTAGAAAGAGAAGAACAAATAAAACCCAAACTCAGCAGAAAGAATGAAATGATAAAAATTAGAGCAGAAATAAATAATGCATAAACAAAAACAAAAACAAAACAACCAAACAACCCTCCCCCGAACAATAGAACAGATCAGTGAAATCTGAAGCTGGTTCTGTCAAAAAATAAAAAATACTGACAAACCTTCAGCCAGACTGATGAAAAAGAGAGAAAAAGAGAGGGAGTCCACATAAACCAATTAAAGATGAGAAATCACAACCAACACCACAGGAATACAAACAATTATAAGAGAATTATATGAAAAACTATATGCCAACAGTTGGACAACCTGAGAAAAATGGACACATTCCTAGAAACATAACCTACCAAAACTAACAGGAAGAAACAAAATTTGAACACATGGATTACCAGCAATGAAACTGAATCCATAATCAAAAATCTCCCAACATGGGGTGCCTGGGAGGCTTAGTTGGTTAAGTGTCTGACTTTCGCTTAGGTCATGATCTCACGGTTCGTGGGTTCGAGCCCCGCATCGGGCTCTGTGCTGACTGCCAGCTCAGAGCCTGGAGCCTGTTTCAGTCTGTGTCTCCCTCTCTCTCTGACCCTCCCCTGCTCACGCTGTCTCTCTCTCCTAGAAATAAATAAAAATATTAAAAAAAAAATCTCCCAACAAACAACAGTCCAGGACCAGACAACTTCACAGGTGAATTCTACCAAACATTTAAAGAAAACTTAATACCTTTTTTGAAACTATTGCAAAAAATAGAAGTGGAAGGAAAACTTGAAGTATTATTGTATGAGGCCATCATTACCCTGTTACCACAACTAGATAAAGACACTTCTAAAGAAGAGAAGCCATAGGCCAATATTGTTGATGAATACAGATGCAAAAATCCTCAACAAAATACTAGCAAATCATAATTCAACAATACATTTAAAAAAGTCATTCACCATGATCAAGTGAAATTTATTCCTGGGATACAAGGGCAGTTCAATTGTTCACAAATTAATCAACATGATACATCACATTAATAAGAGAAAAAATAAAAACCATGTGATCATTTTAATAAATGATGTAGAAAAAGCATTTGACAAAGTACAACATCTTTCATAATTTAAAAAAAATCCTCAACAAAGTAAGTTTAGAGGCAACATACCTCTACATAAGAAAGGCCTTATAGGAAAAACCCACAGCAAATATCATACTCACTGCAGAAAAACAGAGCTATTCCTCTTAAGGTCAGGAACAAGGCAAGAATGTCCATGCTTATCACTTTTATTCAACACAGTACTGGAAATCCTAGCCGCAGCAATCAGACAACAAAAAGAAATAAAAGGCATCCAAATTGATAAGGAAGAAGTATGATGCTATATATAAAAACCTGAAAGACTCCACCAAAAAGCAACTAGAAGTAATAAATAAGTTTATTAAGGTCATAGGATACAAATGAGTGAACAGGAATCCACTGCATTTCTAAACACTAGTAATGAAGCAGTAGAAAGAGAAATTAAGACAATAATCCCATTTATGATTGCACCAAAAATAATAAAATACCAAGGAATTAAATTTAACTAAAGAAGTGAAAGACCTATACTCTGAAAATTATAAAACATTCATGAGAGAAATTGAAGATGACACAAAGAAATGTAAAGACATTCAAATACTGTTGTTAAAATGTTTATACTGCGCAAAGCAACCTATGGATTTAATGCAACCTTATCAAAATAGCAACACCAACAGTGTTACTCACAGAACTAGTAAAACTAATTGTAAAGTTTGTGTGGAACCACAAAAATCCCCAAATAGCCAAAGCAGTCTTGAACAAGAACAAAACTGGAGGTATCACAGGCTTCAAGTTATACTATAAGGGTGTAGTAGTCAAACAGTTTGGTACTGGCACAAATATAGACACACAAATCAGTGGAACAAAACAGAGACCCCAGAAATAAACCCACAATTAAACGTTCAATTAATTTTTGACAAAGAAGGCAAGAATTTGCAATGGGAAAAAAATAGTTTCTCTAACAAATTATATTGGGAAAATTAGACAGCTACATGCAAAAGAATAATACTGGCCCACTTACCCATACACACAAATAAACTTAAAATGGATTAAGGACCTAAATATGAGATGTGAAACCATAAAATTCCTAGAAGAGAGCACATGAAATAATTTGTCTGACATTGACTGTAACAAAATCTTCTAGATACATATACTGAGGCAAGGGAAACAAAGGCAAGAATAAACAATATCAAAACAAAAAGCTTCTGCACGGCAAAGGAAATGATCAACAAAACTAAAAGACAGCCTACTAAATGGGAGAAGATATTTGCAAGTGACATATCTGATAAAGGGGTAGTATACAAAATATATAAAGAACTTAGATAACACTAAAAACAAAGAATCAGATTAAAAATGAGCAGAGTGAGGCACCCGAGTGGCTCATTCAGTTAGGCTTCTGACTCTTGATTTCAGCTCAGGTCATGATCTTACAGTTCGAGAGTTTTAAAGCCCAGCATCAGGCTCTGCACTGTTAGCACTTGGGATTCTCTTTCTCCCTCGCTCTCTGACCCTCCTCCACTGGCACATGCTCTCTCTCTCTCAAAATAAATAAACCTAAAAAAAATTACAAAAATGGGCAGAAGACATGAACAGACATGTCTCCAAAGAGGACATCTAGNACTCCTCCACTGGCACATGCTCTCTCTCTCAAAATAAATAAACCTAAAAAAAATTACAAAAATGGGCAGAAGACATGAACAGACATGTCTCCAAAGAGGACATCTAGGTAGCCAATGATACATGAAACGATGTTCAACATCACTTATCATCAGGGAAATGCAAATCACAACCACAATGAGGTAACACCTTAAACCTGTCAGAATGGCTGAAATAAAAAATAAACAAGTGTTGGTGAAGGTGTGGAGAAAAAGCAACCCTTATGCACTGTTGGTGGGAATACAAACTGGTGCAGCCACTGTGGAAAACAGTATGGAGGTTCCTCAAAATTAAAAATACAACCACACTACATTCCAGTAATCACACTACTGAGTATTTACCCAAAGAATATGAAAACACCAATTTGATGAGATACATGCATCCCTATGTTTACTACAGCATTCTTTGCAATAGCCAAATTTTGGAAGGAGCCTAAGTGTCTATTGATAGATGAATGGATAAAGAAGATGCAGTATATATGTATATGTATACACACACACACACACACACACACACACACACACACTAGGATATTATTCAGCCATAAAAAATTATTAAAGAGGAAGAAAGAGAAGCAAAACAAGAAACAGACTCTTAACTGCAGAGAACAAACTGATGGATATCAGCAGAGGTTGATGGGAAGATGGAATAAATAGATGATGGGGATTAAGGAGTGCACTTGTGATGAGCACCAGGTCTTGTATGGAAGTGTGAAATCACTAAATTGTACACCTGAAACTAATGTTACACTGTGTGTTAACTAATTAGAATTTAAGTAAAACTTTTAAAAAATGAAATCTTGCCATTTGCAACAAATGGATGGAGCAAGAGAGTATAAAGCTAAGAGAAATAAGCCAGTTGGAGAAGCAAAAATACAGTTTCACTCATATGTGGAATTTAGGAAACAGAAAAAAATGAACAAAAGAGTAAAAAAGATAAAAACACTCTTAATTATAGAGAATAAACACTTGATTATCAGAGAAGTGGTGGGTGAGGAGATGGGTGAAATAAGTGAAGGGTATTAAGATTACACTTATCTTGATGAAGATTCAGTAATGTATGGAATTGTTGAATCACTATATTATACAACTAAAACCATAACAATGTGTATTAACTACAGCAGAATTAAATAAATTAAGGGTACCTTGGAGGCTCACTCAGTTAAGCATCTGACTCGTGGTTTCAGCTCAGGTCATGATCTTGTGGTTCATGTGATTGAGCCCTGCATTGGGCTGGCTTGGGATCTCTTGGAATTTCTCTTTTCCTCTCTCTGCCCTTCCCCTGCTCATGCACATGCACACTTTCTCTTTCTTTCTCTTTCTTTTTTTTCTCTCTCTCTCAAAATAATCATTTAAAAATTTAATTAAATATTAAAAATTGAAAAGTTTTTAAAAGTTGTGGTTTAAAAGAGCAACTAGCATATAGAAGAGCCAACCTTAGAACTCTGCCAAACAGCGGGGAAGCTGCTGGAATCTTCACCAAGTAGGAGGGTCTAACAGACATGATGTACACTTTCCCTTTACCTTCAAAACACACCAGTGCACAGTCTGGTTACCCTAACCAGCCTGCCACGTGAGTGAGCCCCAATTTCTAGCCCAAACCAGCCCCAGCTGTCCCACCAGGGCATCCACAGGCCGTGCACACTAGGACACCCCTGGTTAGTGTCCACTAAAGTCTCAGCCTTCTCACCAGGATGACACAGGTGCAAAGCTCCCCAACGCTCCAGGCTCACAATCACTTTATCTTCAGCAGGCTTGATCCAGTACCTTGGTGCAGAATGCACTGGAACCTCTCAGTTGATGTCTGCTTCAGATCTGGCTGTCCCTGCTAGGGTAACCCCAGTATGGAGTACCCTGGGACACTCATGCTCATGCTGCCTGGGCTCTAGTTGCCTGGCCAGGACCAAACACCTTGGGATACCACAGCTTGCACCCAGTTCAGCTTCAGCTATCCCGCCAGGGCACATTTTGTGTGGATATCCCAGGGACCAAACCAGCTCTTGCTCATTTTAGTTTTAGCTGTCACATGAGGTCATCCCTGCATAAAGTGTCTCAGGACCTCCTGGCCTTTACCACACCTTGGCTCCAGCTGCTCCTTCAGGGTACTCTCTGCACAGAGAATACAGAAATACCATGGTATGCGTCCACTTCAGCTATCTTACCAAGGTGCCTTCTGTTCCCCCAGCTTGTGCCCACTTTAGGCTCAGGTATCCTGCCAGGATACCCTCTGCACAGAGAGTTCAGGGGCCTTCTGGCCTGCACACTTCATCATCTCCAGCCACCCTACTGAAGTACCCCCTGCAGCAAGCACCCTGGGATATCCTGGCTTGCACCCACTTCATCTTTAGCTCTCATACAGGTGCTCACTGTGTGGAAAGCCCACAGACCCCAGCCCATGCCAGCCACAGCGATAGTTAGCCAGCAAAAGTCATGAAACACACACAGTCTACACAGGAGACAATCATACAGAAGACCATCCCTTCATATTTAGGAGAAGTAACTGTTGAGTCTAATCTGTAAAAAACAAATACAGAAAGTCAAGCAAAATGAGGAGACAGAAGAACATACTCCCCCCCCCAAAGCAAAACAAAACAAAACAAAAAAAAGCTCTTAAAGCCTAATTCCAACAACAACAAGCTGAACTATTTGCTTTTGTTATGTGTAACTTTGACCTTTAAAAATGCATGCTGAAGCTGCTGGCTATAGAACTTACCAGCGTGAGTCATGAAGCTAGATGATGGAAGCCAGAAGATAATTGGCTGATGTCTTTAAAGTGTTGAAAGAAAATAACAACCTTAGATTCTACACACAATGAAAATTCTTCAGAAACAAAAGTAAAATAGAGATATTTTCTGATAAATATAATTGAATTTATCAGCAGACATATACTAAAAAGAAATTCTTTATAAGTACTGTGCATTGATTGCACCATTACAGTACCTAAAAGGGAGTTCTTTAGCCAGAAGGCAGATGATCACTGGATAGAAACACAGTAAAACAGAAAGAAATGAAGGACACTGGAAAGGATAAATATGTGAATAAAGTTAAATGGCTTTAGATTATCGAAAATAACAATATAGGTTTTAAAATGTATATAGAATTAAAATATATTTTAAAAATAGCACAAGATGTGGGATGTGGTTTTCAGTGTTGCAGTAACATCCTTGCATATCTGGAAAATGGTGAAAGTACTAATTTGTAGTAGATTAATAATGCATGCTCTCATCTCTAAGGAAACTGATAAAAGAATAATAAATGAGTATATAACTAATGTACAGTAGAGGGTTAACTCATCAGGCCCGAGTTGATCAAACCCTGCACATTCCTGGGTCTTTGGACTGGCTTTTGACCAGCTCCTGAGAAATAATCTCTAAACCTTTGGATATTCTGCCTAGATATCCTAACTTTGCATACATGAGGCTGTGGACCATGCCTGCTAATTTTTTCTAGCAGTGTGAATTCTGGTAAACACGTGAATTCATCTGTGGCCCTAGGCCATGCTTTATCAGTTTGGAGGTAGAGGTGGGAGGGACCGCACTGGAGACTGATTAGCTGAAGTCAGTCGGACAGGTGTTCCATGCCTATATGTGATGACTGCCCCCCAGCTCTCCCCATCCCATCCAAACACTCTCTGTATGTCATTAATATCTCAGTAGAGCTGGGGTAGACCCCTGGACACTAAGACTTTGGTGAAGTTCCCTGGCCTTTTCCCTGTTGCCAGTTGTTTGCATGTGTTGTTATACATCATTTCTGGGACAATTAAATGCTGCTACTGTGATTCCTCTAGGAGAGGTCAAGTTGAGCCTGGTGTCTCCTAGATTGCACTATGCACATTTTCCATTGCTGATTTTAACCTCTATATTTTCATTGCATTATATCATAATGGTGAGTATACAGTTTTTCTAGGTTCTGAGTTGTTCTTGGAAATCATTGAACCTGAAAGTGATCTCGGGATCTGCTGATAGAAAAAAAAGTTGTTGTTTAACAACAACAAATTAACACTAACAAATCAATACAGGAGAAAAATGGAATAATATAATCTTGATTGATAGAGGAAAAAGTAAGGAACAAATAACACATTAGGCAAATGGAAAATATGAATTAAGCTGAGAGATTTAGACTTTAATATTATAATTATGGTCAGTGTAAGTGGGCTAAATAATTAAAAGACAAACTGTTACTCGATTTTTATATTTTTAATTATTTTAAATTTAATTTAAATGATTTTTCTGAGACACAGAATGTTGAACGAGGGAGGGCAGAGAGAAAGGAAGACACAGAACCGGAAGCAGGTTCCAGGCTCTGAACTATCAGCATAGAGCACAACATGGGGCTTAAACTCACGAACTGTGAGATCATGACCTGAGCCAAAGTTGGATGCTTAAATGACTGAGCCACCCAAGTGCCCCTGTCACACTTGATTTTTAAATCCACCTGTATGCTGTTTACAGTACCACATCTTAAATATAAAAGCATGAAAGATTTTTAAAAAAGGATGGGAAAAGATATTCCAGGCAAACACAATCCACGAGAAAGCTATTGTAGGCATACTCATATAAGATGAAGTAGATTTTAGTGAGATAGAGACATTTAATGGTAAAATGGTCAATCTCACAGAAAAGTAACATTCTGTATTTGTATGTCCTTTATAACATATAAAAGTTATAAAAAGGAAATTGGCCATTCCACAATCATAGTTTCTTTATCCATTGAGATGATCATTTGGAGGCTTTTTGTCCTTTATTTTGTTAATGTGGATTCCACTGATTTTTAAAAATGTTGAACAAATCTTGCATATCTGGAAAATGGTGAAATTCATTCTTGTTGAACAAATCTTATTCTTGGAATAAACCTAATTGGACTGTGATATTATTAGCTTTATATATAGCTGGATTCAATTTGCTAATATTTTACTCATGATTTGTATGTTTACATGCCTGTTTGTTTTGACTACCAATGCCCACAGTAGGTTGTCGGGCATATACTTTTTCAGTAGGTTCAGATGACTGAACACATAACATCCAACCTGGATGTAGAAGAAACAAGTCAGATTTATTAAGGCATATAACTCCATGGAGGAAGAACACAGCACACCTTGAGGCACCTCAGGGGTGGCAGTAGGGGTGGAAGAAAGAGTAGAAACCAAAAACAGAGCTGTGAATAAGTTGAGGCCTTATATGACTTATTGGGCAGGGCTTCCTCCATCAACAGAGTTAAACTGGATGGTTTGAATGAAAGCAGCTGGAAAACTCGGTCAAGACTAAGAGGAAGTGCAGAGGAACTGAGAGTGGATTGTTTTAGATAAAAAGGTAGACAGCAAGGAATTCTACCTATTAGAATAGCAAAGAGAAAGAGCTACTAGTGTGGGTTGGTAGTCCCTGTGAAAAGGGAGGAGTCTCTTCTAGGGTAAGTCTATTTTTTCCTTTAGACCCATGACAGATGTCATTGTAGTAATTGTGTCAGAAAAGATTTTCTCACTGCAATGTTCAGGGGAAGAGATCAGCCTGTATTTTCTTTTCGTGAGTTTTCTTTGTTGGGTATTGGTATGAAAGTTATTTTAGTCTCACAGAATGAGGTGGAAAATGTAACCTCTTTTATTGTTTTCTAGAAAAGTTTATATATTGGAGTTAATACTTCCTTAAATGTTTGAAAGAATTCACTAATGAATCATCTGAAATGGGTTTTCTTTTTGAGTGGCTCTTCTAATTAGACTCAATTTTTTCAGTAGAAAATTTGATTTTTTAAAAATTTCTCCTTGATTTTGGTAAGTTATTTTTTCAATTTGTTTTGTTGAAAATTTCAAATTGATTAAGTGGATTCCTAAGTATTTTGTTCTTTTAGGTGCTAATATAAATGCAGTTGTTTTCCAGTTTTAGTTTCCAGTTGTTCATTGCAAGCATATAAAATATTGACTTTTGTATATTGATCTTATATCCTGAAACCTTGGTCAACCATTTATGAGTTCTAATCGTTTTCTAGTGGATTCCTTAGGATTTTCTATATAAAAATTATAGCATGTACAAATAGAAAGTTTCACTTTCCCCCCCCCCAATATATACTTTTTATTATTTATTTATTTTCTTTGCTTATTTCCCTGACTGGTACCTCCAGTGCAGTGTTGAATACAGGTGGTGAGGGTGGCCATCCTCAGTTTGTTCCTGATCTTGGGAGGAAAGCACTGTCTTCATCATTTAAGTATAATGTTGGCTGTGGTTCTTTGGCAGATATCTTTTATCAGATTGAGGAAGTTTCCCCTTTATTTTTAGTTTATTGACTGTTTCTATCATGAAAGGATGTTGGGCTTTGTCAAACGATTTTTTTCTTTGTCATTGAGTCGATCATGTGATTTTGTTTTTTATTGTAATGATTTTTTGTATTACATTAATTGATGTTTGGATGTCAAACCAACTGCATTCCTCACTTGGTTGTGGTATACTTATATTTTTGTGTTGCTACATTTAGTTTCCTAGTGCTTTGTTGATGATTTTTGTATCCATATTTATAAAAAAATATGGTTGTTTTAAAGTTTCCTTGTAATGACTTTGCCTGTTTTTGGTGTATTGGGGTAATACTTTCCTCATAAAATGGGTTGGGAAGCATTTCTCTATTTTCTATTTTTTGAAAGAGTTTATGAGTAACTAGTATTCATTCTTTTATTATTAACTAAAGTTTGTATTCAGATTTCCTTAGTTCTTGCTTTTTTTCTTAATTTGTGAAAGGATTCTTCTATCTAGTTAATCCATTCATCGTCTCACATCTTTTTCTTTTTTTCCTTTTTTGGTGAGAAATTTAAGTTCTCTCTCAGCAAATTTCATTTACATAGTACAGTATTATCAACCATAGTCACCACTTTTACATTAATTCTCAGACCTTATTCATCATAGGCCTCAAAGTTTGTACCCATTTACCAGCTTCTTCTTATTTTCCCCATATTCTACCCCCTGGGAACCAATTTTCTACGATTTCTACAAGTTCGGCTCTTTTTTTTTTTAATTTAACATTTCACATATAAGTGATACCATGTAGGATTTGTGTTTCTTTGGCTTATTTTACTTAGCATAATTCTCTCAAGATAGATCCAAATTTAAAATGGCAGAATTTCCTTCTTTCTCACATGTGAATAATATATCGTTGTGTGTACCATATCTTCTTTATCCATACATCTGTTGGTGGACATTTAGGTTGTTTCCCAACACTATTTTCTGAAGAGACTGTCTTTTTTTCCATTTGATATTCTGTTCTGCTTTGTCAAAGATGAGTTGGCCATAAGTATGGGGGTCCACTTCTGGGTTCTCTTGTATCTGTCCTTGTGCCAGTACTGTACTGTCTTGATGATTCAGCTTTGTAATACATCTTGAAGTCCAGAATTGTGATGCCTCCAGGTTTGGTTTTCTTTCTCAGGATTGCTTTGCTTATTTGGGGTCTTTTCTGGTTCCATAGAAATTTTAGGATTATTTGTTCTAGTTCTATGAAAAATACTGATGTTATTTTGATAGAGATTGCACTTCTGTTTAAGTTAGTGGCTTTAGGTTAATGTTATGGCAGAAGATACGGTTATTTATTTGAGATCTTTCAATTTTGAGAGAGAGAGAGTGGAAGCAGGGGAGGGGCAGAAGGAGACAGAGAGAGACAGAGAGACAAAGAGAGAGGATTTTAAGCAAGTTCCACCCATTGTGGAGCCTGATGAGGGCTTGATCCGATGACCATGAGATTATTACCTGAACCACAACCAAAAATCAGACACTTAAATGACTGAGCCACCCAGAGGCCCCGAGANTAAAGAGAGAGGATTTTAAGCAAGTTCCACACCCATTGTGAAGCCTGATGAGGGCTTGATCCCATGACCATGAGATTATTACCTGAACCACAACCAAAAATCAGACACTTAAATGACTGAGCCACCCAGAGGCCCCGAGATCTTTCTTAATATATGCTTTTGCCACTATAAATCTCCCTCTGAGCACTGCTTTAGCTTTATCTCATAAGTTTTGATATGTTGAATATTTCCAATCATCTCTAAGTATTTGATGATTTCTCTTTAGATTTATTTTTTGACTCATTGGTTATTAAGAAGTGTGTTATTTAAAAACTGACTTGCCAAGTTTTTTTTTTCCCCATTACTGATTTCGAATTTCATTCCAGTGTAGCCAAAGGACATACTTTGTATTATTTTTAATCTTTCTAATTTATTGAAGCTTGTTTTATGGCTTAGTATATGATATATTCTGAAGAATGTTTCACATGTGCTTGAGAAGGATGTATGGACTGTGGTTGTTGGGTGGCATATTTGCTGTCTTTTAGGTCTAGTTGGTTTACCGTGCTGCTATGTCTTCTGCTTCCTTGTTGATTTTCTATCCAGTTAATTCTTTCCATTATTGAAAGCAGAGTGTTTAAGTTACCAACCATAATTGTTGAGTAGTCTGTTTTTCCCTTCATTTCTGTCAGATTTTGCTTTGTGTGTTTTGGAGCCATATTATTGGAGGCATATACTTTTATAACTGTTTTCCTAATGGCTCAACTCTTGTGATTATAAAAGTCCCTCTTTATCAAATTAACTGTTTTTCTTTTAAAGGCTTTTTTTGTTTTGTTTCAGTAAAGCTACTCCAATTTTCAAATGGTGTCTATTTCCACAAAATATTTTTATCTACTTACTTTCAATCTGTTTGTGTTTTTTAATCTTAAGTGTGCCTTTAAAAAAATTTAATCCATTTACATTTAGTGTTATTATTGAGAGAGTTGGATATACATCAGCCATTTTACTTTTTGCTTTCTAAATACATATGTCTCATGTGTTTATATTCTTGTATTTCTCCTACTACGTTTGCATTTTGTGTATATTTTCTAAGATAGTATTTTAATTTCTTAAGTGATTTTTTACTTTTTGTGTGTGTATGCTTGCTTTAGGGTTTATTATATACATCTCATTGGAGTAAACTTCAGATTTATACTAGTTTAATTTTTGTGACATATAGAAACATTTTTCCTATATTGCTGTATTCATTTCCCCCCATTTTTGTGGTAGTATTATTCATATTATAGTTATTAGTGTTTATAAACACAATAATATATTATTTTATTTTTTTATTAAAACTTTTTTAATGTTTATTTTTGAGAGAGAGAGAAAGAAACAGAGTGTGAGCAGGGGAAGGACAGAGAGAGAGGAGACACAGAATCCAGAGCTGACAGCACAAAGCCTGATGTGGGGCTCGAACCCATGAACCACAAGATCATAACCTAAGCCAAAGTTGGATGCTTAACCGACTGAGCTAGCCAGATGCCCCAATAATATGTTATTTTAATTATTACTTTACTATCTGTGTTAATTTCTTTAGCTTAGTAGAGCTTTGCTCCCATCCACCTCCTTTTTGCTGTTATTGGCAAATATATTACACATATATTGCATTTATTTTTTTATAGGCCCAACAATACATTGTATACAGATTATTTTATATATTTGTTTTTTAAGTCATTTAAGAGAAGAGGAAAAAAACATTTATATTTCTTTTATAATTACATAATTACCTTTACTGTTTGTATGCCATATGAATTACTGTCTAGGATCACTTGCTGTCAGCTTGAAGAAGTTTATTCTTTCTTGTAAGGTGGGTCTGCTAGCAACAAGTTCCCTATTCTTTTACTTCTTAATACAGAAAAGTCTTTATTGCACTTCTATTTACAAAAAAATTTTTTTAAAATTTATATCTGAGAGAGAGAGAGCAAGTGAGCAGGGGAAGGTCAGAGAGAGAGAGGGAGACACAGAATCTGAAGCAGGCTCCAGGCTCTGAGCTCGCTGTCAGTACAGAGCCTGATACGGGATGAGCCATGAGATCATGACCTGAGCCGAAGTCAGATGCTTAACCGACCGAGCCACCCAGGTGCCCCTTTTGCACCTTTATTTTTGAAAGATAGTTTCCCTGGATGTGAGATTCTTGTTTGACAGATATTTGGGGAACACTTTGAATATGTTGCTCCACTGCCTTACGGCCATGATTATTTCAGCTGTGTAGTTGGTGGCTCATCTTACTGTACATAGATCCATGTTTTTCAATAAATTTGGGAAGTGTTAAACTATTATTTCTTCACATACTTTTTACTTTCATTTTTCTGTCTCCTCTTCCCTGCTATTCCTATTGCATGCATGTTATTGTGTATTCAAGCCTTCTATTTCTCTGATTCTCTGTTTATTTAACTTCATTCTTTTTTCTTTTTTCCTGTCCTCTTTGGTTTGCGTTTCTATTGATTTATCTTCACAAATTCTTTGTCTACTGGCTTATATCTACTATTGAAGTCCTGTAGTAAATTTTAGAAGTCAGTTATTGTACTTCTTAACTTCAGAATTTTTTTTTGGTTCCTATCTTATAATTTGTCTTTTTTTTAAAAATATTCTCTATTTGTGATCGTACCTTCTTTAATCATCCTTTCCTTTAGTTCTGTGAATATGTTTATAATAGCTACTTTAAAGTCTTTTTCTGTTAAATCCAACATCTAATTGCTTTTACCTACTGTTTGTATCTTGCTTTCTTTCTGATATATGGGTCATACTCCTGCTTCTTTGAAGTCCTTTTGATTTTTTGTTGGAAAAAGGACATTTTAGATCATATATTGTAGTATGCTGAGTACTGGGCCCTCTCTTCTCTGGACTTTTATTGGTGTATTTTGTTTGTTTGTCGAGTAACTTTCTGGATTATTTTAGTGAATTCTACTTAGGCCAAAACCCCTACAGTTTTAAGCCTCTGATGTTGCTTCTCAGAGTTGCAATTTTGGATGTGCCCACAGTTATTCTGAGAGGACAGTGGTTATTGGTAGGGTTCTTTCCTTTTTCCCTGACCACATCCAACTATTAAACTCTACTAATTACTGGCTGTTTTCCCTATTGTTTTCAACAATGCTGTGGAAAAATAAATTGTTCTACACATGTATCCAACAAATTATGTCTCCTTTCAAGGAACAGCTTCTGAGATCAGCATTTGATATTTGTTTTGATCCCAACAGGACTCTTTCTAGATATTTTGTTCCCCTTTTCTCTTGAAAACTAGTCACCTATCATCTAATCTGTATTTTTTTTTAATGTTTTATTTATTTCTGCGAGAGAGACAGCATGAGCAGGGTAGGGTCAGAGAGAGAGGGAGACACAGAATCAGAAACAGGCTCCAGGCTCTGAACTGGCTGTCAGCACAGAGTCCGACATGGGGCTCGAGGTCATGAGATCATGACCTGAGCTGAAGTCAGACGCTTAACCGACTGAGCCACCCAGGCGCCCCTAATCTGTATTTTTCTTAAATCCATTAGTCTCCTCCCAATTGCATTTTACCACAGTGTCCACTGTTCATGAGAATACTTGAAGGCTTGAACCTCTTCATACTGTGTTGCAGATGCAGTGAGTTCATTTGGAAAGAGATTAGGATTGCTTCTGCCCACAGGCAAAATCTCTGAGGCAGCGTCTGCAGCTGGGGTTGGGAACAGTGTAAAACTTCTCTCTGAGTGACATCCCTAATCTAAGAGCTGAATGAAGATGGAGCCATCAGCCTCAGATCCTCTTGTCTCGCCTCTCTTGTTATGGTACCATGGCCTCTTGAGGCAAGGGTTTTCAGGTCCTCATTTTTCTCAGCAAAAAATACCAAGGTCGAACCTCATTTCCATGAATGGGGGCTGAGTAGAAGGGAGTTTTCACCTTTTGACCACATTTGCCTATGACATAGCCTCAGCAGTAGGTTGCTCTGGGCAGTATAAAAAAATGGCCAAGTTATTCTCCAGGAAAGCAAGCCGTTCACCTGGGAGATGGAGGCAGAGGGAGCCCTGTGTTCCTGCTGCAGGAGTTGTGAGTCTGCCGCATTAAGCTAGGAGTGGGAGGGAGGGAGCAGTCTTAGTTTAAATACCATATACTCTGGCCTTTCTTAATGAATTTTCAGAGGTTTTTTTAAAATACATTTCTTCATTTGCTGTTTTCCCTTAGGACCATTTCCAGAGGCCCTAGAGGTTGCTTTTTAGTAATTTTCACCAGTTTCATTGGAGAGTGAGTTAGTGGAGCCCTTCATGCTATCATTTTGGAAGTCATTCTTTCATGATTTTTTCCCCCTCTCAACATTACTTTAAAAATATTTATCCTTATTGATACATACTTCTAGTTAATTCATTTTCACTATTTTATACTATTTTACTGCTACTGCATGTAATTTTTCCATGAATCAAGTACAGTTTATTTAGCTCTTTTTCTACTCAGGGATAATTAGGTTACTTTCACCCTTTCATTAGAAACAATGCTGTAGTGTGCCTTTTTGTATGTATCTCCTTTTCCACATGTGCAAAGCCTCTCTATGGTAAACCTTTTAAGTAAAATTTCCAGGTTATTGTGTAATGTTATGACCAACTGTATTTAGTATTGCCGAAGTATCTTCTGAAATACTTAGTTGAATTTATACTTCCTCCATCCTTGGCAACATTTAGTGTTATCATACCTAGTAATTATTGCATTTTTTATTAATGTGAAATGATTCTTTGTTTTAGTAATTTGCATCTCTTGACTATTACTGAGATTAGACAACTTCTTATATTAAATGGTGATGCTTGTTAACTGCTTTGAAAATTATCTGTCTATACCTTTTGCCCATTTTTCTGGTTTTGTTTTATTTTGTTTTTTTTTTGGGGGGGGATGTGGGGTGGAATGGGGATATTGATTTGTAGGAGAAATTTTTATATTGCAGTGCCAATTCCCTTTTGGCTATATGGGTTACAAAGTAATTACTCCAGTTTGGGAGCCATAGCTGATTGACCTACAAGTGACATGATCTGGGCTGGGCCAATACAGTTCTTTCCTTCATAATATGAAAGAAATTCAGAACACAGAGGTAACAGAGCTTGGGAATTATGTTTATAATTAGGTTCTGGAAAAAATATCATTTCCTGAAGTCTCCTGTGATAGTCTTGTTCCACTGTTTCTAGTGTCATCTCTTCCTTTGAGTCTGTGAAATATTCTGGTATCCTTTCAACACCCAGCTACTTAAAAAATATTACGGTGTAGTCTTGGGTCGATTTCTTTTGCTACTAACTACAAAAACCAATTTTAAAAAGTAACTTTAATACTAATGTCAGATC
Source organism: Crocuta crocuta (assembly GCF_008692635.1). Classification (NCBI taxonomy): domain Eukaryota; kingdom Metazoa; phylum Chordata; class Mammalia; order Carnivora; family Hyaenidae; genus Crocuta; species Crocuta crocuta. The sequence continues at coordinate 5,311,128 of NW_027529433.1, forward strand.
TCTGGCTTGAGGATTTCATTTGTTAGTGGTGCTGTTAACCAAAGTAGGGATTATAGGTGAGGAGGAGGGTGTAACATTTGAGGAAAGGTAATTTGTGCAGTGTTGGACATGCTGAGTTCTGCTACCTGTAGAGTACCCCAAATAGAACTGCCCAGAAAGAATGTGAGGATGAGAAAGAAAAAGGACTAAGATGGAAATCTAGCCAACACTCACTCTTAAAGAATAGAAAAGGGAAGAGGAGGCGTAAAGAGAGGTAGCCAGAGTTCTAGGAGAACTCCTAGAACGTAGGTGAAAGAGATTCAAGAAGAACTGAACAGTTAACAGAATGAATAAATAAGAGGCTGAAGTTTTAAGAAGGGAGTAGTTAGTTGTGATAGGTCAACTAAGATTTGACAAGATTGAGGGTTCAGCATTCTTTTGAGGAACTTGATATAAAAGGAAGCAGCAAGATAAGATGATATATGGAAGGGGATGTGAGGTTGGGGAGGGGATGATTAAGATACGGGATACTGTACACATTTTTTTTTTTCTGTGACTTTTCTTGGCTTTTCTTTCTTTTTTTTTTTTCCCAAATAGTTTATTGTCAAATTAGTTTCCACATAACACTCAGTGCTCATCCCCACAAGTGTCCTCCTCCATGCCCATCCCCCCCTGTACACATTTAAATGTGAAGGAAAGGGACTAGAAGGAGGAGCAAGACAGGCAAAACAGAACATTATTTCCAGGAAACAGGAAGGATTGAGGCAGAACACAGACAAAGGGGTTCTTCTAAGAAGGAAAGAGTAAGGCTGTGTATTGTCACATGACAAATAATTATATACGGTTTAAGACATGCTTTGAAGTATGTGCAAAGTAATAAGAGGCTGTAAAGGGAGAGAGCTACTAAATCTCTGTCTGTGGTGTCAGGAAGACTTCGTCCATTTGATGAAGCTCATTTTGATCTGATACGACTGACTGACTGCTTGCCTGTATAGCCTGAATACCCAGGGAACCACAGACATGAGCTTTGTCACTTCATGGTCCTTGGGATCAAGGATTTGTAGAATTTGATGCATTTTTTAGATTCTTCTCTAACTATATTAAAATGTGGCCAGTGGTAAAGAAAATGAGTCTTGCTAACCTTACACTTTTTCCATATCTCTGTATACAAATTCCATGAGGAGTCTCAGTTCTTCAGCCAAGTTACTTTCTGAGTCCAGAGGGTTTTCTTGCAGTGCTTCCCAACTTCTTCTACATCATGACCTACAGGAAAAAAATGATAATATTAATTCTGCATACCGGGATGAACATACTTCTTACAACTGATGCCAGGGACTCCTGCCTGTCTGCCTCAAGAGTTTCAATGTCTTGAGCACACTTGAACACACCTGTATCTCATTTGATGTGGTAGGGCATACCAGTTGAGATCTCTGCTTTAAGATGTATTCTCTCTTTTCTTTCTTTTTTTGTTTCTGCTAAGAGGTAAAGGAATTTTCTCTTCTACCATTAAAATCTTTACCAAAATGATTCAACATGTAATATAGAAGGTTGCTTAAATGCCAAAAGGATAGTGTTTGCTGTTCTTTTATATATCTTCTTCACAAATGTGTAAATTAAAGAACGACATATGGGAGTGCCTGAGTGGCTCGGTCAGTTAAGCTCTGACTTTGGCTCAGGTCATGATCTCACGGTTTGTGGGTTTGAGCACTGTGTCGGACTCTGTGCTGACAGCTGGCTAAGAGCCTGGAGCCTGTTTCAGATTCTGTATCTCCCTCTCTCTCTGACCCTCCCCTGCTCATGCTGTCTCTCTCTCAGAAATGAATAAAAAACTTTTAAAAATTTTAAAAAAAGAACAATATAGGTTCAAATAGATTTTATAGGTCTCTAATGTATCTCATTGTAATGTTCTTTCCTGTGTCTCACTATGTCAAATCTGATATAGGTGTCAAAGCTTATTCTTTGACTCCTTTTCTTTTAGAAATTACAGATATTTCTTTCACAAATTAGAGTGGTATAATGTGGGGAGAAACTATGTTTATCATACTAGACATTATACCAAAATATATACTTAATACATTGATAAAGAAGGTTCAATATAATAAAACCATTCATATAGCCTAGTGGGAAATAAGTTATCTTTGTTTTTTAATTTCCTAAATGCATTTTAGACTGTTCTCCATGGATAGAGGCTATTATGGAATGTGATTTTTGTAATTAAAAAAATTCCTCATTTCTAGTTGTGCATAGTTTTATCTTTGGTCTCTGGAGATTAAGAAGTATCATTAACTCTGTGCACCCTTTGTACTTAGAAAAGTTGAAGATAAGAACTTGTCGTTTCTCATTTAAATTGTAACAAGAAGAAAAATATAGGAATGTGTTATGCAAGGAAGTGTTGAGTTGTATGGGAAATTGTGTTTTAAGATCTACTGTAGATCTATGTCGGTATCTGTGAAAGAGAGGATAATTAGTGTCTGCACTCTCAGTCATATCAGACTAAAGGTAATGGGGTGTAAGAAATGGTTCATTAGGCTCTCTCAAGTAGTTTTACTGTGTCCATACTATTTATACCAGCAGAAAAAATTCAGTCTTTAAAATCAAGTCAAAGCATTAGCCTTAGATTCTTCAGTATGAGAAATAACATTGAGTAATGATCCCTTAAAGTCAAATGAAAAAATGTACATAAAAAACCTACACAGTGTTTATTGGCTTATATGTCACCCATACTGAATAGTTAGAATGTCTGACCTCCTCTCTTTTTGACTGCTGGTTCCACACCTGATGTGTCTCTGGGAGTTTGGGGTGAAGTAAGAGGTGAAGTCAGAAATCAGTTGGCTAATAAACAGAATTACTGTAAAGGAACTTTAATTGAAAAGGAACTTTATTATAAAATGTCTCTTTACCTGCGGTAGGAGGAGGAGTATAGGTGAGGGAACCAAGCAGTAATGAGGCCTCAATTCTCAGTCTTAGAAAAATTGCCTGTGGTGGTGGATAGGAAAATTAGGTTAATTAACAGAGGTTATAAGTATCTTCCCACAAACTCGTTCAAATGTTGCTGAAAGAGATGTTAAGGCTGGGGCCCCTAGGTGGCTCAGTTGGTGGGGCATTTTGCTCTTGATTACGGCTTAGGTCATGATTTCACTGTTTGTGAGTTTAAATCCGGAGTCTGGCCTGCTTGGGATTCTGTCTCCCATTTTTTCTGCCCTTCCCACATTCACTCTTTCTCTCAAATATAAATAAATAAATTAATTAAAAAAAGAGTTTAGAGGCAGAGTATAGGAAAGAGTAAGGATAGTGTGTTTGATGTTGCCTGGATGAATGTTCTGATGAAAATTTCTCCAATCCATCTCTTTAATCTTGCCCTCCTGCCCCCACCCCTCCCCCGACTCCCCAGTCATCCTTCCTACTTCTTAAAATACTACTGAGACGCACTTCTGAGTTTTGGAGTCAGTACTGGGCAGCCATTAGTTGGAAATTCTGTGCCTGCTTGCAGAACACCTTCTCAGCAGATAGGAAGAAGGAGGCCCCATGAAGAGTTGGTAGGGGGAAGATCTGTCACAGTTAGTAATTTGGGATAAGTTGCATGTTTAATTCTGCTGTGAGTCCCTTTTGCAAGTTTAGACAATTAGGGGTACAGTTGAATAACCTGTAATTTCTGTGTTGAATGAGGTCTATGAGTATTCTGGTAATGTTCTGAAAAACTCATCAGATGGCGAAATCTTGGAGTAGATGATGACAGATACTTTAATATAGTCTTTTATGATCCCATGAGTTTCTGGACCCCCTAAACCTTGCAGGTAGCTAAGCAAAAGTTGTGGAAACAACTCTATCCTAGATAGGAAGGGATCTTTGATTTTAAGTTCTTTGAGGGCATTGACATCAGAACAGTGGCTCTGGGACACCAAGTACAATTGTTAGTAAGTGCTTTTTTGGTTTGATGGGTATGATAGGAGAGGAAGACTAGTAGACAGGAAAAACAGCACAGGAAATGCACAGGAACTGCTTGCTCCTTTGTGCAATAAAGAGACCATGTTTTATCTATTATTTTTGGGGCTGAATTAATCTAAATGAAGAGATACACAGTGAAAATAAAATACTGTTACTGAAAAAACTCAATTGCCAGCAGACATTTTGGTTAAATAAATGCCAAGAAACCAGCTTGAGGCATTTTAAAAATGAAATTGCGTGCTTTGAGAAACTTTACCTTGCTTCAAGTAAATGTTTCTGAAATGGTAACATTTCAGAGCAGCAGGGACGATGTTTCTTGATAGGCAAAGCTTCCAGTACTTTTGATGGCTGATTTCTTATTCACTTCATTTACTCTCACGCTGGATCAGGAAATTTGGAAATGGCTAGGTAAAAATTGTCACAAGGAAATGCTTATGATTATTCAATGCTCTTTATCAGACATTAGAGTTCTAAATTGGATTTAATTGGGTCTTTACATCCCAAAGACCATGAAGTGACAACATGAAACAAGACAATAAAACCCTCTTGAACTAATATTTTAAAAAAATTTATGTTTATTTATTTTTGAGAGAGGGAAAGTGCAAGCAGGGGAGGGGCAGAGAGAGAGGGAGATAGAATCTGAAGCAGGCTCTAGGCTCCACGCTGTTAGCACAGAGCCTGACGCTGGGCTCCAACTCGGGAACCGTGAGATCATGACCTGAGTCGAAGTTGGATGCTAAACTGACTGAGCCAACCAGGAACTCCTTGAACTAACATTTTTAATGGTTGTAGTTCTTATATAGTAGCAACAAGTACTGAACACTCTTTTTTATATAAATTTTCCCAGTTTCATTGAAATAGAATGTTGTATAAATTTAAGCTGTACACTGTGTTGATTTGATACAGGTACATATTGAAAAATAATTACTGCAATGAGGTTAGTTAACATATCCATCACCTCACATAATTACCATTTTTTGTGGTAAGAAATTTTAAGATTTACTCTCATAGCAACTTTCAAGTATACAGTACAATGTTGTTAGCTGTTGTTACCATGCTGTACATTAGATCCTCACATTAGATCCTAAGTTATAAGATTACCCATCTTATAACTCAAAGTTGTACTCTTTGATAATGATCACCAATTTCCCCCCTTCTCCCTCTTCCTCAAAACTAACAATCTGCTCTGTTTTTGAGATCAATTTTTTTAGATCCTACATGTAAGTGAGATTTTACAGTATTTGTCTTTCTTTGTCTGACTTAGTTCATTTGGTGTAATGCCCTCAAGTTTCATCTATGTCATCATAAATAGCAAAATTTCCTTCTTTTTTTTTATAGTTGAGTAATATTCCATTGTATATATATATAACCACATATTCTTTATCCATTCATCCATTGTTTCCATGTCTTGACTATTGTGAATAATGCTGCAGTGAACATGAGGTTAATTGAAGCTATCTCTTCAAGACAGTGATTTCATTTTCTTTGGATATATACCCAGAAGTGAAATTTTTGGACCATAACAAAGTTCTATTTTTAATTTTTTGGGGATCCTCTATACTGTTTTCCATAATGGCTGTACCAGTTTACATTCCCACCTACAACAGACAAAGGTTCCCTTTTCTCCACATTCTTGCTCACATTTGTTTTTGATAACTGTTCTAATAGTTGTGAGGTGATAATGTGGTTCTGATTTGCATTCCCCTGATGATTAGTGATGCTGAGCACTTTTTCATGTATTTCTTGGCCATTTGACTACTGAATACTCTTGAGAGTTTTTTAAGTTGCTGTGAAGTCATATAGCTAGAACAGATATATATTATGTATATAAAAAAATTGAACACAAGATTTGGAGTCAAAAGACCTGGATTCACATTTTAGCTTTGCTGCTTCATACCTGTCTGTATCTCTTAATTTCTGACTCTTTCACTCAGATGTGAAATGGGTAGGATAATATTAAAAAAACTGTCTCACAATGTAAGTATATTGTTAGTTCTAAAGTGCTATACAAATAGTAATAGGAATTGTGGCTACTGTTGTTATTATAGTATGAGGTAAACCTTCTCATCTTAGCCTGTCTCACTTGACAATTTTCTGTATTCTTTGAATTTTCAATATCCATTTTCATCTCAAACACACTAACCCAGAGAACTTAGAGAAGCTTGGTTTTTAGGCCTTCCGTGGTTGCTTGCAAGATTTTGTGGCTGAGAAGCCTAGCATTTTTCTTGCTTATTCAGGCACTAAGAATGCAAATATTAACCCAGTTTTTCCATTGGTAAAATACTGTTCCCTCTTTCACTGAGAATTGGGATTTAAACACATTAACAGCAATTAGTACTTGAGCCAAGAATTCAGATTTTGATAAAAACTATGGTTGACATTTGCTCCTGGAAGAGAGAGTGAAAAATGGTCCATAAAGTTTCTATTAACTTCAAAAGCAGCAACATCTGCTCCAATCCACAAAGCTTCAGCGTCTACCATGGAGGAAGAGATTGTGTTCTGCAAGCTAAGAATCCAGTCAGCAGTCCATTCCATAGTCTTTCTAGCTTGGCATTAAAACATGGAAGCAGGAGAGCATCATTTCCAGCAAAAACTTGGAGAAGACTTACAAGCCAACATGTGGATCCAGTATTGTGCTTTAGACTGAGGAAACTTGGCAGTGCAGCCACCTGAAACAAGTGTTGCCAAACATTTATTTTACAAGTGTTGTTACAATTTCTCCTTTTCCTCCTCTTTTTTTTTCTTTTTGCCTCCTACTACAAATATTTGCATAATTCATTTTAGAAGTTTATATCCTGTAACTCCTGGTTCTTTGCTGATAGAGGCACTATTAAAAGAAACACCTTTTCCAAACAATACTGTGGTTTTCTCAGTTACATAAGTTTCCACACCAAATTCAGGGGAATTCTAGACCGTTTTGCAATTAGTTAAGGGCTATATTTCCTTATTTTTATTAATTTTATGTAAAGTGGGATTTATCAGCAGAGCATTCATTGACACTGACTTCAATTTATTCTGATGAAACTGACTGACATCTGTGTGTGCTGTTCATCAGTCATAATTTAAACCATTCTTAATTGCATTAAATGTAAATTAAGACATTCAATTTCAGCCATTATTTTTCATAAAACACTGTGAACTGAGTTTTAGTGGGTCATGAGATCTTACATTCAAGATAAATAGGGTAAATTCAAAACTTACCATTGATGTTCATATTTCACCCTTTGTCGACGATTTCTTTTGTTGCTTACTAGATTGGAACAATTAATTTACTCTCTGAAGAGACGGATGGCTAAGGAAGATGTAGCTGAAGTTTTTAACAAATGATTTTATTATTTTTAGAGCTTGCTTATGTCTTAAATAATGTGATTTTAAACAATCCTTAACTATCTCAGCCAAATGATAATTTGAATCAAAAGTGCCAAAATAAGTTCTCTGATTTGGACTTCATATCTTTAAATCCTTAGATTTCAAGAAATCATGATTACATATTTTTAAAAAAATAGCTTAATTATACTTATATAAAATTTTAGCACTGTGGATTAGACTTACTAGTGTAATGTAATTTTACTTACAATGTAAAATTGGCTACATCTGATATATTACAGACTATATTACATAATATAGTAGAGTATAACCTCTCCCTCCCACCTTCTTGATTCATGTTGCTTTATCCAAGCAATACATTTTGGTTTTATTTGTAAGCAGCTGTCTTCAATGCCTGTACTTTTCCCCATTGAATGAAAACAATTATCTTTTAATCATATGATGATTATAGTGACAATGATAATCATTGATAGTAAGTAATAATAGGCATTTGTATTATATATTTTCAGGAGAAAGCATATAAATCTGTGGTTAATGTTCACCTCTAAAGAAACATTCAGATAATACAGATCATGATGAAGAGCCTGAGAGAAATCAGCCCCAAGTAAAAATCATGTATTAGCAAGTATTAATTTTCAACAGAATTAAGTATCAAATAGCTGTGCCTGAGAAATTAGACTTGGTTCAGTTCCTGTTGCTTATTTTTATCTAGGAAGATATGGGAACACTTTTATGGGTTGAGTTTTTGTGTCATTTGTTTTTTTGTTTTGTTTTTTACATCTTTGTCTATACATAACATGACTAAACGCTGGATTATTCAGAGGTAGAAAAGAAATTCCCAAGATCTTCTGGATCTGCACATTTACTGACGCTGTGTGCAATCAGCAAATAGGGATTGCACAATCCCTCCCACCCAGGAAATGTAGATTTATTTAAGAGAACATTCCTCTGCTGCTTACCCCAATCAATAGTAAGAGATTTCCTTCAATAACAAACTAGCTAGAACTCTGCAATGTCACTAAACCTTCTTGCTTTCCAAATAAAAGTTGGTCAACAAAGAGAAGGAAAGTGTCACACTTGCCTTAGTTACTCATGTAGTAAAATTTTATATGACTATTATATATGACATTTACATTCCCATGTCAGTTCAACTGATGGAGAATGAAGTGTTGCAATAAGTCCGGAGATGGGTAGTGATGCAATCAGCCTACCAGTTTCTTGCTATTAATATATGTCTCTTATTCATTTTTAAAGATAGCATAAATGAGAGTACTGAATATAAATGGCTTTTGTAAGTCATTCAGGTCAGTGAAGCATGTCATTGTTTGCAACCTGAGTTCCAAGAGAGCTCTGGCTGGTTGATAGGCATACCATATATTTTTCTCATAAATGAAAAACACAAACAATATTCACAGTGTTTAATGAATAATATAAAATAATACAATATGAGTTTCCATAGAAAAACTAGTTGCATGTACTTAACAATATGACCTTAGTGTGTCATCTTTAGGATATATAAAGCCTATATAGAAAGGCATTGTGTAATTTATTTCTCCAGATGTAACGTTAACAAACATTTTATTATGATTTATTTTTTAGCTCCTTGAAAGATGAAGTAAGTTCTTTAGTATTAGCATTGCTAATGATTTTAATGAGGCATTAAAATGTTGCAGTATTGTAGGAACATTTTTCTTTTTTTAAACATTATTTCATTAATATTTCACAGGAGTTTTAATGTTAAATTGATGAAAGAACCTGAGAGCATAATCCACAACATGTTAAAGTGCTTGAATAGTGGGAAGGAATCAGAGAAAGGCAGGGCACAGTGATGCCGGGAGGTCTGATGAGATAGATGCCCCTGCACTGGAAACACTCCATGACATTACAGTCTATTATTGCTGAAATGAAGAAAAAACAATTTTATTTTCTTGCTTAGGGTTTTTCTGCTATAGTCCACAGAAATCTAGCACATATAATACATGCTGTTATATTACCAGATTAGACGTTGGGAAGCCAAGCATACAAGACGTGTTTTTCTAGGAGAGGACAGTCTGTTGATGGACTTCTGTATTAGAGTAACCTTCCTCCTTGGATGTTTACAGTTTAAATCCTTTCTGCCACATACTGTTTAATAGTTTCTAGTGTTTTCATGGCATTTGAGAGTATGCGGAATGCTTTCATGGACATTCCACTATTTAATCCTTCAAAGACCCATGTGAACTATGGGAATGTTAAAGATAATCATCTTCTACCCCAAATCATACTACTTGTGTAAGGAGTTGCTACTTGAATAACTTCCAGTTACCACAAAGTGGCTGTTCTTCAAAATATATGGACCAGAGAGAAATAGGGACACAAGGTTTTGTTCCCAGGTAGCAGAGTTCTCATATGAGTCTGTAATTCCAGGAAGAATGACTGGCTTTATTTCAGGCATTTGAGAAAGTTTAAACAGCCAGGTGAACCAAGGACTAAGCAACCTTTGCAGCTGTACAGTGGAAATGCTGGCACAAAGGGGAATTGTTCTTGAATAAATTCTCCAATGTCACAGGCAAAGATAGACCTTGTCATGGTTTGGCCTCAGCAGCTGCTTGTTCTGCCTGAATCAGAGCATGGCAGAATCGTATTCTGGCTGGACAGTATCGCTATCTTGTACATTTCATTATCTATAAGCCTGATCCTGCCCTTAAGCAGCCCTCAAGGCTACTCCTTAAACCTCCATACACCCAGTACGTGAACACTTTTTATCACCTCTTGCTTTAGAGGAAGTGTATATTGGATCTTTAACATGGTCTCTCTGTCAGCATAGCTGATTTAGACTCACCTCACCTGTGGGATCCAGAAAACAAAAAAAGAGTGCTTGGTTCTGGAACCAAATGCTGGGATATCAAACTCTATATTCATGCCCTAGGCAGTGATTATTTTAAAGTGTGGTCCATGGGTCCTTCATACCTGAATAACTGGGGTAGGGGTAGGGGTGCATAGGGTAGAATAGGAGGTGAATAAATGGAGAAGGAGCAGCTGTTTCTTCAAATGCAGATTCTTTGACCCAAACCTATTGAGTCAGACTCTCCTAAGGGAAATTTTGGGAGTCATTATTTTAAGTAAAGTCTTTAGTGATTTAGAATAGCAGTAGTTCTTAGTCTTGAATTATTACTATTATTTTTTGATAGCTGGTGTAGGGTAACTATCACATTTACTTCGGTGCATAATTAGTCTGTGAAGATACCATTTATAAGTGATTAAAAGTAGTTCCAGTTATGAAATATTTGTATCACTCCTTGCAATGAACGGTTTGCACTTACTGTAATGCTGCCTTGTGTTGTGGGTCAGGTAACTCTGTGACGATGACAAATGGTGGTCCTCTTTCAACTCCAGCATCAGCCACCTACCTTGCATATGCGTAACAAGTAGCGTGTTCTGGTGGACAGGCTGCAAGTGCAGATATCTTTTTTCTGTTGGCTTCAACGCCTACCCAATAACCCTGGAAGATGTACGGAAAAACTAAAAGCTGAAGTGCAAGCCAGTCAGTGATGCTGTTTGTTAGGTAATAGAAAAGCTTCATTGAAGAGGAGATGGCTTAATACCTCGACTAAAATTAAATTTTTGTATTATATGTGGATTTCAATTATTCATGCTATTCCAAAACTCCAAACCATGAAAAATATAGAGCTGCTTATTACCTGTTCTAGTAGAGCCACCAATAAGTATGTGGAAGCCATTATCGGTGTAAATAGAGCAGTGGACTCTGCCTCTCTACCTCATTTGTTTTTAGCATTTTAATAGGGCTCACACTTTCAAGGGTCTGGCCCAAGATATGAAATTTGGTTCACTACTAACCATATTGGACTCTCTTCTAAATGTTGGGACCTATTTTTTCCCATTGATATGAGCTGATAGAAATGTCTCATTCTATCACATGGAGTGCCATTTAATTTTGGTGACTTGTGGTGCCCCTCAGATCATGCTGACTGTCAGGAAAACCAGACTTCTAGGCCTAAATACATAGTGCACAAACTTTGATTGCAGTCAGATCTTGCACCCTGAGGTATAACAGGTTTGAGTGTCAGAAGTATGTCATAAGAAGTATACAACATATAAACAGGATAGAAAACAAGTCGCTACCCTGACACAAATGTTGGTGTCGACTTTCAAAAGAATGTTTTTTTAGCCTGAAGATTCTTCCTGTGCACTGTCAGCTAACTACACACACAAACACACAACTCACTGAACTAACAAATCCTTTTCTTTTTAAAAAATGGCAGGAAAGACCCAGAAATACTGAAAAGGATACCCTTAAATGTGTCTTGGCCTGCTTTAATGCTCTTTAGAATGGACAGTTTGATTCAGGAGGAATTTTTATTTGCATTCTTTTTGTAATAGTGTTTTGTTAAGTACCCATCATTGCAACTAATATGCATACATTTAGAGTCATCTAAAGTGTTTTATAGTGTCAATGTAAATAGAACTCAAAAGAGACCTAAAGGACATACAGGAAAGTGAATAGAGAAGACAGGTACCTTTAAATAGACAAACAGGGGCGCCTGGGTGGCTTAGTCGGTTCAGCATCCGACTTTCGCTTAGGTCATGATCTCGTGGTTCGTGGGTTCGAGCCCCGCGTCGGGCTCTGTGCTGACTGCCAGCTCAGAGCCTGGAGCCTGTTTCAGAGTCTGTGACTCCCTCTCTCTCTGACCCTCCCCTGCTCACGCGTTCTCTCTCTCTCTCTCTCTCTCCTAGAAATAAATAAAACATTAAAAAAAAATAGACAAACAAAAGAAAATAAAATAGACAAGTATTTTTTAAAAATTGTTTAGTTTTGAGAGAGAGACAGAGACAGAGTGTGAGTAGGGGAGGGACAGAGAGAGAGAGAGAGACATAGAATCTGAAGCAGGCTCCATGCTCTGAGCTGTCATCACACAGCCCAACATGGGGCTCGAACTCAAGAGCTGTGAAGTCATGACCTGAGCCAAAGTCAGACATTTAATTGACTGAGCCACCCAGGCAGCCTGAAAAAGATTTTAATACTAGCTAGATAGGCCAGATGGCCACTAAAGCCCCTTCTGGTGCTAATGTTCTATGATTCTGTGGTGCGTTGGTTAGGAGAATAAGCTTTGGAAAAAGACTGTCAAGGTTTGAATATAAATTCTTCCACTAGCTAACTATCTAAGGCTGGTTAAGTTATTTAACCTTTCTCTGTGTGTGTATTTCATCATTTAAAACTGAGTTTAGGGTTGTTGTGAGCATTAAATGTGTTAATACATATGTCTGTTTTGTAGTAAGGATTCAGTGAAGTTTTATTAATTGCAATAATCTATTGAGTACCTATAATGTACCTTAAGATATTATGAAGAGAAATATGTAAAAAATGTTTGACATAGTTCTTTTCTCTATGGCATTTATAATATACCTATGGAGAGAAGATTTATAAAAATGTGATTGAAGAAAAATTATGAAACAGCAAGATGCTGTTACAAATCACAGTGAAAGGATAAAGTATAAGGGAGTAGTATGACCAGAGGACATGTGATAAGAAGGTCAGATGGGGCCTCCTGGGTGGCTCAGTTGGTTAAGGATCCCACTTCGACTCATGTCATGACCTCACAGTTTGTGGGTTTGAGCCGTCTGTCGGGCTCTGAGCTGACAGCTCAGATCCTGGAGCATGCTTCAGATTCTGTGTCTTCCTCTGTCTCTCTGTCCCTTACTTGTGTTCATTATCTCTCTCCCTCCTCTCCCTCCTTCTCTGTCTTTCTCTAAAAAATAAATAAACTTAAAAAAAACCAAGGTCAGATGGAGGTCATCTTTGAAGGATGGATAGTATTTAGGTTGGTGGGATGATGAAGAAGGAATGGTTTTAAGATGTGAACTAAGGAATTGAAATGGGAATAAGATTGAGAACACTCTAGCTGTCAAATTAAGAATTTAACCAAAAGGTTGGGTGGGGCTAGATTATAGAGACTTGGAGATTTCTGGCAGTAGAAAATGATTAGAAAGTTTTTAAAACACTGATATACCATGATGAAATTGATATTTAAATGCACCCTGGCTATTGAAAGTCAAGAGATTAGAGACATGGAATAAATCAATTATAAGAGTGCTTCCAAATCTAGTTTTGCTTGAGAATGAATTGCAGGGCTTTAGCCTGGGGTGAGTAAGCCTGGGGTGGCCTGAGAATCTATATATGCAAAGTTTTTTCAAAGTATTGTAAATATTTTAAAGTATCATAATATGAAAGTATTGGAACATCTAGGATTTGAGACACACTGAGGTAAGGAGACTATTGCTTCATTCTAGACATGAGGCCCTGGACTAGGGTCGTGGTTATAGGAGTGAAAAGGGCTATTCAGGTTTGAATGACATCTTAAAGAAATAAATTGGTGGTTGATTGACTAGAGAGAATTAAAAAAAGAAAGGTCAAAGATTACTTGTAAGTTTCTACTCAGATGGAAGAAAGAAGAAGGGTAGTTTGAAAGAAGGCAGGCTGAGATAAGTTAAGAGCCAGTTGAGTTTGAGTAGATGGCAGTTCATTTACCAGGGCATACATATCTTGGAGGCAGGTAGAACCTGAAGCCTGGAACACAAATCAAAGGTCAGGACTGAAGACAGGATTTTGGGGTCACTGGCATAGAGTTGGTTGTTGAAGTCATTAGAGTGGATACGCTCACCACAGAGAGCAAGTGTAGCGAGGAGAGACAAATGTTCAGAGTGGAACCTGGGTTTGGTACCATTCACTGGAGAAGGAACAGTAAAGAGATTTCAGTTAGCAAAGGACACAAAGAAATGAGATCATTCAGAATGTGAGATGATTGAATTGGTGGCTTTGAAAGTTTTAAAAGTGGGGATAAAACTAAGTCATCCAAATGGTATCTATGAAACCCTCCTTTATTGTAGATGAAATATAAACTTTTCATTATTTTTTTCTTTTTATTTTAAATTTATTTATTTAAATTAAAGTTAGTTAATGTACAGTGTAATATTGGTTTCAGGAGTAGAACCCAGTGATTCATCACTAACATACAACACCCAGTGTGCATTCCAACAAATGCCCCTCTTAATGCCCGTCAACCATTTAGCCCATCCCCCCATGAACCTCCCCTCCAGCAACCCTCAGTTTGTTCGAAGGCTTTTCAGAAATGGATAAAGAAATGGATAAAGTTTATATCCTGTGAATTACTGTGTGGTCAGTTGAAGGAATCTAAGGATATACATAGAAGGAATCTGAATAGAATGTGTAGGGGTGGTTGGTTTGGTGAGCTTGCCTATAGAATTATCTTAGATGAGAATAAGGTCTAGCGTGTGGTTTTGCTGACAGGAGGCAGAGTTAGAGAGAAACCAGAAGCCCCAAAGTGAGATTTCTGAATGTTAGAGGGGCCATTGACCTGTATGTAGTGCTTAAAGAAATAAAGATTTAGGAAGTCATTAGGCATTTATGTTAATGATAAAATCTGATAGGTTTGAAATTTCCTTAAACTGGATGTTACCATCTTGCAGATGTGTATTTATCATTCATTAATTCATTCAGCAAACATGAATTAAGCACTTATAATGTATTAGGCACAGAGCTAGGTAAGGTGATGATTTTAAAGATAAAATGGATGGTACTTTTCCTTAAAGAGCCTAGAGTCAGTTGCAGGAACTGACAGATTATCTACCATAAAAGAACAATAATAACAGGAAGAAATGCATGTCTCAGTAAGAAGTTCAAGGAAGGAAAGATTTCTTCTTGGGAGAGTCAGGAATTTCTCCTGGAGGAGTTAGCATTTGAATTAAGTCTTGAGGAATGAATAGGATTTGATCACTTACAGATGTACTACTCCTATGTTTACTAGCCTCTTGGCATGAATTACTCTCACCTAAGTCAGAGCAAGTAACATGTAGGTTTAAAAGGCAGGAGTCACTGTTTTTCTTTTCCTACTGTATATGTAGAACACCCTTGTAGTCAAAGTATCAATTCAAAATGATACATAAGACAAGATATTATATTTTGTCTCTAAATTTTTCTCTTTCTGTAATAATTATTGTCCCATTTTGTGTTCTCGTAGAAGGAAAAAAATTTAGACATATGCAATTTTCTGTTGAAGACATCATTAAGTAGCAGGATTTATTAACAACTGTAGTTGAACCAAAGGACACATCAACTGATTGTTAGTTCTCTGGCACCAAATGAAGATATATTATCAGTATTTGTGTTAAACATTCCATTTTAACAGTGCAAATACATATTCATTAGCAGACAGAATAACCTTAGAGTTTGCACTTTGCATATGCTTGTTATTTTCATGAAGTCTGAGCAGGTTTTAAAACTTTGCATTACCTCCTGCATGTAATCTTAGAGTCTGTCATTCACATGTAGAAAACTCACCTCTCTATTTAGCCCGTGGTTGGTAAGAGATAGACATTTACAGGGCCCCTCTGCCCTTGAGCTGTTCCATTAGTGCATGGAAAGCACCTTGCAGCCTGTGACAAGCGCAGCAGATCGGCACTAAATCAAAAATCAGTGCCAGCCAGGGATCTAAGCCACCATGAAGGTCACAGCCATCAACTGCATGCCATCTCAATCCAAACAAAACACATTGGATACAGGGGGGATTTTCACAACTCACAATAGGTGACAAACACTTCATGTTAGAGTAATCCATAGCAGTGAAACTGGGAACTGACCTTTTAAGTACTTTTGAGTATTAATCAAACTTTGAAAAAGCTGGAGGTAATTTTTGGTAATATTTCACATTTAAAAACAAAAATAAACCCTTCACAGCATGGCGTTACTGTATTCAAGATTTTGATGAAAAAATTTTTTTGTTTTTTGGTATTCATGTGTGTCTTTAAGAAACAAAAGCATCAGAAACTGTATATAAAAATTGTTTTCATTGACTTTCTTGAAATATATGCCATTGATCCATTATGAAATGAACAGTTTATGCTTAAGCTTCCTGGTTTTGCTTATTCTGAGAGTTTATAATTAGCATTTATGTTAAATAGGAAAATTAGGATGAATCTGACTTTAGTACAACTTTACCTTCAGCTGTGCAGTTCAACTGAATTTGGAGAATTTGAGTCTACATAGGATAGGATTTCTGTACTGTCTAATGAAGGTTTTGAATAATACTACATTATTTAAATGTTATGGATCAAATTTCCTTTTCACCTATAACACACACACACACACACACACACACAGAAATCCATAAGGAAAAAAATGTATAAAAATTATAAATCTTCTACCTACTTGATAGGTTTTTTTTATGGCATTCTGAGAATTAATTGGCTAGGTTAATAAGAAGAATTGGATAGCCAACCAAAATAATCTAGATTTGCTGTATTAATTTGGAAAATGCATAAGCTTTACATGAAAATGAAAAGCTTATATGCAAAAGTTATTTTCAAAATGGAACTAGCATGTTAATATGACCTGATTGAATTATATCACACTGCTCTGGGAATGAGGCAAAGTTTAGTTCCTTTGCCTTTGATGAAATAACTGACAAGAGGCTAGCATAAGAGATACATTATTCTTACCAACATTAGCATTTGTGAATGATAAACAGCAAAGCAATAGATATGGAGGGCAGAGAAAAAATGAAATTTTCTTTACAGTATAATCAGGTTCATAGTGAACAAGACTATTTTGAGAATATGTCATTTCAGTAACCCAAATATCTCTACCATTGAGTGAGTTTATGGTTAACTTATACTAGCTGGTGAAGTTTCATGAAACTGTAAAATGAAAGCAGTCCAGCAGAAGTGTATGTAATGGAAGAATGCCATCTGCTGGTGAACCCTATCAAATCCGTATTTAATTAGGAAAATCTGAGGACACATGCTCTGTAGACCAGGAAAATTCAGTTTGGGGAAGCATTTTTTTTCTTCTGCAAAATCTGCTGTCATTAAGCTGATACATACCTTTGATATACATTATTCATTTTAAATTAACTTGATTACTAATTTCATGGAGTCACTACTCAGGATAGCCTTTAAAGGAAATGGGTGCTAAGGGCTTTTTTTTTTCCTTTTTACCAATTTACAAAGTTTTTGTATTCATCATTCATCAGTAGTCAGCCAGTGAGTCTGTTCTGTCTAAAAGCTCTGGCTTTTCACTTAATGCATCCCATCTGTTTCTGAAATAAATTGCAATAATCCGTGTTTAATTTTAATCAATGTATTACTAAATATGCAAATTATATTAAAAGCCGTGGTTTGAAAAAGCTTTCATTTGTAAATATGGTAGCTTAAAACAGGAAGCATATCTAAAAGCCATTTAGCTACAGTAGCCTAACTCTAACACTGTAGCTGATTTATAAAGCAGATCACAAGTTGATCTTTCTCCCACAAGGGGATATGTAAAACTGTTGCATATCAGATTTTGTTAACATCTGATGGGCTAGTGCTAACACTGTAAGAGACTCATACTTCAGCAGCCATGTCTTTGACATTTAAATTAAGGTAATCTTATTCCCTTCTACATCTTTCTAGTTTTTTTTTTTTTTTTTTTACACAACCTAACATATGAATTTGCGTGATTGGTATATGAATCACAGTTAAAGCAATTTGAGCAAGCCTTTCAATCAATCTTAAATTTTTAGTGTCTAATTTACTTGTGATTTGCATAATTAATTGTGGAAGGGATCCTTTGGGAATCTCTTTCCCCCTTTTCCCTTTCCTACCTTGTGTCTTGTTCACTGAGTAGACAGAGTGGGAATGATATTGGAGTTCTTTCAGGCCTGCTGAATGACTTTGTCAGGAATCTGGAAATTATATGTTACATTGCCGTGTCTGATGGAGCTGGAATAAGGGGTAAATTCTGAAAATTATGTCTGTTATCTGCAGAACAGTCCATTAACATGACTCTCACTGAATTGGACATGTAATTTACCAAGCAATTACCTTAAAGTAGAATTCTGGAATTTTTTTCTATATACAGGTCATAAATTTATGGAAATACATATAATCATGTTCGTATACTGAATTCTGTCTTTTACTAATTGTTGTACTGGTTTGGGGACATTACCTAGAGTGGAGTCTTATCAGTCATATGCTAGAACAAAGTTTCAACTGAGTTGTTAAACACAGTCATTAAAAATAAAATTACATAAGCATATGTTAAAATTATACTAAAAACAAAGGTAATAACTGCTCACACATCACTTCCTAATTATTGGCTACATTTTCTTGTTATTTATGTTCTTCAGGTTATTTACATCTATTTTTTGTATCTGTACGGTGAAAATACTAGATAATAATGTGCTACTCTGCATTTCTTTCCAACTCCACATTTAGTAACATGAAATTGGTAGCTTGAAATAGTCCATGGTGGGAGTATTTACACCACAGAAATTGGCAAGTGCTGCTGATCAAGGCTTTGTCTCCTCCATGCTGCTAGTTGTTAACCAGCACACCACTGTCTTTAATTATAATACATGCACACAGCAACTCAGTACATGTTCTCTGTCATTTATTCTTGGGCTTTTCTAAGAGAGTAACAGTAGCTTTCACAGACCCCTTTACATAAAGCAAAATGCATATTTGACCCCCTACGGCATCTTAGCCCCAATTTCTAGTTAAACTTTAAAAATCAGGTTTTTCTTTCTACGATAATAGATAGTTTGGAAAACACAGAAAAATGTTTTTTAAGTGACTGCGTTATTTTGAAAGGAGGAAAGTTATTACATATTCAGAGTTTCCTAAACAGTTTGTGTCTTATTATTTACCAATTTATTGCTGTCAGGCAATCCTGAGATTAGAATGTGTTAGAAAACTAGTTTGTTGAGTTAACTCACTGTAACAGTATCAATAGTAGAATTATGCCGAAGACCATTGTTGTTAGAAATAAAGTTATTACTCTATGCAGAAGATTTATTAATTATACTTCAGGATGCTTGATAATCAGTGTAAACAAATTAAAAACCTCAGCTTGTGATCCAAGGTCATTTTCAAATTGGAAGCAACCTCAGTCCATCCTAAGGAGGCTAATGATGTAAAAATAAGTAGGGTCAAATCCTCTGGGGAACACAGCACAGGTCAGCAAGGCTTTTCTGCTGAATGCACCAATCTGTTCTGCTTCCACAGGCCCTTTGTGTGGCCAGACTCCCTGAGAAAGGTGGGCTGTCTGCTGTTGCCTAGCACTTATTTAAGAATTTTCTGTTTTCTGGTTTCTTCTTTTCTGTTCTTGGTTTTATACTCACTGAAAAGAAATAGCTCACAATCCACTAAAAATGTAAGCATGGTTAAGTTTTCCTCTCCTAAACAAAAAGAGAATTCAAGGTCTGTGATTTTTTCTTTGTAAAATGTTATTTTAAGTTAAACTATTAAAAAATATGTTAAATTCTGAAGAATAACATTTTTATGATTACCTATGTGCCTACTCTTGCTTGAAAAACAACAACAACAACAACAACAGGGGTGCCTGGATGGCTCATTTGGTTAA
This sequence comes from Crocuta crocuta, assembly GCF_008692635.1. Lineage (NCBI taxonomy): Eukaryota > Metazoa > Chordata > Mammalia > Carnivora > Hyaenidae > Crocuta > Crocuta crocuta. Next base: position 5,330,797 of record NW_027529433.1, read on the forward strand.
GTGTCTGACTCTTGACTTTGGTTCAGATCATGGTCTCATGGGTACATGGATTTGAGCTACACAACTGGGCTCTGAGCGGATAGTGTGGAGTCTGCTTGGGATTCTCTCCCTTTCTCTCTCTTTCCTCCCCCACTTATGTTCTCTTTTTCTCAAAATAAATAAACTTAACAACAATAACAACAAACATTTGAAGTACCCTGTGTGCCCATCCCTTCCCTATCTACTTAAAAGGTAACCATTATACTGACTTGGAGTTTTCATTTGCTTTCTTTTACTCACCATTTTGACATATTTTTTTCTAAACACTTTATTGATTAATTCTGCATGACTTTTGTCTTTATGTAAAGAGAATTATACTGTATACATTGTTTTCTGACTTTATGGCTTCTACCATAAGTCATTAATTTTTACTCTTCTATAGTATTCCATTGTATGTATATACTGAAATTTATTCTATTATTGGTAAACATTTGGGTTATTTTTTACCTTTATCTGTTATGAATAGTGACATGATACTATGAGTATTCTTTTAAAAAATTTTTTTAATGTTTATTTTTGAGAGAGAGAGAAGGGAAGAGGGAGAGAAAGATGGGGCGAGGGGCAGAGAATGAGGGAGACACAGAATTTGAAGCAGGCTCCAGGCTCTGAGCTGTCAGCACAGAGCCTGACGCAGGGCTTGAACTCGTGAATGGTGAGATCATGACCTGAGTTAAGGTCAGATGCTTAACCAACTGAGTCACCCAGGTGCTCCATGAGTGTTCTTATACATGTATTTTGGTACATATGTGCAAGAGTTTCTTTAGGTACATGCCTAGGAGCGGAATTATATGCTTCCACCTCTACTAGATAGTGTCAAATTGTTTTCCAAAGTGATTATGTGAATTTATACTACTTAGAGTAGTGCATGTGTGTTAGTGCCTCACATTAATACTTTTTAAAACATTTTTTATTTATTTTTTATTTTATTTATTTATTTAGCCTCACATTAATTCTTAACATTGTCAGAATTTTAAGTTTTTACAAACCTGGTAGAGATGAAATTTTATATTACTGTGAGCATCTTTCATCTGCTTATGCTTTTGGCTACTTGTACTTTGTGAAATGCTTATTCAGGAATTCTGTTTTCTATTGGGTTGTATGATTTTTCTTACTGATTGATAGTACCTCGTTATATATTTTGAGTTCACCTTTTTTTGGCTGCTTAGAGGGTATTACAAATAACTGTTCCAGTGTGTGTTTATCTATTTTCTCTTTTTATAGTAACTTTTGAGAAACAGAAGTCATAACTTTTCCATCCCTTGTGTGATGGCACTTTGGTCAAAAATCAAGTCTGTCTGGGCTATTTTATTCCGCTTGGTTTTTTGTCTGTGTACCAATACCCCTGTCTTAATTGTTCTAGCCTTATAATAATGCCATCTGATATCTAGTAAGGCAAATCTCATTAATTTTTCTTTCTTAAAAGTGTCTACGCTATTCTTGGTTCTTTTGATATAAATTTTAGAATCAGCCTGTTTGCACAGAGAAATCTTGCTAAGGTTTTGATGGGAATAGCATTGAATTTTTACATCTTTACAAACTTAAGTCTTTCAGTTCAAGAGTGTAAGTTATATTTGTACTTATTTAGTAGTTCTTTCGTCTCAAGAAAATTTTATAGTTTCTCCATAAGAATATTATACACTGTTAAAATGATTTCTAGATGCTTTACATTTTTTGATGTGCCTGTAATTTATGTCTTTTTTGATTTTAGAAAACTGTGAATTCACATGCAGTTGTAAGAAATAGTATAGAGAGGTCTCTTGAACATTTTGCCTAGTCTCCAATGGTGACCTTTTCCAAAACTATCGTATAATATTACAACCAAGAAATTAGTGTAGGGGTGCCTAGGTGGCTTAGTCGGTTAAGCGTCCGACTTTCGCTTAGGGCATGATCTCGCGGTTCGTGGGTTCGAGCCCTGCATCGGGCTCTGTGCTGACTGCCAGCTCAGAGACTGGAACCAATTTCAGAGTCTGTATCTCCCTCTCTCTCTGACCCTCCCCTGCTCACGCTGTCTCTCTCTCCTAGAAATAAAAAAAAATAAAAAAAAAAAGAAATTAGTGTCAGTCACTGATTTTATTCAGATTTACCATTTTAATTTTGAGTATGTGTTAAGTACTGTACACTTTTATCATCTGTGTAACTTCAAACTTCATGTGGCCACTACCACTGTTCAAGATACTGAACACTTGAAAACACCAATATGAAGAGATATAAGCACCATTATTCATTGCACCATTATTTACAAGCCAAGATAGGGAAGCAGTATAAGTGTCCATTGATAGATAAATGGATAAAGAAGATGTAGCATACATATAGACATGTACATATATGTGTGTATATATATAAACACATACATACATACATACATGATAGAATATTAATCATCCATTGGAAAGAATGAAATCTTGCCATTTGTGATAACATAGTTGGAACCAGAGAGTATTATACTAAGTGAAATAAGTCACAGAAAGACAAATACTGTCTGATTTTTGGGATTGGCTTTTTTCATTCAGAGACACCTCAAGTTGTATATGTCCATAGTCTGTTCATTTTGACTGCTTCGTGGTATTCCATGGTATGTATATACCACAATTTCTTTAATCATTCACCTGTTAACTCTAGTTTTTAAAAAAATAATTTTAAATGTTTATTTATTTTTGAGAGAGAGGGGAGAGGGAGAGAGGGAGACATGACTCAAAGCAGGCTCAAGGCTCCAGGCTCTGCACTGTTAGTACAGATCCTGACATGAGGCTTGAACTCACAAACTTTGTAATCATGACCTGAGCCGAGTCAGATCCTTAACCAAGTGAGCCACCCAGGAGCCTCTGTTGATTTTAGTTTTTTAGCAATTACAAATAAAGATGCTATAAATGTTCATGTTTAGGTGTTTGTGTGAATATGACTTTTATTTCTCTGGAATGAAGGCTTAGGAGTGCAAATGGTAAATTGTATGATAGTTGCATGTTTAATTTCTAAGAAAATTGTCAAGCTGTTTTCTAGGGTGATGGTACCATTTCACATTCCCTCCACTAATGCATGAATGAGCCATTTTCTCTGCATCCTTGCCAGCATTTGGTGTTAATATTTTTTATTTTAGTCATTTTGATGTATGTAGTAATAGCTCATTTTGGTTTTAATTTAAATTTCCCTAATGGTTAATGATGTTGAACATATTCTCATGTATTTATTTTACATCCTTATATCCTCTTAAATAAAGTGTTCATTTTGTTGGTCCATTTTCTAATTGAATTGTTGTTTTTCATTATTGGGTTTGAGAGTGCTTTATATATTCTAGATACTTGTCCTTTGTTAGGTATGTGATTTGTAAATACTTTCTCCTGGTCTGTAGTTTGTCATTTCATTCTCTTTACGTGGGTTTTGCAGAACAAAAGTTTTCAATTTCCTTGTGGCTCTTTTTACCAATTTTTCCTTTTATAGATCATTGTTGTCAAGTCTGAGAACTATAGGCCAACCCCCAGATCCTGATAGTTTTCTTATGTGATTTTCTAAAAGTTTTATAGGCTCACATTTTATATTTAGATCTGTGATCCATTTTGAGCTAATTTTTGTATAAGATGTGCAGCTTAGGTCCAAGTTCTCTCTCTCTCTCTCTCTCTCTCTCTCTCTCTCTCTCTCTGCTTATGGATGTAGAGTTGTCCAGCATAATTTCTTTAAAAGGCTATGCTTCCTGTTGGGGCACCTGAATGGCTTAGTCAGTTAAGCATCCAGCTTTTGATCTTGGCATACATCATGATCTCACAGTTCATGAATTCGAGCCCTGCGCCGGGCTTTGGATGACAGCATGGAGCCTGCTTGGAATTGTCTCTCCCCCTCTCTGCCCCTACGCCACTCATGTTTTCTCTCTGTTTCAAGATAAATAAATAAACTCTTAATTTTTTTTTTAAAAGCAGTATTTAAAAAAAAGACTATGCTTTCTTCTTGGAACTGGTTTCGCACCATTGTTAAAAGTCAGTATAGCATATATGCATGGGTCTGTTACTGGATCTTCCATTTTGTTCCCTTCATTTATGTGTCTTTTTCTCTGCCCATACCATATAGTCTTGATTACTCTAGCTATGTAGTAAATATAGACAGAATATTTTCTCCCATTTTTTCTTTGTCAAGATTGTTTTAACTACTCTAGGGCCTCTAACTTTCCATATAGATTTTAGAATAATCTTGTCTATGAAAAAAATCTTGCTAGTGTTTTGATAGGACTTGCATTAAACCATAGACCAATTTGGGGAGAATTGCCTTTTAATTATGATGAATTTTCCATTTCATGAGCATGATATATTTCTCCATTTACTTTAGTTTTCTTTGCCTTTTTAAAATCAACATTTGGTAGTTTTTAGCATACAGATTGTGTATCTTTTAAGTGTATAAGCAAGTTTTTAATTAAACTAATTTTTTGTTTGTTGTTTTTTTTTTTGTTTTATTTTGTTTTTGAGAGAGTACAAGTGGGGGAGAGGCAGAGAGAAGGGGACAAAGGATCCAAAGCAGGTTCTGTGCTGACAGCAGTGAGACTGATGTGGGACTCAAATTCAGGAACTGCAAGATCATGACCTGAGTCAAAGTTGGATGCTTAACTGACTGAGCCACCCAGGTGCCCCTGTCTTGTTTATAATTTCAGTTTTGATATCTTCATTAGTGTAATTGATTCTTGTGTGTCCTTTTGTATTTATATTAAATACACTGTGTATTTATATTATACACAGTGTATTTATATTAAATACACTGATATAATTACATTGATTTTGACAATTTTATTTAATGATTTCTATTTGCCCTAACTATTGTTTCTCGTTCTCCTGTGAATCAGTAGCATATTGTTTTTCCGTAAATTTCTCCCTTCTTAATTAAGACATTTTATGCTCTATTATTTTTATTTTGATAGTCACTCTGGAATTAGCTTTTGAATTCTAACTTTTGAAAATCTAACAGTAATTAATATATTTGTCCATCTTTTTAAATGTACAAGTTTCCTTTAACATTTAACTCTAATCACATCCCTCCTGGTTATATGATCTGACTGTTGTGTTATGTTGTTATTGATTATCAATTTATCTGTTTTTATTTAGCTCCATAAAACATTGCTATTTTTAAAGAAACAGTGTTCATTTAAATCTAATCATCCATCTACCATTTTATATGCCTGTAAGATATTCCATTTGAGACTACTTTCACTTTATCTGAAGTATATACATTTTAAAGAAACTTAACCTTTTGTCTTTATGATCACTAGTATATTAGACCTTCTTACTCCATGTTCCATGCTCCTTTCTTTTATATTTTCTCCATGTCTTTACTTGGTTAGTAGAAATATGATTCTGCTGCATTTTGGATAAATTGTTGTAATCCATATTCCAGTTCATTAATTTTCTCTTTACCTCTTTTTAATCTGCTATAGAATTGATTCATTGAATTTTAAATTTCAATTGTTACATATTTGGTTCTTTTTAAAATATTTAGTTATGATTTATTTTCTTCTGTTTTTTACTCTTAATTCTCTCTCACTAAATACGTTAAAATACTTATATTCTGTGACTCATATTCTAATATCTAAAGTTCTTTTGCATTTGATCCTGTTATTTCTATTGGTTCTTATTCATAGCAGCTTGTGTTCTTGGGTGTTTTGTGAATTTTGATAACTATGAGTTGATATTTTTTAGAATAGTGGGAATTCTTTGAGGCTTCTCTTAGAGGTGAGTTACTCCAGAAGGGATTTATATTTCCTTTATTGTATGTCTGAGACCACTTAATTCTTGGCTTGAGGTTTTTTAAGATTGCCCAGATAATAAGAGTTCAAGATACAAACCATGACAAATTGCAACTAATAATACTTGGGTAGTTTTTGTTTGTTTTCTTGGTTGGTTTGGTTTGGTTTGGTGTTTTGTTTATTTTGACTCTTCATTTATTCTGCACTAAGATTAGGAAGTTTTCCCTGCAGTTCTCTTTGGGGGCTTGAGGAAAGGGGGTTGGATTTTCTTTTTTTTTTTCTTTTCTTTTTTTTTTTTGAGACAGAGAACAGATGCATATGTGTGCTCATTTGCGTGCAGGGGCAGGGCAGGCAGAGAGAGGGTGAGGCAGAAAGAATATTAAGCAGGCTTCATGCTCAGTGGAGCCCAAAGTGGGACTTGAACCCACAACCCTAGAATCATGACCAGAGTCAAAATCAGGGTTGAGAGCTTAATCAGCAGGGATTATTTTTAGTGTATGTTACACGGAGGATGTAGCACTCTGTGTCTCACTTTATTAAAGGAATCACTTATTATGCTTTATAACTTGAGCAAGCCCTCGTCTTTTCTTCCTCCCTCTCATCTCCTGGGAGACTGTGGAAACGTAAGAGGAAGGTCATTTAAGTAGTAGGTATACACTCTCAAAAGAAGAGTAGATTTTGGTACTGTATTTTCCTCTCTGGGTTCTCATGTTCAGTTAGTTTTGACTTCTAAATATTCTTTAGTATCTTGCCAGGTCACTGATGACTTTTATAAAAAGAGGTTTTAGTACTTAATCTAGCATTTTAATATTTTCATTAGGAAGTCATGCAGGTGTCTGGCCCACCATACTTCTAGAAATGGATGTTCATTTTTCTTTTGAAGGCAATTAAAGTGAAGGTTATAGTTATCCTTAATAATATTCACAATGACTTAAAATCATTTCTGTACCTAAGATAGATACTTTGGTTCACAATTAACAAAAGGCATATAAATAAATAAATCCTCTATCTCATATAGGTTATTCATTGTTTGGGGGGGTCTACTCTATAGCTGTATTCGCAAAAGTAACTGCTAAAACAAATGGGCACATTTATACTGTTACAGCTTCTCTTCCATTTTTTTTTTTTTTACAATTTTCAAAATCAAGAAGTAGGAGATGTTCCTTACAACAGTCATATGAAGTTGCTATTTTCATTGTATAAAGTATTGTAAAAGTTGGTAATGAATGAGGATAATAATAGCTGCATTATATTCTTTTAAAAAAGGTTTTATTTAAATTCCAGTTAGTTAACATACAGCATTATATTAGTTTCATGCGTACAATGAAGCTAATTTAGTGATTAGTGATTCCACACTTACATACAGCACTGTATGCTCATCACAACTCCTCCTTAATCTCTATCACCTCTTTCACCCATTCCCCCTCCACCTTCCCTCTGGTAACCATCAATCGGTTCTCTATCGTTAAGAGTTTGTTTCTTGGTTTGTCCTTTCTCTCTTTTTTCCCCCTATACTCCTTTGTTTCGTTTCTTAAATTCCACAAATGAGTGAAATCTTATGATACTTGTTTTTCTCTGACGGACTTATTTCGCCTAGCATAATATCCACATCATTGCTAATGGCAATATTTCATTTTTTATATGGCTGAGTAATATTCCATTACACCCCCCCCCCCCCACATCTTCTTTATCCATTCATTAGTTGATGGACATTTGGCCTGTTTCCATAATTTGGCTATTATAATGCTGCTGCAAACATTGGGGTACATGTATCACTCTGAATTAGTATTTTTATATTCTTTGGGTAAATACTTAGTAGTGCAATTGCTGGATTGTAGAGTAGTTATATTTTTAAAATTTTGAGGAACCTCCATACTGTTGTCCAGAGTAGCTGCACCAGTTGGCATTCCCACCAACAGTACAAGAGGGTTACCCTTTCTCCACATTCTTGTGAACACTTGTTGTTTCTTGTGTTGTTGATTTTAGCCATTCTGACATTTGTGAGGTGATACCACATTATGGTTTTGATTTGAATTTTCCTAATGGTAAGTGATGTTGAGCATCTTTTCACATCTGTTGGCTATCTGTATGTTCTTCGGAGAAAGGTCTATTCTGCCCCTTTCTAAACTATTTGTTTTTGGGTATTGAATTTCTTAAGTTCTCTATATGTTTTTCTTTAATTTTCACTTGTTAGCATTAAGGTTAGTTCCAGTCTTTTGGGGTTTTTTTGTTATAAATACTAAAGTCATAAATTTTGTTGATAGGAGTTTTTGTCCTCCTTTTTCTTATAAGAGCATTCTTAGATACAGGGTTTTGGGATAGTAGAGTATGTAAAAGTTTAATTATTAAAAGTTTCACTTAGGTATGTTGACTTGAGATACTGCATTTCTCAAGTTTAGTGTAATAACCCTCACAGAATCAAGAAAACCTTTATATTGTAGTGTAGTGGAAACCTCAGGGTCTTAGTAGAGGTCTTGGAACAAAAAAAAATTTTTTTACCTATGGTTTGGCTGCTCTTGCAAAAAGGCTATTTTCCTTTTAATTGTCAAACTGTCCCCTTCGTTGGTTGAAACTCATAGGCCTTAAATGTGAAACAGATTTATACAACTTGATTGTAATGCAGCAGTTTAAATTTAGACACAAAACTGTTAAAATGGAAGATTGATATATACTCAACAACATATTTAAAAAAGATTATTGGTTTATTTGGACCTCGGCAGCATGGCTGTAACCAGGGATTCAAGAGCACCTAGCTCCAGGGTCCCAAATAGACCAGGTTCAGCCACTCAATGCTGACAAAATCCAAAGGCAGAGATGTGAGTGGTAGTGAAACAAGAAAGGAATTTATTTTAGTGAGGCCCACCCCAGGAAGGCAGCCGACTAGGTTTGAAAGGTTGTCTCCAAAGTGCTGAAAATACTTCTAGGTTTTTGTGTTTGTTTTTTTGCAAGTCGGCTCCATGCCAAACTTGGGGCTCACACTCATGACCCCAAGATTAAGAGCTCTGTGTTCCACCAACTGAGCCAGCCAGGCAGCCCTTAGGTTCACATAAGGCAAATGTGGGACGAAGGTCTATGGGTACGTGCACGTGAGCAGTGAAGGTCAGGTTGATCATTGTCTTCTGGTCAAGCACTGGTCTTGCTGGCTCAGGGCATTTTCCAAATGTGTATTAAGACTTAGTTTCTTGGTGTAACATGAAGGTCTTCTTATCTGACTTCAGTATACATTTTTAGTTTTAATCCCACCACATATTTCCATCTGTTTTATACTTCAGTCACATTTAAATACTTTTTTATTCGCTTATTCATACATTTAGCAAATATTTGATGAGGCTCTATACTTACCAGGCACTGCAAAAGCAGTATGTATTTGACTATATTATTGTATTTTCTGAATTCTTGGTCCTCTAGCGTTTGGAACCCTCATCCTGAAAAGTCTGTCCCTCCCAGGGCTGGCTAATTCTTAGAGATTGCAAATACCTCCCCTGTGAGCGTCTAAGCCAACCAATCTAGAGCCCACACCCAACATACTCTGTCAAATTCTCACACACCAAGCATATGTTTTCACTTGACGTGAATCACTCTTGGATCAAGTCCTAGACAACTAAGGACCATCCCTGTAGCCCACAGCCCTCTGAAATTATTCAAATTCTCCAATTCTACCCTGCCTTGCCCTTTCCTTCTCAAGATAGCTCTAATGAAGCCTCTGGGCCATGCTCTCCCAATTCCCCATCTGCCTCCTAACCAACCTTAGTGCTTCCCTGTGTTGTCCTGTGGGCCATGCCATACTTCTTGTTTCTAGATATCTGTGAGTATAAATGTCTCCCCTCATGACAATTATTTATGTGTTTTTGTGTCTTATAATATCTGATAAAAACAAATCCCTAGTGCATTTCTAGATCACAGTGGTTAACAATGGTTATTCTAATGGAACCTACATGCTAGGTGGGGAAGACAGCAGGGGAAAAAGATACAGGTAAATTGATATTCACTTTATAGGCACCGAAATGTCTGTACTGATTACAGCCAACATTTGTTTTGATTGGCCAGTTGCCATATCAATTGTTAAAGATTTTGATAACATCTCTATTAGGTAAACCCTAATCCCATTTTTCTTATCAACTATGTTTCTATAGAGAGTAAGAGATGAGGCAGGAACTAAAACCTTAGTCTTGGGATTTAAAATCCAATGTTCTTTCTCCTTTGAAATATAATTCTGAACTACTTAACTTTTAAGCCCCTTTTGACTTTGTTCATAATGCTCTTTTTCTTCTCTTTTCTGACTTTAGAAATCTTATTTCTAACCTAACTGCTATATCTTCCATAGAGACTTCTCAGGTATCCCCAGACAAATTTCATTACTTTTTTTTTTCACTTTGTTTTTGCATCTTTTAGAGCTTTTATTTTGTTTTGCTTTGTTTACATATCTGACTCTTCTGTTATGTTCTCAGCTCTTTGAGCATGAGGAGATATTTATATTGTTATCTTCAGTACCTAGCACAGCACTGCACACACAGAGTGGGATCTCAGTAAATGCTGAAATGAAATGACTAATTAATCATCAGGAGACTTGGGGGAAGAGCTTAATTCTTGGAACCTAAGTCCTGAATAGAATTTTCCTCCTAAACTAGTATAAACACGTATACATACATAGTAAATGAGAGTATTTGCAGTAGGCTGACAAAACAGTGGAGCATTCTTTCGTGTATTCCAAGGAATGGAAAACTGATTAGGCCAATAACTTTGAACTTTCTCTGGCTCAGACCTTGATGATCCTGGTTCACTGTGATAGTGAAATCCTTGGACAAAAATTTTGACTACGGAATTATTCATCCTTATAAGGGCAGCTGAAATAAAAAAAAGAATTCACTGGCCCATTTCTCAATAGAACTAAGCTGGTTTCATGAACTGGGCAGGCAAATCCTAGAGAGTAGGCTTCATTTGTTCTAATTTTCATAATTTAAAGTTCTGCTGATGAGTCTGTGGCGTAATACTCTAATTTATGAGCAGAAACAATTTGGTGTTGTCATTTGGCAGCTATTCATTAATATTGGTGACTGATAAAGGCTAGACAAATTGATAAAAACAATTTTTGTGAGTCCAGAATAAACGGTTGAAGTTAGGCCAACTGTTCCTTTTCCTGTAATTATGGAGTTAAACATTTTAGTATTTTTTGTGGTTCAGGTAACCACTGTGGGAACTACTTAACTGGTGAGATGTGGCAGAAAGTAAAATCTTTGTTAGTAGCCCTCTGGGCTAGCCATTCTTGCCTCTAAGCTGTGCCTACCTGGAGGTGTTTGTGCACAATACAGACATAACTGACATCAAAGCAAACATAATGGAATAGCTTTCCAAGAGAGAAAGCTTTGTTGTTACCTTAGGGTCTGACATTATTTTTGACATTCTAAATCTCAGTGTTTATGAGAAACATCAATAATAATAACCACCCTTTGCAGGGGTACAGCACCTTTCTCCCTAGGCTCTGAGTGTTTCATAAGCATGAAGCGTTCTGTGCAGAAGGGGAAGATGGAGTGGGAGAATCTGGCCCCAGACAATTAACAGCTAAAATTCTTCTCTACAGTGAACATGGAACACAAGGAGGACAATTTAGGATAGGAAATGAAAGACCAATTGGGCCCAGCTGAGACTGTAAGGGGAATTTAGCAAGCCAGTTATGACCTGACAGTGTTTTTCCGGCTAAAATTCACCATGACTCTTTAAAAAGAAAAAAAAAACAACACTTGAGAAATCACTGGATCTATGAATATCCATGAATTTCTAGGCTATGCCTTTCCTATATTAAATGCATAATAAATGTTTGCTTACATTGAAATTTTGTAGGTGCTTTATAAAAAGTTTTTCATAGCCATGGGGCACCTGGGTGGCTCAGTCAGTTAAGCATCCGACTTTGGCTTAGGTAATGTTCTCAATGGTTTGTGAGTTCGAACCCTGTGTCGGGCACTGTCCTGACAGCTCAGAGCCTGGAGCCTGCTTCAGATTCTGTCTTCCTCTCTCTCTGCTCCTCCCCTGCTCACAGTCTGTGTCTCTCTCAAAAATAAATAAACATTAAAAAAATTAAAAACTTTTTCACTGTCTTTGCTTATTTACCTATGGTTTTCAATTTTTTTTTTTTTCTGTCTGTGGAAACCATTTTTTCCATTTTACATAGATGTAAATTTATTCTAGAATGTTATCTGGAATTTTATGTTGTAAACATAATTTCTACATAAGATCTATGTAAATTAGAAGATTCTGATTCAGAAAGGATATTCTATTTTATGAGATGATTTTTAAAACGCAAAAATATTATATTTAATTTTAAAAGAGGTAATGAGTTTTTCAGAACTTTACTTAAGCTTCTATTCTTGGAATAGAACCTTTAGATTCAGCTGGGATGGTTGAAATTTCCTCCAGAAATCTTAATTGTATTTTGTAGGTTAATATTTATATAATAGCTGTAATGGTAATATGCCTTTCAAAATTACACATATATGATATTTTTAGAGCTTATTTATTTGACGCAGTTTAACAACTCCACAAAGTGATTCTCTAGGTTTTGCAAAGAAGGACACAGTGCCAGTGAGACTAGCTCTTTAATATTTTTGAAAGCATAAGTGTATTGAAACAGAACTAGCCACTGCAGAGGGAACACTAAGAAATAAATCTGGTGGGTTTTAAAGATGTGGATGGAGTCCTCACACTGTTCTTTTTCCCCTCTATGTCTTAGCCAGCACTTGTTATTTCTTGTTTTTTTGATAATAACCATTCTAACAGGTGTGAGGTAACACCTCATTGTGGTTTTTTTGCATTTCCCTGATGATTAGTGATATTGAACATTTTTACACGCGTCTGTTGACCATCTGAATGTCTTTTTTGGGACAATGTCTATTCAGAACTTCTGACATTTTTAAATTGGGTTATTTTGTTTTTTTGCTCTTGAGTTGTAGGAGTTCTTTATGTTTTGGATATCAATTCGTTATCTAATAAATGATTTACAAATAATTTTTCTCATTCAGTAGGTTACCTTTTCATTTATGTTGATTTCCTTTTTGTGCAGGATTTTTTTACTTTGATATGGTCCCAATTGTTTATTTTTTCTTTTGTTGTCTTTGCTTTTTTGGTGTCACATCCAAAATACCATCACCAATGCAGACAACAGGATGCTTACCCTCTGCATTTTCTTTTAGGAGTTTTATGGTTTCAGGCCTTATGTTCAGATCTTTCATCCACTTTGAGTTGATTTTTGTGTAGGGTATAAGATAGTGGTCCAGTTTCATTCTTTTGAATATGGCTGTCCAGTTTTCCCAGCACCATTTATTGAAGAGACTGTCATTTTCCCACTGTATATTTTTAGTCTTTTTTGTCATATGTTAATTGACCATATACACATGTATTTATTTCTGAGCTCTGTATTCTGTTCTTTTGATCTGTAGGTCTGTTTTTATGCTAATATCATACTATTTTGATTATGATAGCTTGTAATATAGCTTGAAATCAGTAAACACGTAAACCTGGATGTAAGCCCTATTTTTCAAAGGCAGTCATTTTGGGATTCCTCTATCCGATGCTGGCTTGGGATGCCTGATGTGGCGCACAAACCTCTCACTCTCCAAGAAGTTTTGTGTTTGTGAGATCCCTCCTGATTTGGGGGTTGTTACACTGGGAATAGAGTATTTGGCAGGTCTCCACTTCCTCCTCTTGATGTGGTCCATTTATCTTTTTTGGGGAGGAGCTATCCAACTAGTTTTCATATCTTTTTCAGAGGAAATTCTTTCATATTTAGCTGTAGATTTTTATTTTTTATCTCTATTTCTTTGAGTGTAGTTGACCGGCAATATTGCATTAGTTTCAGATGTACAGCTTAATGATTTGACAGTTACACATTGTGCTTTGTTTGCCACAAGTGTAGCTACCATCTGTTATTTGCTATTACAATATCATTGACTGTACTCCTTACGTTGTGCCTCCTATTCCTATGTTTTATTCATTTCACAACTGGAAACCTGTATCTCCCTCTCTCATTCACCCATTTTGCCTAGTGCTCTACCTCTTTCCCCTGTGGCAACCATCAGTTTGTTCTCTGTATTTATAGGTTTGATTCTTCTTTTTGTTTTACTCATTTTTTAAAAGATTCCACTTATGAGTGAAATCATAGTATTTGTATTTCTCATTCTGATTTATTTCACTCAGCACAATGCTCTCTAGGTCCATCAGTGTTGTTTCAAATGGCAAGATCTCATCCTTTTTTCTGGCTGTATAGTATTCGTGTGCTTGCACATGTGTGCATGCGCGTGTGGGTGTGTACATGTGTGTACACACCACATTTTACTTATTCATTCATCTGTAGATGGACATTTAGATTTTTTCCATATCTTGGCTATTGTATATAATGTTGCAATAAACATGCAGGTGTATTTTTTTCAAATTAATATTTTTATTGTCTTTGGATTAAAAACCCAATATTGGAGTTATTATTATATTTCTATTTTTAATTTTCTGAGGAACCTCCATATCATTTTCCACATTAGCTATACCAATTTATATTCCCAGTAGCAGTACGTGAGGGTTCCTTTTCCTCCACATCCTCATCAACATTTGTTATATCTTTTCATTTCTATTTTAGTTATTCTGAAAGATAGTAAGGTGATATCTCATTGTGGGTTTGATTTGCATTTCCCTGATGATGAGTGATGCTGAGGATCTTCTCATTTGTCTGTTGGTCATTTTGAGGTTCTCTTTGGAAAAATGTTTGCTTGGATCTTCTGCCCACGTTTAATCAGATTATTTGGGGGGTGGTGGTGATGAACTGTTTAAATTGTTTATATATTCTGGATTTTAATTCCTTATTGGATATATTTTTGCAAATATCTTCTCCCATTTAGTAGGTTGTCTTTTTGTTTTATTAATTAGAAGAATTAAAATTGTTAAATGCCCATATTATCTAACACAATCTACAGTTTCAATGCAATCCCTATCAAAATACCAGCAGCTTTTTCACAGAACTAGAACAAATAATACTAAAATTTGTGTAGAACTACAAAAGACCCCAAATAGCTAAAGGAACCCTGAAAAAGAACAATAAAGATGGGGGTATCACATTACCAGATACCAAGATATACTACAATGCTCATCATCAGGGAAATGCAAATCAAAATGGCATTGTGGTATCATCTCCCACCTGTCAGAATGGCTAAAATAAAAAACACAAGAAATAACAAGTGTTGGTGAAAATATGGAGAAAAAGGAACCCTCATTCACTGTTGCTGGGAATATAAATTTTAACAGCTACTGTGGAAAACGGGAGGTGGGTTGGGAGAATGAGTGAAATAGGTGATGGGGATTAAAGAGTACACTTACCATGATGAGCACTGAGTAATATATGGAATTGCTGAATCACTATATTGTACACCAGAAGCTAATATAACAGAAAATGTTAACTATACTGGAATTCAAATAAAAAACTAAAAACAACAACAACAAAACATTATCATTACCGAAGGAAGTTCCATCATATTTTCTGTCAGTAATTCTTACCCTCAAACTCTCAAATGCAGAGTGATTTGTTTCCCCACTATTGATTTGTTTTGTCTGTTCTGGATCTTCATAAAAATAAAATTGTTCAGTATATTCTTTTTTGTTATAGGGCTGCTTTTACTAAGTATGTTTTTGTGATCATCCATCTTGTTCATTTGGCTTTTCTTAGTGGCCAATGTTAGTTAATTTTATGAATATGTTTATTTATATGTATTTTTATTGATGGACACCTGGGCTATTTTCACTTTAGGACTCTTGTGACTAAAGCAACTGTTGGTATTGTCCAAATCATTTTATGGGTATATATTTTCATATCTCTTATATAAATACCTAGTAGTGGAATTGCTGGGCTGTAAGGTAGTTATACCATTTTTCTTTCCCACTAACAATGAATGAGAGTTTGCTCCATATAATTGCCTCTTTTGATGCTGGTGATCTTTCTGACATTAGCCATTCTGGTGGATGTGTATTCTTAATAGTTTATCTGTAGATTTTTTTGGCATTTTCTTTGTATGCAGTTATATATGTCAGCTGTGAATATCACAATTCTACTTTTTTCTTTCCAGTCCTTGTACCCTTTAAGGATTTTTCTTGCCTTTTATACTGTTACGCTGTTGAGTACATAATTGAATAGAAACAATGACAGTGAGTATTCTTATCTAATTCTACATTTCAAGGGAAAACTATTTCATTTAGTAAGATGTTGCTATTGGTTTTTTACTAATAATCTTTATTAGATTAAGGACTTCACTTCTATTCCTGATTGCTGAAAACTCTTGTTTTAAAAAATAATGATGGGATGTCAGATTTTATGAAGTGATTTTTCTATGTCTATTAAGATTATCATGTGATTTTTCTGTTAGTAATGTTCTGAATTTTACTGATTGGTTTCAGAATGTTAGCCCAGTCTTGAATTTCTACAATAAACATGTCATGGTGTTGTGATCTATTCTCTTTTCTGTACATTGTTGGATTTTGTTTGGCAATATTTTTTTGTTTTGGATTTTTAAATTATGTACATGATGAGGTCAGTAATTTTCCTTTCTCAAAATAACATGGGAATTGAGGACATGATAGAGGAATGCTTAGAATTCATTTAGAAAAATAACGTGTTAGTAAATAAATGATGTTAGGAAAATGGATCTTTTCTATAGGAAAAAATTAAATTTCATATGGATTCATTTATCAGTTTTCATTTATATTTAGTAATATTTCACAAGTAGCTTCTAAAATATTTTTCCACTAAGCATTTCTAAAGAGAAGTTTCTTACCCTCATATCATCCAATTTTGTTTAACCAAAATGCATTTCATCAGAGTTAAGTAAGGTCTCAATACTACTGTGGTGACTGTCTGACATAATGAAAGAGAGTAACTGAATTTCCAGTAGAATTAGACTAAACAAGCCATATTCATATTTTCCATATGATTTTATTGTAAGGTTCCAATTTCAGTATTGACCTTTCCTTTGATATTTTATATATTTTCCTCAGGCTATTGTATATTTTAATAGTTTAAAACAGAAGGGAAATGTTTTAAAACAATATGGCATTTATTTCAAAAGTTGATTCATAAGCAGATCCATTTCTGGTAAATTAACTATGAGAAGAAAAATGCAAAGAGTAATAATCTGTGATTCATAATGACTTAAACATAATGACTTAAACGTGGGTAAAGAATACCCACGTGACTCTGATGCAAGAGCTGTTTGACCACAGTTTGGGAAAGATGGGAAAGGAGAATCAGGAATCTCCTTTCAAGTTCTTTTGATAAGTAGCATTTCAATCTTTCTCCTTTTTTGCTCTAAAAATTCAAAGACGGAGGTAGTTGAAATGGACATTGGCCAGGGTGGATAGGGAGAGAAGTATTAATTCCCTATATACTCGTTATCGTAAGGTTCTTTAAGGTATTTGTCTGTTTATTTGAAGATCTCTGTCATGTTATGCAGTGACTTGATCTAAAAGACCTGGGTATTTCATTTAACTTTTCAAACATTATCTCTGAATCTTGAATACCAAAACTGTAAGTTGGTCTAACACACAGTGGTGTAGTAATGCTGAAATAAAATAACATAAGTAAAATAAGTGTGCTGCAGTTGGAAAATCATACCTTCATTATTAGATTTTGTTTATTAAATTTAATTAAAATATTCTAAAGATAAATGTCTACACTTTTTGAATATAGGTGATTTTAAAAGTTATTGAAAAGGGAGCCATAATACTATGAACTCTAAATAAGAATTTGAATTTAAATCCTCTACCTGAACAGTGTATGCATAAATCTTTGATTGCTTAATGAACTAGGTGGAACCAGAAAAACCCACTTCACCAGCCAGAACAACAGATATGATGATACCTTTTCTGTTTCTTTAATCACTCGGTCCCTCCTCTATATCCCTTAGCCATATAAGACAGCAGTCCAGAATCTTCCTTTTAGGATACCTATTGGCCAGTTGTCCCATATTTCTGGATATTACTCAGGTCCAAAGTTGTGGAGCTGCTTCCAAACATGAGGTGGTGAACAGTGGAACATTCTCATCAGTTGATTGTTGGTTGCTGATTCAGGGTTGCAATTACCTAAGTTTCCAGATGTAAATTTCTTATTTTACAAAACCTTTGGGATTTTCAAGTTATCTTTTAAAAATACTGTCATTTGGCTTAGTTACATTGTAGTCAGAGAATATCTCTCTGTGATTTCTTTGAATTTGTTGAGACTTGCTTTGCGGCACCTGCTCAATTTTTTAAAAATTCATTTTCAGGTTAGTTAACATATGGTGTAGTCTTGGCTTCAGGAGTAGAACCCAGTGATTCATCATTTACATATGACACCCATTGCTCATCTTGAAAAGTGCCTTCCTTAAAACCATCACCCATTTAGCGCCCCGTCCCCCCACCAACCCTGTTTGTTCTCTGTATTTAAGAGTCTCTATGGTTTGCCTCCCTCTCTGTTTTTATCTTATTTTACCTTCCCTTCCCTTCTGTTCATCTGACAAAGCAGGAAAGAATATCCAATGGAAAAAAGAGTCTCTTTAGCAAATGGTACTAGGGGAACTGGACAGCAGCTTGCAAAGGAATGAAACTGGACCACTTTCTTACACCATACACAAAAATAAATTCAAAATGGATGAAAGACCTAAATGTAAGACAGGAAACAATCAAAATCCTAGAGCAGGAAACAAAACCATCAGAATCCTATGAGGAGAAAACAGGCAGCAATCTCTTTCACCTCAGCTGCAGTAACTGCTTACTTGACATGTCTCCAGAGACAAGGGAAATAAAAGCAAAAATGAACAGTTGGGACCTCATCCAGATAGAAAGCTTCTACATAGTAAAGGAAACAACCAACAAAACTAAAAAGCAACCAACAGAATGGGAGAAGATATTTGCAAATCACATATAGGATGAAGGGTTTGTATCCAAAATCTATAAAGAACTTACCAAACTCAACACCTAAAAAACAAATAATCCAGTGAAGAAATGGGCAGAAGACATGAATAGACACCTTTCCAAGAAGACATCCAGATGGCAAACAGACACATGAAAAGATGCTTAATATCACTTATCATCAGGGAAATACAAATCAAAACCACAATGAGATACCACCTCACACTGGTCAGCATGCCTAAAATAAACAGCTCAGGAAACAGCAGATGTTGGAGAGGATGCAGAGAAAGGGAACCCTATTGCACTGTTGGTGGGAATGCAAACACATGCAGCCAGTCTGGAAAACAGTATGGAGGTTCCTCAAAAACAAAAATATATCTACCCTACAACCCAACAATTGCACTACTAGGAATTTTTATTAAATATACAAAAATGCTGATTTGAAGGAGCACATGCACCCCAATGGTTATAGGACTGCTACCAACAATAGCCAGATTATGGAAAGAGCCCAAATGTCCATCAATTGATGAATGGATTAAGAAGATATGATACACACACACGCGCACACACACACACACACTGGAATACTACTTGGCAATGAAAAAGAATGAAATCTTGCTATTTGCAACAACGTAGATGGAGCTGGAGAGTATTAGGCTAAGCAAATTAAGAGAAAGATGGATATCGTATGCTTTCGCTAATTATGGAATTTGAGAAACTTAATACATGCTTAATTTTTTTAAATGTTCTACATTGCATTTGAAAATTCATTTGAGCTGTTATGAGGATAATCTGATCATATCCATCAGTCTCAGTGTCTTCTTTTTTTGATTAAATTGTATATGTATAGTCTATATATTCTATCAATTTATATTCATGATTGTCAATTTGTATTCATGCTTTTACCTCTAGTTCTATAATTTTTGCTTTACATATTTGAGGCCACATTATTAAGTGCATACAAATGTAGAATTCTTGTATCTTTCATATGAATCAAGCTTTTTATTCTTATCAATTATCCCTCTCTATTTCTAATACTGCTTTTTTGCCTTAAATACTTTCTTGCCTGATATTACTACAAATACACCTGCTTCTTCTTTGCAAGTGTTTGTATGGTATATGTTTTTCTTCCATTTTACTTTTAATACATTTATATCTTAATATATGTATATTTTGAATAGCACCAAGGTAGACTTTATTTTTTAATCCAGTCTGACAACATTTTTGCTAGAGCATTTAGCCTACTAATAAATTAAAGCTTATGGAATGGCCTGAGATATTTACAGAAGGTGTGAGTTTTCCAATTGTGTTATAGGTATCTTGAGAAAATTTATTTGTTTAAAATATTCTGAAAAAGGAAGGAGTTTCAAGCTGAGATTTAAAGAATAATTCAATTCCATAAAAGAAATCACTGTTGGAAGCACTGGCTAAGAAACTAACCATACCAACTCTACACATAGAGCCAACAGCACCTGGGTGACTCGGTTGAGCATCTGACTTAGGCTAAGGTTATGATCTTTCAGTCCATGAGTTCAGGCCCCGTGTCAGGCTCTGTGCTGACAGCTCCAAACCTGCATTCTGCTTCACATTCTGTGTCTCCCTCTCTTTGCCCCTCCCCTGCTCACACTCTGTCTCTCTCTCTATCTCAAAAATAAACATTAAAAGATAAATATAGCCAAACTCAATCTTCAGTTTGGCATTGACATACAAAAGAAAATATCAAGGCTTAGTGAGTTATGAATACAGCTATATGAATCACATACCACTATGTATATACATATACATAACAAATGTGGTTTTATCTGTAACATAAAAAGGGTCTTTTTAATGGTGCTTTACTGTAATTTTAATAGACTGGAGAAAGTAATGAGAGCCATAATTTATGTGTATTGGGGTGAAAAAGCAGGAGGGATATCTGAAGTAATCATTGAAGTGTTAAAAATATATCAAGGCTGGGATGAGGATTGGGGAGGTGTGCCTGAAGTTAATGACTTATGTATAAGGCCCTTGTAAGTAAGGTACAAGTTCAGAATAGAAGTTGTAAAAAGCAAGAGAAATAGTATTGCTGAATCCAAATGTTGAATACTGTTTTGTAGTGAGTCAGAAATAAATATTTTAAAGGACTGGAATAACTGTAAAAAAAAGACCCATCTTGAGACAAATAAGGAAATTTAAATATTGATCGGATACTAGATGTTATTAGGGAATCATTGTTAATTTTGTACATGTGGCCATATTGTGATGATAGAAGAAATTGTCTTTACTTTTCACACACATATATAGAAGTATTTAGGATTGAAATGACATAGACACAATGTCAGGAATTTACTTTAGAATTTTGTGGTAACAGAGAAAGAAAAAAAGAGATAAAGCGCATGTATCAAACCTTAAAAACTATCGAATTTGATGAATAGGGAGTATTATATGGTTATGTGAGAGTGTATTATGCTCTTTTCTCTATTTTAGTGTATGTTTGAAAGTTGTAACAAAATTTTTGAAGAAAAAATATATTCCTGTAAAGGCACTTTATCACCTTAATGTTAAAAAAAAGTAGGGGCACCTGGGTGGCTCAGTTGGTTGAGCGTCCAACTTCGGCTCAGGTCATGATCTCATGGTACTTGAGTTTGAGCCCCTTGTTGGGGACTCTGCTGGCATCTAAGAGCCTGGAGCTTGCTTCAGATTTTGTGTCTCCCTCTCTCTCTGTTTCTCCCCCACTCATGCTCTGTATCTCTCTCTCTCTCTCTCTCTCTCTCTCAAAAATAAATAAAATTTTAAAAAAATAAAAAAAATAAATGTAAATGTTTTCATGATGGGTAAAATTTTTATGAGATTTTAAGAATGACTGGAAGCTAGACAGTGATTCAGAGAATGGTAAGGATTATGCCTGCCGGCATTTGTTGTAGTGAGATGAACACTGGCTTGGTTATAGGCTTCAAACTACTACTACTGAGCTCCACCCTATGTGGCAAGACATTTACCAGTCAGGCCCTCAGGAGTTTTTGCTAAGGTGGGGCATTGGCCTAAATGAGTTTAAAGTTCTTTGTAGGTCCTATTATCTATGGTTCTGAATGAACCGCATGTATAATGGGCTTGTGGAAACTTTTGTTTACTAGAATTGGTAATGTGTGTAAGATACAAGGTTTCTGGACTGAGGCCCTCAGAATTCTGTTGATTTTAAAGGAACTCCTTCAAGTTGAAGGAAGAATGCTGAGTGATCAAGCCCCAAGTCAGTAGAATGGCTTGTCTCTATTTTTTAAAATTCTTGGTTTTGTTTGTTTGTTTGTTTTAGGGTTTTTTGCCAACTTTTTAAACATTCCTGGTGGGTTTTTTGTGGTCAACCTCCCTGGGAAGAGTTGGTTTTTCTGTGCCCACTGTGTATGTACAGTTCTTTTTATAGAACTCTCTCACACTGCATTTGCCTTCCCACAGGACAGTGAGATCCTTAAGGTAGGGATTTTCTTTTTCATTTTTGTGTCTTGAGTACCTAGCACACAGCTAACATGCAAAACAGCATAGTATATATTTGTTCAATGAACAAATGCATGAATGAATGAAAGAAATTAAAGGAGTCTTGTGACATTTAATTTAATGTCATGGCACATAATGAAAATAGTATGACTATGTCTTCAGTATTAAGTTTAGAACTCTTGGTCTTCTCAGTGGAGTTTGTTTACCTTGGCCTGCTCACTCTCCCTGTTGCCTCCCTATTCCATCCTCACCCATAACCCTCAGCAGTACATTGTCTCTTGAAGGAGTAATTTGATCAGAAAGCATTAAGTTGTGTACTCCCCTTATCACATGAATTCCTTTAGCTATAGTTCCAAAACTAGGACTCATGGAAAGGGGTTTGGGAAGCCATTGGTGAATTGTGGTATATCTTCCCAAAAGGTAGGTTTTACCCAAATATTTGGGAAAATGAAATATAAATAGTCGACAGTTTAGAACATTGTTTTATATTAAAACAAACACAGATGTATTATGAAGTAGAATATTCAGTTAACACAAATTCCAAGATACATCTTTTTTTAAAAAATGTTTATTTTTGAGAAAGAGAGAGCAGATGTGCATGGAAGTGGGGAGGGACAGAGAAAGAGGGGAACAGCACATCTGAAGTAGACTCTCTGCTGTCAGCACAGAGCCATATGGGGCTTGAACTGCAAACTGCGAGATCATGACCTGAGCTGAAGTTGGAGGCTCAACCAACTGATCCACCTAGGCACCCCACTAAGATGTATCTTAAGATTGTTTGGTAGCCTTTGGGGCTATGACTGTCCATCCTACCCCAACTCCTGGGTCAGTGATTTATTCTTTGCTATGGTATTTTGGTAGAAGATGCTTGATTTGGACCAACCTAAGACATACATAAAAACTCTAGAGTAATAATAGGAAAAAATTTATTTTATTTTTAAACTGTCACATTTTCTTTAGGCGTAACCTCATGGTTTTATTCTTTGGATGAACACATGTACTCTGCTCTTTTATATTATGTGCTGCCGAAGTGAGCACTGTACTCTGTTGTTTTGAACTGTGAGATATAATTATAACAAGTGTAAAAACACACATTTAGTGAAATCCTAGTCAGAATAAATAATTTTTTTGATAATTTGAAATAATTGTAAATTCTCCAGATAATTAGATAACCCATTGTTCTTTGATAAAAGGATTAGATAATTCAAATTCTTCGTTCATTCAAACCCTTTTTTTTCCTTGTTTACTTAGGCTTCAAATGAGTAGGTATTTACTTCAGTTAATATAGTCAGTATTCACTCTTCAGATCTTACTGAACTGTGACTTGATCTTTATTCTTTATATTCCATTTTGTTTTGTGTATATGTGGTTATATTCAAATCTATTTCTCATCATTACTAAGTCTGTTGAACTAAGAAAGTGCCTGGTATTCCAGAGGTCTATATATTATAGTCATATTAAATCCAAATATTCCTAGTTCAACTCAGTTAAAAAATGATTAAGCACTGGACAATGCCAGGCACTATAGTAAACATGGCACTAATATGGCTCTCTTTAGACAGTATGTAATCAATAAAAGCTTACTAACTAGAAATAGTAATAGTAATGAGCAAAGTACTTAAACTCTGTGCCTTCGCTCCACCATCTGCAAATTAAAGTTATTTCTCCTTATCAAAGTTTTAAGCAGAATAATAAATTAGATGCGTTCCAAGCCCTGGATAAATATAAAATTGATGCTAGTAAGGGAGAAATGCTTAGATTATTTTAAAAAGTAGAAAATGTTACTCCTTTTTATTTTTCAAATGCATGAAGTATGTGCCATTATTTTTATAGCTTTCCTTTTCTTATGTCCATGCTACAGTTATTTGTGTTTTTCCTCACATGAGTCCTCTGCATCTGTCACCTTCATTTCTTCACCACACATCACACACTCCCTTGTAGTCTTTACTGAAATTACACTTTCAAAATCTGCAGTGACTTCCTTCCACAGTATTTCCCCTTTGAAACTCACACACCTCAGAATCCCTCATCTTTTTCCAGCATTCACTTCTGGTCACACCCTTTAAAAAGTTGTGGCTTATCATGACTTTAATGGTGCTGTGGTTTTTGACCTTCTCTCTTGGATGTATTTTTCTGTTTCTGTTAAAGATTCCTTTCTCTCTGGCATTCTCTGTGACTGTCTCTCTTGGAGTTTTTTTTCCCTCTGGAATTACCTGCCATCTCAAAGATTCACTTTTTAGTTCTGTTTCCTATGGCTCTTGCTCCTACATCCACAAGAACAGCAGTCTACCTGTACATTGCCAGTAGGGCATCTTTACATGTTGTCTCAAATGGAGACAGATAAGAAATTTAGTGCGTCTCAGGCAAGCTGCTCTTCCTAATTTCACCTCTGATGTTTTAGTTACTTATGATAAGTCATGAAGTTCTTTTTTTTTATTTTTTATTTTTTTAATGTTTTATTTATTTCTAGAAGAGAGAGAGAGGGAGAGAGCAAGAGCTGGGGAGGGTCAGAGAGAGAGGGAGTCACAGACTCTGAAACAGCCTCCAGGCTCTGAGCTTGCAGTCAGCACAGAGCCCGACGCGGGGCTTGAACCCACGAACTGTGAGATCATGACCTAAGCCAAAGTCAGACGCTTAACCGACTAAGCCACCCAGGCGCCCCGGTCATGAAGTTCTTTTGATTCTTCTGGAAAAATTACTCTTGTGATTATCTCAAATTTAGCAGGAACCAAGGACTTATTCAAAATGACTTGAACTAGTAGGTGGTCCCAGGAATAAAGCTGAAATCCTAAACCTGAAGACCGAAGGCTTATTGCTTATAAAGCTCGTGATGCCTTATCTGAAATCCTTAGTACTAGATATATTTCAGAAAATACCTTTTGGACAGCACAGAAGACATAATCAACACACTATTATTTCTGCAGTAAAATATATGAATATTCACATGTAACATGCTAAGTCAAAACTATAAAAAGCCTGATTTTTTTGGTTTGTGTTTGAATATTTTAACATTTATTCATTTTTGAGAGACAGAGTGCAAGTGGGGGAGGGGCAGAGAGAGAGGGATGCACAGAATCTGAAGCAGGCTCCAGGGTCTGAGCTGTCAGCACAGAGCCCAATGCAGGGCTCGAACCCACGAACTGTGAGATCATGACCTGAGCCAAAGTCAGACACTTAACCGACTGAGCCACCCAAGAGCCCCTAAAAAGCCTGATGTTAATTTAGGTTAAGATTTTTTTTTTGCCCCCACAGAGTGTGATCACTTCAGGTGAAGTTTTGCCTTCAAATGAGTTAAGAAAAATTTTCAGTGTGGGGAGCTTTTTCGATTTTGGAATTAAAGATAAGGGATTGTGGACTTGGAAAATTACTTACTTGGAATTAATGTTTATAGTTTTGATACATTTTTATTGGGCTGGTGGATGGTTTATCCCCATTATTAGCTAGGGAACCAAGTATTTTGTATCTTAAAGAAAATTTTGGGAGATTATAGGGAGCCTAGGGGCAGTACCAATTTGT
The DNA here is from genome assembly GCF_008692635.1 of Crocuta crocuta. Classification (NCBI taxonomy): domain Eukaryota; kingdom Metazoa; phylum Chordata; class Mammalia; order Carnivora; family Hyaenidae; genus Crocuta; species Crocuta crocuta. The sequence continues at coordinate 5,356,448 of NW_027529433.1, forward strand.
TTGGGCTAGACTCATAAGGTAGCCAGAGTCTTCCAGCATATAAAACCTCCACAGGTTAGGGATTGAGGACTAGAAACTCATGTGGTATTAATGACTTCCATCCAGTGACATGTCATGGAGGCATGAGGGATTTACAGGAATGAAGAATGTATATTTTTAGGTAGTTATGAGTACTTTTTAAAGTGGAGAGTTGCCCAGGCATCATACTAGTTTCTAATCTGTTTTCTCCCCTCTTCACCTTTCTCCATTTTACTTCACTTCACCTTAGCATTTTTGCATATTAGAGGACTTTTATGAGTCTTTGTAATGAGTAAGCAAGAAAAGACGTCAAGTGATAAAACTGAATGAGTAATGGATTACAACTTCACTTGTAGGTTCTGGATTTGGTCATAATTTAGTTTCCTCATCTGTGGAAAAGAAGAGTCGGTGAATTATTACAAAGGTCCTTTTCAGTTCTCACATGCTATGATTGTGTCCTGTCATTTTATCTATAATTTTTTGAGTGTTTATTAATGAAAGAGAAAGAGGCAGAGCATGAAACGGAGGAGGGACAGAGAAAGGGGGACCCAGAATCCAAAGCAGGCTCCAGGCTCTGAACTGTCAGCGCAGAGCCGGATGCAGGGCTCCATCTTACAAACCATGAGATCATGACCTGTGCCGAAGGCAGATGCTTAACTGCCTGAGCCACTCAGAGGCCCCTGTCCATAAACTTTTCTTTATACTCAGCCCATCTGCCTTATCAGAATCCCACCTCAAAGTCCTGAATTTTGGTAGTCTATGGTTGCACCCAGGCTGATAATTAAGGTAGGTGGGAGCAATTAAATAAGGGCATATAGGACCTGGGAGAATTTGAGTTGACTAGAAGAGTACAGTTTGGTGATATTTTTTCCTCATTGGAGAATAGTTTATAACAACTCATAATTTTTCTCCTGTATAGATAGATGGACAGAAATAAGTTTATAACAGTAATAGGTATAGACTATATAGTAAGGTGTATATTAAGAACATAAAATGGGGGCGCCTGGTGGCTTAGTCGGTTAAGCGTCCGACTTTCGCTTAGGTCATGATCTCGCGGTTTGTGGGTTCGAGCCCCGCATTGGGCTCTGTGCTGACTGCCAGCTCAGAGCCTGGAGCCTGTTTCGGAGTCTGTGTCTCCCTCTCTCTCTGACCCTCCCCTGCTCACGCTGTCTCTCTCTCTCCTAGAAATAAATAAAAATATTAAAAAAAAAAAGAACATAAAATGGAAAACTAAATCATTATTATTGGGACAGTATAAGATAGTCAGATATCATGACTTCAAAGATTGTAGTCCAAATAATCCCATTTGTTCAATTCTTCTGAAAACTGGCTTTTTTAAAATTAAATTTTAATAATATCTCATGTGTTTTATATAATCCTCATGGTTTGTATAATCTTAGCAATTATGTTAACAAACCTGCAAAGAATTAGATTTCTATGTTATAGATGAGGAAGCTGAGATTCAAAGAGGTTAAGTAAATTGTTTAAATTTAGAGTAAGTGGCAGAAATGGATTAATATCCAAGTTTGTCAGACTTTAAAATCTATTATCAAACCAGATTCTCTGCTCTCTCTTTTTTTTTTTTTTTTTTTTAAATAAAGACTATGGTTAGGTCTTGCTCTGTTAAATACATCCCCACAAGTATTATCTGAACCCACTTACCTACCAGTGGTTCTTTTTAATACCTATAGCATACTCTATAGTGACTGGGAACAGGGAGCAAAGTGACCTGCAGTTTTATGGGGTTCAGGTGTGAAAGGAAGTTCCTTTCCAGGATAGACCTGCAGTGGAGGAGGAGCAAGAGGGGATAAAGTGAGGAAAGATTCTATTACAAGGGAATAAGGCTAGTAAATTAGGTGATGGAGATGGTCATTCTGTGTATACCAGTGTTTAAAGCACCTCTTACTTATCCATTTGAGTTTCCAGTCTTTGAGCTCTGTTTCACTGCATATGTGATTTTTAACAAATTCATTTGTGGTTGATTTGTTTTTTTCATATGGAAAATTAAACTAGCCATACTTACATCTTACTGCCTTACAGAGAAAGTATGAAAATTAATGGGTTAATGGTGGAAAAGAGTTTAAAGATCTTTAGACAAAAGTACTGTTATCAATCCTAGCATAGAAGCATTTTGTACTCTATAATGCTAAAGCAATTACTAAGATATTGTCAAGGCACATTTATTTATTAGAGTAAATATTTTACACATTGTATCTGTGGTTTGTAAATTACCAAATCTGATTTTACTTAATCAAACCATTCTAAGTGGGCCTGGAACCCAAAAGGCCAAGATAGATAATTATCCTGGTTTTCTCTTCTGATTGTTAGTTCTGCAGTTAAGCATTTTTTTCCCAGTGAGGCTATGCATGGGTCCTCTGAAAATAACACTCTAAGAGACTTCAAGGAACGTAATTTTAGGGACCTAAATTTTTCAAGTTGTTTTTCTTTAATTTACTAAAAAATAAAAATTAATGGACTAGAAAAAACATATTGAAATATACTGAAAAAGTAATGTCCTTTAATATTTTCAGTGAGTAATCCAGGGTTTAGATTAACTAATATTTTGGAATTTTGAATGTAATAGCTTTTTTGTATGTGTCTATGTATGATAAATACCAGAAAAGATTTCATATTTTTTGTTACCATGAAAGTTATAACTAAAAACCCATGAAAAAATTAAAGTGCATGTCTGGAATTGCAACATTTTTGGCATGGACTGCCATTTAACATAAAAATACAAACTTCTTTAATAAAGAAGAAAAAGAAAATAGTTTAAAAAGCTTGGAAATTACCTAATCTAGATGCAAACCAGGCTGTTTTTATCATATTGTTTTAGGCAAAAATTTTAAATCTGCTGTAAGTGCTCACAAGCTGTTTTCAAGTTGAATCTTAAATAATTATGTCTCAATAAATATTTTGTTTGAATTTCTTAGTACATTAAGTTAGAGATAATTTGATACAGCAGTGGGTAGGTTAAATTAGGAAAGAACAAAGACTAAGTACTTAGATAGCAACCTGTACCTTCAATTTAATATAATGTTAATTAGTAAAGTGAATACAAAAATTAATGTCCTATGTGTATATATATATGTATTTATAACATATATATAAAAGACCTGTGTGTATGCTGCCTAGAAGAGAATCTTTTTAGACCTAAAGTCACCTGCAGATTGGAAGTAAGGGAATGGAGAAACATCTATCATGGAAATGGATGTCAAAAGAAAGCCAGAGTAGCAATACCTATATCAGACAAAATAGATTTTAAAACAATGTTGCAAGAGATAAAGAAGGATACTATGTAATAATAAAGGGAACAGTCCAACAAGAAGGTGTAACAGGTGTAAATGTGTATGCACGCAACATGAAAGCACCCAAAGCACCCAAACAGTAACAAACATGAAGAAACTAACAGATAATAATACAATACTAGTAGGGGACTATAACACTATACTTACACCAATGGACAGATCATCTAAGCATAAAATCAACAAGGAAACACTGGCTTTGAGTGACACATTGGACCAGATGGACTTAAGATGTATTCAGAATATTCCATCCTAAAACAGCAAAATAAACATTTTTTTCATCTGCACACAAAACATTCTCCAGATTAGATCACATATTACCCCACAAAACCAGCCTCAACAAATTTAAGAAAATTGGAGCCAGACAATGCATCTTTTCTGACCATGATGCTATGAAATTAGAAGTCAGCTGCAAGAGGGGTGCCTGGGTGGCTCAATCAGTTAAGCCTATGACTTTGGCCTCAAGTCATGATCTTATGGTTTATGACTTTGACTCTGACATCTCAGAGCCTGGAGCCTGCTTTGAATTTTATGTCTCCCTCCCTCTCTCTCTGCCCCTCCTCTGCTCATTCTCTCTCAAAATGAATAAATGTTCAAAAACTAAAAAAAAAGAAAGTCGACCATAAGAAAAAATCTGCAAAGACCATAAATACGTGGAGGTTAAATAACATTCTCCTAAACAATGAATGGGTCAACCAAAAAACCAAAGAGGAAATCAAAAAGTACGTGGAAACATGGGGCGCTGTGTGGCTCAGTTGGTTGAGCATCCAACACTTAATTTTGGCTTAGATCATTGTCTCCTGGTTTGTGAGACTGAGCCCTGTTTCAGGCTCCATGCTGATGGCACAGAGTATTCTTGAGATTCTCTTTCCCCCTCTCTCTCTGCCTCTCCCCTGCTGACGCACATGTGCACTCATGTTCTCTCTTTCAAAAATAAATAAATAAACTTAAAAAAAAAGTACATGGAAGCAAATGAAAATGAAAACACAAGTGTCCAAAACCCTTGGAATGCCCCAAAGTGTTTCTTAGATGGAAATTTATAGCAATACACGCTGACCTCAAGAAGCAAGAAAAAAATCTCAAATAAACAACCTAACCTTACACCTAAAGGAGCTAGAAAAAGAGCAAACAAGAAAACCTTAAGCCAGCAGAAGGAAGGAAATAAGAAAGATTAGAGCAGAAATAAATTACATAGAAACTAAAACACAATAGAATGGATCAATGAAACCAGGAGCTGGTTCTTTGAAAAAAATCAATAGTTTTGATAATTCTCTAGCCAGACTTACCAAGGAAAAAAAGAAAAAGGACTCAAATAAATCTCAAATAAGAGAGGAGAAATAACAACCAACACCACAGAAATACAATGATAAGAGGATATTATGAAAAACTATATGCCAACAAGTTGAACAACCTTGAAGAAATTGGTAAGTTCCTAGAAAGATAAACTACCAAAACCAAAACAAGGAGAAATATAAAATTTAGACCAGTCACCATCAAAGAAATTGACTCGGTAATCAAAAAACTCCCAACAAACAAAAGTGCGGGACCAGACAACTTCACAGATGAATTCTACCAAATATTTAAAGAAGAATTAGTCCCCCTTCTTTTCAAGCTATTCCAAAAAGTTGAAAAGGAAGGAAAACTTCCAGAACCATCCAGTGAGGCCAGCATTACCCTGATACCAAAATCAGATAAAGACTCCGAGAGAGAGGGAGAGAGAGAGAGAGAGAGAGAGAGAGAAGGAATTGTTGGCCAATATACATGATGAACATAGATGCAAAAATCCTCAATAAAATAGTTGCGAACAGAATTAAACAATACGTTAAAAAAAATCATCACCACAATCAAGTGGGATTTATTCCTGGATTGCAAGGGTGGTTCAGTATTCAGAAATCAATCAACATGATACAGCATATCAGTGAGAGAAAGGATAAGAACCATATGATCCTTTCAGTAGACATAGAAAAAGCATTTGACAGCGTGCCTGGGTGGCTCAGTCAGTTGAGCGCCTGACTCTTGGTTTCAGTTCAGGTCATGATTTCACAGTTTCATGGGTTTGAGCCCAGAGCCTGCTTGGGATTCTCTGTTTTTCCCTCTCTCTCCAGGCCTTCCCTGGTCACACACTGTCTCTGTCTCTCTCAAAAATAAATAAATAAACTTCTAAAAAAAAAGAAAGAAAAGAAAAAGTATTTGACATCATACACCATCCATTCATGAAAAAAAACTTCAACAAAGTAGGTTTTGAGGGGACATACCTCAATGTAATGAAGGCCATATATGAAAATCCCAGAGCTATCATCCTCAGTGGGAAAAAACTGAGAGCCTTCCCCTAAGTTCAGCAATAAGACAAGAATGCCCACTTTCACTGCTTATATTCAACATGGTTTTGGAAGGCCTAGCCACAGCAATCAGACAACACAAAGAAATAAAAGGCATCCATATTAGTAAAAAAGAAGTAAAATTTTCACTATTTGCCAATGGCATGATACTTTATTTTAAAAACCTGGAAGACTCCACCAAAAATCTGCTAGAACTGATACACGAATTCAGTAAAGTTACAGGATACAAGATCAGTGTGCAGAAATCTGTTGCATTTCTATATAGCAGTTATGAAGTAGTAGAAAAATAAATGAAGGAAACAATCCCACTTACAGTTGCACCCAAAAAATAAGATATCTAGGAATGAATGTAACCAAAGATGTAAAAGATGTATACTTTAAAAACTATAAAACACTTCTGAAAGAAATTGAAGATGACACGAAGAAATGGAAAGATACTCCATGCTAATGGATTGGAAGAACAAATATTGTTAAAAAGTCCATTTTACCCCAAGCAATCTACACATTTAATGCAATCCCTGTCAAAATACTAACAGCATTTTTCACAGACCTAGAACAAACACTTCTCAAATTTTGTATCTCAATTTCTTATAAGATCTCAAGTAGTCAAAACAATCTTGAAAAAGAAAAGCAAAGCTGAAGGCATCCCAATTCTGGACTTAAAGTTATATTACAAAGGTGTGATAATCAAGACAGTATAGTATTGGCACAAAAGCAGACACATAGATCAGTGGAACAACAGAAAACTCAGAAATGGACCCACAGCTATATGGTCAACTAATCTTTAATGAAGCAGGAAAGAATATTCAATGGAAACAAGACTGTCTCTTCAACAAATGGTATTCAGAAAACTGAACAACATGCAAAAGAAAGAAACTGGATCACTTTCTTTCACCATACACAAAAATAAATTCAAAATGGATGAGAGGCCTAAATGTGAGTCAGGAAACCATCAAAAACCTAGAGGAGAACAGGCAGCAACAACCTCTTTGACCTTGGCTGTAGCAACTTCTTACTAGATACATCTCCTGAGGGTAAGGGAAACAAAAGCAAAAATAAGCTATTGAGACTTTAATCAAGAATGAAAGCTGCTGTATAGCAAAGGGAACTATCCACAAAATTAAAAGGAGACATTTCTCTAAAGAAGACATTCAAGTAGCCGACACACACGTGAAAAGATGCTCATCCTCACTTATCAGGGAAATACAAATCAAAACTACAGTGAGGTAAAACCTCACACTCATCATAATGACTACAGTCAACACAGGAAACAACTGGTGTTGAGAATGTGGAGAAAAGGAAACCCTCTAACACTGTTGGTGGGAATACAAACTGGTGGAGCCACTCTGGAAAACAGCATGGGAGTTCCTCAAAAAGTCAAAAATAGAACTACCCTGTGGTCCAGCAATTGCACTACTAGTTATTTACCCAAAAGATACAAAAATACCGATTCAAAGGGATACATGCACCATGATATTTATAATAGCATTATCAAAATAGCCTATTTATGTAAAGAGACCAAATGTCCATTGACTGACTGATGTAATGGATAAAGAAGACGTGGTGTGTGTGGGTAAATATATATATATATATATAATCATACATATATTAAATGTATAATGTATTTATTACATTAATACATATATTAAATATATATAATGTATGATTATATATATTTACCCACACACATACACTTGGAAAATATTCTTTAAAAAATTTTTTTTAATTTTTTAAAAATGTTTTATTTATTTCTGAGAGAGAGAGAGAGAGAGACAGCGTGAGCAGGGGAGGGCCAGAGAGAGAGAGGGAGACACAGAATCCGAAACAAGCTCCAGGCTCTGAGCTAGCTGCCAGCACAGAGCTCAATGAGGGGCTCGAACTGTGAGATCATGACCTGAGCCGAAGTCAGACGCTTAACTGACTGAGCCACCCAGGTGCCCCACACTTGGAAAATATTCTTAGGAGACCAGTGGCACATGCCATTTGCCTCTTAATCCCTCCATGTATCCTTCTTCTTAGAACAAAGATTCTACTATCTTGGTCCATAATGTAGAGGTCACACAGAATAAAGCTATATGGAAAGAGCTAGGGTTCTTGGAATGCTCTTAACAGTCCCAAACCACTTACCAGAGAGAGAAATCAGTTGCTATTATGGTACTTAATTTTTCTACAACTTGCTGCTGAATCTAATATCACTTAATTGCCATGGAAAATGCAGGCTCATTTGTTGAATACAGTAACTAAGAATGTATTCATGTTTTTAAATTCTTATGTAATATATAATATGTAAGTTTATGGACTGCATTAATTTTGTCCATCCTCTCATTTTAGACATATCATGATTGTATTAGAAAGGTTACTGATGTAAATTATCCTTTATTTACTAGTAATTTTAAAACACTTAAATTTTTTTTCTTTATTAGAGAGAGAGAGAGAGGGAGAATGAGTAGGGGAGAGGGACAGAGGGGGAGAGAGAGAGAGAGAGAGAGAGGGAGCGAATCTCAAGCAGGCTCTATGCTCAGCCTGGAGCCCAACATAAGGCTTGATCTCACAACCCTGGGATCATGACCTGAGCCACAATCAAGGGTCAGGTGCCCAACTGCCTGAGATACCCAGGTGCCCCTAAAATGCTTTTGAAAAAGAAATTGGAATATCAGTTTATTGCTTTTTGCATTATAAGTTAGAAAACAAGTTGGAAATAAGTATCAAGAACCATAAGAATATATTTGCCTTTTAATCCAGCAGTTCAGTTTCTGTGAAGCAGTTATAAGGAAGTATTTGTAAACACTGAAATGTTATGCACACAAAGATACTCACTGAGGTATTATTAATAAGGTGACAAATTGGAAAAAATCTAAATGTCCAATAATAGGGAGTGGTTAAAATATAATATATATCAGACAGATTGTCAAATGACCATTGAAAATGAGGATCCCTTATTCAAGAAATTTATATCTGTTGGCACTTACTGGCATGTCAGTAGATATTTATTGAATATGAATGTCTACTATGTTAGGTTACATAATGATTGTATAATGATAAGATTATATAACGATAAGCAGAAGTAGATTATATAATGAAGATTATATAAAGAAGATTATATAATGATCACCAAAAGTAGATAGACATGGTCTTGGTATTTATGGAGCTTTTATATTTTATAGCCTTGTGAAAAAGACAAATGATGAAATAACTACATTCATGGCTACTGCTATATAAGAAAGGAACATGGTTCTAGGAAAGCAAATAGTGAGGTGACCTGACATGGAGTGATATAGTAAGATAAACATTATTAATTAAAGATGTGACCTTTGGAGGTACCTGGCTGGCTCAGTCAGAAGCGCATGTGACTCTTGATTTTGGGGTTGTGAACTTGAGCCCCATGTTGGGTGCAGAGATTACTAAAAACAACAACAACAACAACAACAACAACAAAATCCCAAAAAACTTAAAAAGAGAGGTGACCTATGAATTGAGGTCTGAAGAATGGAAAGAAGTTAAGCAGCAGAATGGATAGGAACATTATGTAATAACATGAACACTGCGTATAGTAATTGGAAAAGACAGGGTACAAAAATGAACCTACATTATGATGATGTATAGAAATAAATGTACAGAAAAAAAAGATTGGAAAGGAACTATAAAAAAGGTAAGAAACATTTAAATGATGGTAAAATTATAGGTGATCTTCCCCTTCATATGTTTTCCCAATTTTCTCATAACTCATGTAGGGAATCTTTGGCTCTTTCTCCCTGTAACTCATGTAGGGAATCTTTGACTCATATAGTAAAAGAAAGAAAATATTAAAGTTTTTGTAGAGCAAAGTAAAAAAAAATGATTAAGCAGTTATTGATAAAAGCCATTTGTGGGCATGTACAAAGTGTATAAGAATTTGACTATTCCCAGAGTAGAGGGAGGAAGGTTTTAAACTATTCATAGGGTCTTTTATAATTGAAGGAGGTAGAGAAATAAATTGGGCTCATGAACATTTGAAAAGCATCCTTAAGCATCAGAATTGGCAAAGAAGTCAAACTTTCACTTTTCATAGACGACATGATACTCTACATAGAAATCTTGACTGACTCCACCAGAAGCCTACTAGAACTGATCCGTGAATTCAGCAAAGTCGCAGGTACAAAATCAGCAAACAGAAATCGATTGCATTTTCATACACCAATAATGAAGCAACAGAAAGAGAAATCAAGAAACTGATCCCATTCACAATTGCACAAAAAAACCATTAAATAAACCTAACGAAAGATATAAGAGATCTGTATGATGAAAACTATAGAAAACTTTTGAAGGAAATTGAAGAAGACACAAAGAAATGAAGAAACATTCCGTGCTCATGGATTGGAAAAATAAATATTGTTAAAATGTCATTACTACCCAAAGCAATCTATACATTCAATGCAATCTCAATCAAAATTGCACCAGCATTCTTCTCAAAGCTAGAACAAACGATCCTAAAATTTGTATGGAACCACAAAAGACCCCAAATAGCCAAAGTAATATTGAAGAAGAAAACCAAAATGGGAGGCACCACCATCCCAGACTTTAGCCTCTACTATAAAGCTGTAATCATCAAGACAGTGTGGTATTGGCACAAAAACAGAGACATAGACCATTGGAATAGAATAGAGAACTCAGAATTGGACCCACAAATGTATGGCCACCTAATCTTTGACAAAACAGGAAAGAGTATCCAATGGAAAAAAGACAGCCTCTTTAAAAGATGGTGCTGGGAGAACTGGACAGCAACATGCAGAAGAATGAAACTAGATCATTTTCTCATACCATAAACAAAAAAAACCTCAAAATGGATAAAGGATCTGAATGTGAGACAGCAAACCATCAAAACCTTAGAGGAGAAAGTAGGAAACAACCTACTTGATCTCAACCGCAAAAATTTCTTACTTGACACATTCCCCAAAGGCAAGGGAATCAAGAGCAAAAATGAACTCTTGGGACCTCATCAAGATAAAAAGCTTCTGCATGGCAAAGGAAACAATGAAACTAATAGGCAACCAACGGAATGGGAAAAGATAGTTGCAAATGACATACCAGATAAAGGGCTAGTATCCAAAATCTATAAGGATCTCACCAAATTCTACACTCAAAAACCAAATAATCCAGTGAAGAAATGGGCAGAAGACATGCACAGACACTTCTCCAAAGAGAACATCCAGATGGCCAACAGGCATGTGAAACGATGCTCAGCATCCCTCATCGTCAGGAAGAGGCAGATCAAAACCCACACTGAGATACCACCTCATGCCAGTCAGAGTGGCTAAAATGAACAAATCAGGAGACTCTAGATGCTGGCGAGGATGTGGAGAAACGGGCACCCTCCTACACTGTTGGTGGGAATGTAAACTGGTGCAGCCCCTCTGGAAAACAGTGTGGAGATTCCTCAAAAAGTTAATAGTAGAACTCCCCTATGACCCAGCAATAGCACTGCTAGGAATTCACCCAAGGGATATAGGAGTGCTTATGCATAGGGGCACATGTACCCCGATGTTCATAGCAACACTCTCAACAATAGCCAAATCATGGAAAGAGCCTAAGTGTCCATCAATGGACTAATGGATCAAGAAGATGTGGTTTATCTATACAACGGAATAATACATGGCAATGAGAAAGAATGAAATCTGGCCATTTGTAGCAATGTGGATGGAACGTGAGGGTGTTATTCTGAGCGAAATAAGTCAGGCAGAGAAGGACAGATACCCTATGTTTGCGTGTATAGGCAGATTAGGAGGAACTTAACAGAGGACCATGGGGGAGAAGAAGGGGAAAAATAGTTGGGGAGAGGGAGAGAGGCAAACCATGGAAGACTCTTGAATACTGAGAACAAACTGAGGGCTGATGGGGATGGGGCCGAGGGGAAGGGGGGTGATGGGCATGGAGGAGGGCACTTGTTGGGATGAGCACTGTGTGTTATATGGAATCCCAACTTGACAATAAACTATGAAAGAAAAAAAGTAATAAAAATAATATATAAAAAAGCATCCTTAAAATCTGGCAAATACTATGTGGAAGTGATTAAGAGTTTTGGGAAATTGCTCTTTTAATGTATGTTTAAATTTTTATGAAGGAAAAAAGTATAAGCAGTCCTTTAAAGGACTGGTTTAGAAAAAACCAGGCAACTTCTTTATGTCATCTCTAATATTGTGTGTGGAATAATTTCTATTCCTTCATTCAGTGTAAGGAGGAAGAAGGCAGGTGGTTGAATGAGGAATAGTAATTTAGTTCCCAAGGAAACCCTTGGCTAATTGGAAAAAAAGACCACTTTAAGATCTGTGGCTATGGTGCTGTATCTAGACAGCTGTGAATTTTTCTGCTGTTTTTTTCTAATCTTGGAAGGAAGAAGTTGCATTACAGATTTTATTTTAAGTTTAAGAGCTAATATGGTAATGTGGACCACTAGTAACATTAAAAAGCCAATGCCAGTGAAGAATTCAAGCTATCGTGAGCAGGTACACAGATCTGTAGAGTGCCAAGCAGTAATAAGATTGCAGACTCCATGACTTAGGCTCAGGAATCTTTATAAAATTTCATTAATTGGAGGTTAACAGAAGAAACTACGAAAAAGGAAATATGGCATATAGTTGACAGGAAGTTGATCACTGCAAGAATATAGAAGTGGAACAAATTCATGTATATTATTGGGATGCCTGGGTGGCTCAGTCAGTTAAGCGTCCGACTTCTGACTTTGGCGGTTCGTGTGTTTGAACCCCATGTCAGGCTCTGTGCTCACAGCTAGCTGAGAGCCTGGAGCCTTTTTCAGATTCTGTGTCTCCCTCTCTCTCTGACCCTCCCCTGCTCGCGCTGTCTCTCTCTCTCTCAGAAATAAATAAAACATTAAAAAAAATTTAAAAAGCAAATTCATGTATATTATTATATACCAATCATTTAAATGTGTTTTAGCCAGCATCTGTGGAATAAAATCATAATTATTTAAAGTCATCCTTTAGCTTTCAATCAAGTAGAAAATTTGTAAGCCTTTTTATTATGCCTTAATCAGAAATTTTCCACTGCTACTTAAGATTCCCTGGGGGTATGAAACAAGGCTTGGCACATAGCAAGAATATTACATGTGAGTGTTCAATATGATAATGTATTTATATATTACTAACTTCTATTTTCAGAATATTAAAAATCCTTTTACTCCTAGGAAAGTTGAAATCTCAAACTCAATTTTATTTTTTATTTATTTTTAATTTTTTTAATGTTTATTTGAGAGAGAGAGAGAGAGAAAGTGCAAGCAGGGGAGGGTCAGAGAGAGGGAGAGAGAATTCCAAGCAGGCTCTACACTACCAGCTCAGAGCCCAATGCATGGCTCAACAAGCTCAATTTTATGTCCTGAAGACTTACATTGTTCTTGGTGTCCTTGTAACTAATTCCAGCATGCATACTCATGTATGTGTATGCACACACACAGTTACAGAGCATGGCTTTTCTGAACTTTTGGTGCATATTAAAATCATCTGGTGAATTTTTATTTATTTTTATTTTATTTTATTTTATTTTATTTTNAGCGTGAGCAGGGGAGGGTCAGAGAGAGAGGGAGTCACAGACTGAAACAGGCTCCAGGCTCTGAGCTGGCAGTCAGCACAGAGCCCGACGCAGGGCTCGAACCCACGAACTACGAGATCATGACCTAAGCAAAAGTCGGACGCTTAACTGACTAAGCCACCCAGGCGCCCCCATCTGGTGAATTTGTAAAAACCTAGTGCCCAGGTTGTTCCCTGTATGTATTCTGGGTGCAATCTACTATAATTTTTTGTTCTTTTTTTTAATTTTTTTTAAATGTTTTATTTATATCTAGGAGAGAGAGAGAGAGAGACAGCGTGAGCAGGGGAGGGTCAGAGAGAGAGGGAGTCACAGACTGAAACAGGCTCCAGGCTCTGAGCTGGCAGTCAGCACAGAGCCCGACGCGGGGCTCGAACCCACAAACCGCGAGATCATGACCTAAGCCAAAGTCGGACGCTTAACGGACTAAGCCACCCAGGCGCCCCTCAATCTACTATAATTTTTTGAAGCTCTCCAGGTGATTCTAGTGTGTTACAAAGAATTACTGTAATTAAAAAGGATTATAAACAATTACTGTTCTAGATGAACAAGTAAACCAGAAAAATTATAAAATTCATTTTAGTTTTTCCTCATTTAACCTAGTTAAAATTATAATAATATTGTTCTGTATTAACAGTTACTGGCTATGTATGGTCAATGGAATATTGTGTTCATTGATTAACTTTTTGAACCCCTATGAATGGTATAAGTGGAACAGGTGTAATTATGATACACATTACCTGAGTGATTTATGAAGTGTCTTGAATGTGTTCATCACTAGTATTAATAATTAGGGTGGTTTGTGGGTAAGAATCCAAACTTAAGTAATTCTTCTTGGTAACCTGAATGGAGATTTAGTATCTGAGAAGTTATTTAGAATCTGAATTCTAAACAGGCACAGTGATAGTAACAATAAAGCAATTAAGCTCATCTATTCTTGCAACTTTCTAGCTGCTGACAGTGAACTAACCTAAGCTGACCTTTACTAATAGAACTGCAGATGTGATAGAACTGTGGATAGATGTTTGAACAGATTCATATTGCTAAAGATTACTCCATGGGCTACATGGAGAGAAAATAAAAATTCTTTGCTTGTGTTGTTCAGAGATTTAATGTGATACACTATTGACTGACCGTGGTTGATTAATAAGTCATTAAATAAAAGTGTGAAGCTAATTCACACAATGGAAAATGTTATGGTGGATTTCTGTCATCCCCAATGCACTCATTACAGATCCTATAATTATGAATGAAAAGCCATTAGAGATAGAGACCAAGAACTCAATTTAAAATTCTACATTCTGCTTAATTCCGTGAAGTATACAATAAACTCTTTAGTAGGAACACAAAATCCTTAGCTGAACAATTCCCTGTTTGAATGAGAGCTCAGGATATACTGGTCCAGTGGGGTGTGTTGAAAAAAGGTCACCTGGAGAAAAGGAACTGGTTGTGTTTGTTAAAGGGGGAATAAAAAAGAGCTCTAAGTAAGAGTTATGATCTAGAGGATCTTTCAGAGGGAAATTCTAAAAAATTGTAAGTGATACTTTGTTTAATACAAATCCCAATTAGTAGGGGTATGTTTTTTTAAATTCCAATTTAAAGTCTTGAGTCAGAAAAACTTGGGCTTGAGTCCTAGCTCCATCACTTTACAGACAGCGTAACCATAATTAAATTACCTCACATGTTTGTGACTCAGTTTTATCATCTGTAAAATGTAGCTCTTTCTCCTGCTAAACGTATAGGGTAGTTATGAGGAGAAATTAGGACAGTAGATAGGGATTGAAACCTGAAAATGTTAAGTTTGTAGTAGAGACTATTGTTAGTCTGTGCAATGGCTATTGCCGTCTTTACTGTTTTTGGAAGCTCTCTAATTTTGTTTAGATATTTACCAATCTGCCATGAGGTAAATCATGAACTAATTTAATGTGGTGATCTCAGTTCATACTAGTGATTGTTTTAGAAACGAGAAGGAGAACCAATCCTGATTACTGAGATGTGAGGGGAAGTTTCTCCAGAGGTTCTGTTAACAATGAAATCCTATTACCCTATTTGACTCAGTAGTGAGTAACATTTACCGTCAAATGTTACAAACATATGACTGTAAACACTGATTATTGATTTAACCAAAAATTTGTTACATATTGAGAGGATGGTAAAAGGAAACATTGGTAATACAGTTGCAGTGGGTGAGGTGAGGCAAATTTAATGTGAAGGTTTACATTTAGTGTTAATCCTCATGTAACAAAAAAAATCAAAGATCTCAAAATGATGCAAAGAGAACAAAACTAAAAGCAAAACATAGCAGTGTATGTACATTTTTGGAAATATGTAGGTAAATTGAAAAGGAGCAACTATAGCCTTCAAAGTAGTTGCTTTTGGAGGCAACACTGGGACTGGGAACAGGTTGGACGGTGTGTTTTGATTTTCATTGTAAGCCCTTAGTACAATTTCACTTTATGTCTATACATAGTTTTACATCCATAAAATGCAATTTAACTTTTTTGCCTTCCCACACCTTGGTGCTATTTCTTTTTCTTTTTCCCCAGCTTTATTGAGATATAATTGACCTATAACATATACTTTAGGGTATACAATGTGATGATTTGATACATGTATACATTGCAAAATGGTTAGTAATGTTAGTTATCACACCTATCACCTGACATAATTATCTTTTATATGTGTGTGTGTGGTGAGAACATTTAAAATCTACTGTCTTAGCAACTTTCAGGTATCTAACATACAGTTGTTAACTATGGTCACCATACTCTATGTAGATCCCCAGAATTTACTTGTCTTATAACGGGAAGTTTGTACCCTTTGACCAACATCTCCTTGTTTCCCCCAAACCCCTGGCAACCACTATTCTACTCTGGTTTTTGTGAATTGGGCTTTTAAATACTCCACATATACATGAGATCATATATATGTCTGACTCTTTTCACTTAGCATAATGCCCTCAGAATTCTTCCATGATATCACAAATGGAGAATTTCCTCCTTTCTCCTGGCTGAATAATAGCTCTGTGTGTGTGTGTGTGTGTGTGTGTGTTTCACGTTTCTTTGTTTAATCATATTATAATGGACACTTAGGTTGTTTGTTTCTGTGTCTTGGCTATTGTGAAAAATGCTGCAGCGAACATAGGCCTGAGGATATATAACTCTTCAAGATAATTATTTATTTATTTTTGGATATATATCCTGAAGAGGGATTGCTGGATCACGTGATAGTTCTGTTTATAATTTTTTGAGGAATGTCCAAATTGGTGGTGGTGGTGTAGTTGTACCAACTTGTATCCCCACCAGCAGTATACAGTGTTCCCTTTTTTCCACATCCTCACCAGTACTTGTAATTTCTTGGCTTTATGGTAATAACCATTTTAACAGATGTGAAGTGATACCTCATTGTGGTTTTGATTCGCATTTCCCTGCTAATTAGTGATGTTGAAAATCATTTCATGTATCTGTTGACCACTTTTATGTCCTCTTTAGAAAAATGTCTGTTCAGGTCCTCTGACCATTTTTAAATTATTTGTTTTTATGCAGTTGAATTGTATGCGTTCCTTGTCTATTTTGAATATTAACCCCTTATCAGATAGGTGGTTTGCGAATATTTTACCCCATTTCAAACATCGCCTTCTTATTTTCTTGATTTTTTTTTGCTGTGCTTTTTTAGTTTGATGTAGTCCCACTTGTTTATTTTTTAATTTTATTGCTTGTATTTTTGGTGTCATGTCCAAAAAAATCATTGCCAAACCTAATGTCAAGGAGCTTTTCCCCTGTTTTCTTCTAGGAGTTTTATGATTTCAGGTCTTATGTTTAAGACTTTAATTTATTTCAAATTAATTTTTGTAAGTGGTTTTAGATAGGAGTCCAGTTTGATTCTTGTGTATTTGGTTATCCAGTTTTCCAAGCACCAATTGTTGAAGAGACTTTTCTTTCTTCATTGAGTATTTTTGGCTCTGTTGTCAAATACTAGTTACCTTTATATGTGAAGGTTTACTTCTGGGCTTTCAATTTTGGTATATCGGTCTGTGTCTGTTTTTATGCTAGTACTATTCTGTTTTGATTACTCTAAATTTCTAATGTAGTTTGAAACCAGGAAGTATGATGGCTCCAGCTTTGTTTTTCTTTCCCCATATTGCTTTGACTTTTTGGGGTCTTTTGTGGTTCCACATGAATTTTAGGTTGGTTTGTTCTATTTCTGTGAAAAAAATGCCATTGGAATTTTGATAGGGATTACATTTGATAGGGATTCATAGATGGTTTTAAATAGAATGGATATTTTAACAATATCAGTTCTTCTGATCTAGGAACATGGGGTATCTTTCTATTTCTGTCTTCCATTTCTTTCATCAGTGTCTTATAGATCTTTCACCTACTTAGTTAAATTTGTTCTTAGGTATTTTACTGTTTTTGATTCTATTGTAAGTGGGATTTTTTTCAGATAGTTTGTTGTTATTGTTATTAGTAAATAGAGATGCAACTGATTTTTCCAACAATGATTTTGTATTATATAAATTTACTAAATTTTTTTTATTAGTTCTAACTAATTAGTTCTATTAGTTTTTGGTGGAGTCCTAAGAATTTTCTGTATATAAGATCATGTCATCTGCAAACAGAGGCAGTTTTACTTTTTTTTTTTTTTTTCCTGATTGGGATGCCTTTAATTTCTTGCCTAATTTCTCTGGTTAGGATTTCCAGTAGTGTATTGAATAGAAGTGGCAAGAGTAGGCACCTTTATTTTGTTACTGATCTTAGAGGAAAAGCTTTCAGCTTTTCACCATTGAATATGATGTTATTTGTGGGCTTATCATGTATGACTTTTATTATGTTGAGGTACATTCCTTCTTACCCCACTTGTCATGAGTTTTTATTTAAAAAAAAGGATATTGAATTTTGTCAAATGCTTTTGTCTATTGAGATGATTGTATGATTTTTATCTTTCATTCTATTTATGTGTATTACGTTTATTTTTTTAATGTTTTATTTATTTTTGAGAGAGAGAGAGACAGACAGACAGACAGACAGTGTGAGCAGGGGAGGGTCAGAGAGAGAGGGAGACACAGAATCCAATCCAGGCTCTGAGCCAGCTGTCAGCACAGAGCCCGACACGGCCTCGAACCCACAAACTGTGAGATCATGACCTGAGCCGAAGTTAGAGGCTTAACCAACTGAGCCACCCAGGCACCCATGTGTATTACATTTATTGATTTTCATATGTTGAGCCACCCTTGCATCCCAGGAATAAATACCACTTGATCATGATGTATCATGTTTTAATGTGCTGTTCAATTTGGTTTGCTAATATTTTATTGAGAAGTTTTGCATCTATGTTCATCAGGAGTGCTGGCCTGTAGTTTTCTTTTCTGGTAGTCACTTTGTCTGGCTTTAGTGTCGGGATATTGCTACCCCTGTAAAATGAGTTTGGGACTGTTTCCTCTTTAATTTTTTGGAAGTGTGTAAGAAAGATTAACATTAATTCTTCTTATATGTTTGATAGATTTCACAACAAGTAAAATCCACTTGATGTTTGATTTTTCTTTGTTGGGAAGTTTTTGATTAGTGATTCTATCTCCCTTATCATTGGACTATTTACATTTTCTATCATCTCATGATTAAGTCTTGGTAGATTGTATGTTTCTAGGAATTTATCCATTTCTTCCAGATTACCCAGTTCATTGACATGTAATTATTCATAGTTTCTTATAGTAATCCTTTGTGTTAATGTGGTATCAGTTATATTATCTCCTCTTTCATTTCTGATCGTCTTTCTTTGACTTTTTTTTTAGTTTAGTTAAAAGTTTGTCAATTTTGTTTATGTTTTTAAAAAACCAATTCTTAGTTTCATTGATCTTTTCTATTGTTTTTTCTGGTTGCTATTTCATTAATCTGTGCTCTGATATTTGTGACTTCTTTCTTTTTATTAACATTGGACTTAGTTCCTTGAGGTGTAATGTTAGGCTGTTTGATATTTTTCTTACCTTTTTAAAATATAGGTGTTTATCTGAGGTGCCCAAGTGGCTCAGTAGGTTGAGCATCTGACTTTGGCTCAGGTCATGATCTCACAGTTCATAGATTCAAGCCTTACATCAGGCTCTTTGCTGACAGCTCAGAGCCTGGAGCCTGCTTCAAATTCTGTGTCTCCCTCTCCGCCCCTCACCTGCTCATGCTCTCTCTCTTGAAAGTAAATAAACATTAAAAAAAATTTTTTTTAGATATTGGTGTTTATCACTATGAAGTTTTCTTTTAGAACTACTTTTGATGTATCCCATAATTTTTTATATGTTGCTTCCTTTTTTGTCTGTTTCAAGATATTTTAATTTCACTTTTGATTTCTTCTTTGACTCATTGTTCAGGAGTGTGTTGTTTTATTTTTGCACATTTATGAATTTTCCAGTTTTCCTCTTGTTCTCATTTCTAGGTTCATACCACTATGGTTGGAAAAGATACTTGGTATGATTTCAATAATCATAAATTTGCTATTTCAGTCTTCCTCAATCTGCTAAGACTTATTTTGTGACCTAACATGTAATCTATCCTGGACAATGTTTTATGTACATTTGAAAAGAATGTATTCAGCTGCTGTTAGATGGAATGTTCTATGTAAGTTCTTAGGTCCATTTGGTTTAATGTTTAGTTCACTCGCAGTGTTGCCTTCTTAATTTTGCTATCTAGATGATCTGTCCATTGTTGAAACGGGTTATTAAAGTCCCTATTATATTGTATGTGTTGTCTATTTCTCCCTTGAAATCTGTTAGTATTGTTTAATTTTTTTAGGTGCTCCAATGTTGGGTGCATATATATTTACAATTCTTAAATCCTCTTGATGATTTAACCCCTTTATCATGTATAATGGGCTTCTTTATTGACAGAATTTTTGAGTTAAAGTCCATTTTGTTACAAGTATAGCTACTCCTGCTCTCTTTTGGTTTACACTTTCATGAAACATTTTTTTCTCATCTTGTCACTTTGAGTTTTTGTATGTCCTTAAAGCTAAAGTCAGTCTTTTGGGGCGCCTGGGTGGCTCAGTCTGTTAGGCAGCCAACTCTTGGTTTCAGCTCAGGTCATGATCTTGTAGTTTGTGAGTTTGAGTCCTGCATCAGACTCTGTGCGGACAGAGTGGAGCCTGCTTGGGATTCTCTCTCTCCCTCTCACTCTGTCCCTCCCCTGCTTGTGCTCTGTCTCTCTCTCTTTCTCAAAATAAATAAATAAACTTAAAAAAATGGTCTTTCGTAGGTAGAATATACTTTGGTCTTTTTTTTATTCCATTAAGTTCAGTCTCTACCTTTTGATTGGAGAATTTAGTTAATTTACATTTAAAGAAATTATTGATAGGTAAGGATTTACTAATGCCATTTTATTAATTGTTTTCTGGCTGTTTTGTAGCTCCCCCTGTTCTTTTCTTTGTAGACTGATGATTTTCTGCAGGGTTATGCTTTGGTTTTTCTTCTGTTTGTCTTTTGTGTCTCTACTATGTTTTTGCTTTGTGGTTATTATGAGGCTCACACAAAAACATCATGTAGATACAATAGTTTACTTTAAACTGATAAGAATTAAATTTTAATTGCATATAAAACTCTACCCTTTGATTCTTCCACATTTTGTTTTTGATGTCACAATTTACATCTTTTTGTATTGTGCAGCCATTAATGAAGTATTGTAACTATAGTTAATTTTATTTTTTAAAGTCTTTAGTTTGAGAGAGAGAGAGAGAGAGAGAGGGAGAGAGGGAGAGAATAAGCTGGGGAGGGGCAGAGAGAGAGGGGAACAAAGGATCCAAAGTGGGCTTTGTGCTGAGAGTAGGGAGCCTGATGCAGGCTTGAACTCATGAACCATGAGATCATGACCTGAGCCAAAGTTGGGCACTTAACCGACTGACACACCCAGGTGCCCACTATAGTTAATTTTAATACTTCAGCCCTTTAACCTTTTACTAGGATTGATTAACACACCACCATTTTACAACAGCAGAGTTTTCTGAATTTGAATATGTACTTACCATTACCAGTGTGTTTTATGCTTTATTTTTCCCTGTTAGTAATTACTGAAGTTGGGGGAACAAATTTCTTGTTTTATTTCAGCTTGAAGAATTCCTCTCAACATTTTTGGGTAAGGGAAGTCTAGAGCTGATAAACTTCTTCATCTTTTGTTTGTCTGGGAAGATGTTTGTCTCTCCTTCATTTTTTAAGGACAGCTTTGCCAGATCAAGTACTGTCGGTTGGCAGGGTCCCCCCCCAACCCCCGTACAGAACTTTGAACATAATATCCCATTCTTTCCTAGTCTTATAAGACTTTTGTGAGATATTTGATAGCCTTATGAGGGTGTCCTTATATGTGATACATTTTTTTCTCTTGTTGGTTTTAGATATTCTCTTTGTCTTTGATTTTAGAGTTTGATTACTTTGTGCCTTTGGGAAGATATTTTTGGGTTGAAATTATTTGGAAACCTTTTTAGCTTCATGAATATGGATATCCAGATCTCTCCCCAGATCTGGGAATTTCTCAGCCATTATTTCTTAAAACAAGCTTTTTGCTCTTTTCTCACTTTCTTCTCTGGGATTCCAGTAATGTGTAGATTGTTCATAGGCTCCACATTCCTTTGATGCTCTTTGAGAGCACTGACTGCTGTTCTCCCAGCCAGCCACTCCCTAGCCCCCAGTTGTCCAGGAGACCTCAGTATTCTAAATGGGACAAGAAAGAATTGGTTCCCTTTGACAGCGTCTTGCCAAGTTAAGGGAAGATTAGAACTCACTCATATGCTTTCAGTTTTCTCCATTGGTGAAATCAATTACCAATGAGATTTCTCTTGTCACTGAGATGTGCCACTGTGGGGGCAGGGTGATGTGGGTAACAAAACTTTTCCTTTTACCCTCTTAAATATGTCTAATCTTGGATTTTTTTTCCTCCAATGGTAATGCAGAAACTTTTCTGCTAGACTCCCAGAGTTTCACAAATGTACTCACCTCCATGGGTGATTGTCTAATTCAGTGCTCGTTGGGGGGGAAGATGGTAGAAAACTCTTATTCCTCCATGTTGATGATGTCACTTTTTATTTTCATTTGTGGTAAAATAAATATAGAATTTATCATCTTAACCATTTTAAAATGCACAGTTCAGTAGTGTTAAGTACATTCACATTGGTGTGTCATCAATCTCCAGAACTCTGATGATTATTTTTTAACCAGATTTTCTTAGAACTTACTCCTTAAATTTACACAGTACTAATTTGTGTGTGATCATTTGTTACTCTTCAGCTGTTTCTTCTTAAAATACAAGAATCTCCTCAAGGCTAATCTAAGAATCTACTGTTAAGTTCCTTAAGATCAAGTACCACAAGGTTTAAATTTTAAAATTTTGAGTATCCTCCATTCGTAACAAAATGTCTCATAGTGTATTCCAGTCCCCTTTCTTCCTTACAAATTTTGGAAGCAGCTTGTCTTTGTACAAGAAATACTCATGAGATTTTCACTACTGTTTCTTGTCTGGGCCTTGAAGTTTCTTTTTCAGAACATTTTAAACTATGAATTCAATTTTGTTAATGGTTATAGAACTACTTAAGTTCTCTTTTTGAGCTTGAATGAGTTTTAGTAGTTTGTGTTATTTAAGAAATTGGCTCATTTCTTTGAAGTTGTGAAATTTGTGTGTAGAGCTGTTTATAATGCTCTTACTATCTTTTTAAATCAGTAGGTCAAAAGACCCTTTTGTCATTAGGGTCTGTAGTGATCTCCTCTTTTTCATTCCCTTTATTGCTAATTAGTTTCTTCTTTCTCTTTTTGTCAGTCTTGCTTGAGGTTTATCAATTTTATTGATCTTTAAAAAAAAAAACCAGATTTTAGTTTCATTGGTGTTCTCTGTTCAAGTTCACTGATTGTTTACTGTAACATCTGCATTCTGCTATTGAGTCTATACAGTGAGTTTTTAATTTTGATCATTGTAGTTTCAATTCTTAATTTCCATTTGGTGCTCCTATTTTATATATTATATTTTTTGTTGATATTTTGCATTTTAACATTTGTTTCAAGAATGTTCACAATTGGCATTTGAAGTTTTATGGTAGCTTTTTAAAGTCTTTGTCAGATAATTTCAAGATCTGTGTCATCTTGTCAGGCTAGATTCAGGCGTAAGTTCCAACTTGTGACTGTGATTCCAGTGTTGGTTCAGTTTTGATTCCAACGTTGGTTCAGTTTTAAAGCTTTTGCAGTGTTACTTGAATTTGTCCTATGTGCATACCACCTAGTCATTAGTCTTGGATTAAATGAAATTGTTAGCTTAGTTCTCAGTATCTTTATTATGCTAATTAGAATAAGATCAGTGCATATTCAGGTGAGAGAAGTGAGCCCAGGAGTTCATACAATGTATTATGGAGTTGTTTTCCCTTCCTGATATCTCTCTAGTACTTTCAGGTTCTTTGGATCTCTGGTCAGAAAGCACCTACTTCCCATCATTGTTCCACCTCTAGTGGAAGAGTAGACAGAGGGGAAAAGAACAATAAAAAGCTTTGGACCCACTGTCTTGCTGCCTTAATTTCATCAAATGAAGAAGTTCTTTTACTTTAGGATTTCAGCTCCTGTGGTATCCTTTTGCTAGCCACTGTTGCTGCCACCATTGTTATGGGATATCTTGGAGTCTGTGACATGAGATATTGGAGAAGATGGAGCAAACCCTATGAGGTGCCCCTTTTGGTTCTTTTTTATAATGTATTTCTCTTTATTGATATTCACATCTTGTTTATGCATTGTTATCCTTTGTACCTGTCTTCCTGTACTTTTTTGTGTGTCTTTAAAAAGACAATTTTAGGAGCTCCTGGGTGGCTCAATCACTTAAGCGTCCAACTCTTGTTTTCAGCTCAGGTCATGATCTCACAGTTTGTGAGATTGACCCCTATATCAGGTTCTGTGCTAATAGCATGGAGCCTTCTTGGGATTCTCTCTTTCCCTCTTTCTCTCTGCTGCTTTTCCACTCTCTTCTCTCCCTCTATTTCTCTCAAAGTAAATAAACATTTAAAAAAAGACAGTTTTTAAAAAGTCTTTGTCTATAATCTTAATGTCTGGGCTTCCTCAGGGTCAGTTTCTGTCGATTAATTTTGCTCCTTTGAATGGGCCATACTTTTTGATTCTTTGCATGCCTTTGATATTTTGTTTTTTGAAAACACTGGACATTTGAATCGTTTAACGTGTCAACTCTCGAAGTCAGATTTTCCTCCTTCCCCAGAATTTGATGTTTTTTGGTGTTTTTTTGTTTTTGTTTTTTGAATCTTGAAAGCTGTCTGTGTTGGGGATTAGCTTGAGTTGAAATTCAAGCTCAAGTTCTCCTCAGGGCATTTTTTAGGCCAGTGTCTTTCCCTTTGCACATGTGGCTTTCTAAATTCCTCTATATGTGTGGTTGCTTTTGAATGTCCTAATCTTTACATGTCTGGTTCCCACATGAGGGCAAGGGCAGGGAAGAAACCTAAACACGTGTTATTCCTTTAAATGCCCTGGAAACAGCAGTAGTCAATAGGGATTGAAACAATGATGGCCAGGGTCTGTGCTAACCAAGATTTTCTCTGAAAGCTGCAAGCTTTTAAATAGAATTTAGAGCTCCAAAATAGTTTATATTAAGTCTGCCAGTAGTATTTGTGGTCTGGGTAGAGAGAGAGATTCTTGATGCTTCCCACTCCTCCAGCTTCTCTGAGGTCACTCTCATAGAATCTTTTATAAATATCTTTCTCAGCGGACCTAAAAGGAACCAAGGCAGAAAATCTTCACCTGTGTACCAGTGCTTTAGAGACCAGAAAAGTGTTCCTTAGATCAGACTAATGCGGCAGTGAGAAACTGCCCCCCACCAAGAATATGGAAATCAGAAGGATAAAATTTAGTCTACCTTGGCAACCATGTTGCCTCTTTTGAAGATTGACTTTCCAGGACCAAAATCCTGGTGTTCAGGGTTTTGGTTCAGTTAAGATGAGTCCCCCTTTTCTAGGGGCTAGCCAATGTCTTTATTTGCATGCAGACTACAATTTTGGGAGAACACACTGAAGGCAACCTTTTCCTGACCCTTGTGAGTGTTCTTTTGTCAAGCATGTTCACAGTAAATACAATGATGAATCACAGGAGATCCCGGTTCTCCAGGGACTGGTAGTTAAATTGAGCAGCTGCCTATAACCGACATACCTTTAAGTAGAGGGTATGGCCCTCTATTAGTGGTGTCAGGTATATTCTGTCTTGATCCTAGAGAGCAGCGGTCTTATTGCTTTTGGTATCTTGGTGCATCTGTACCCAGTACATGTTTGTTGAACTAATGGAGTGGTTGGAGCAATTGTGGTAGGTTCTCTATAAGAATTTACTGCTAGGACCCTCATTTGAATCTAATAATTACATATGCAAATATATGTATGAACTTTTACAGATATAAGTGTTAGTAGTCCCTAGACCAATGATCCTCAAACCTTGCTAGTCATCACCTGAAGAACTTTTCCCAAACTCTAATTCCTATGTTCTAACCATACAGATTGCTTTAATAAGTCTGAGGTGGAAGCCAGGAATATATGTGTTTTTCAAAAGGTATCTGCATAATTTTGATAGGCAGCCAGAGTGGAGGACCACAACCTTTTGACTGCCTAAGAAAATCTCGTCGTCACAAAAGATGATATGAAGTGCTATCTGTTATTTAGGGAGATTCTGGGTTACACATTATAGCATCCAGTCAAGAGCAGTAATTTTGGACCATGGAGATTGTATTTCATTTTCAATGTAGTCACTTCCAAGCTGTTAGCCTTAGATAAACTACCGATCTTTCAGAGTTTCAGGCTTGTTTGTTTGTTTTTAATGAGATAGGGACTATAGTGTTACGGTGAGAATTTATGTAAAGCCTTACTTAGCACTTCTACTACAGCACACAATAAATGTTGGTCAGATTTATTCTGGGGTACACATGTGCCACTGGATATGTCCAGTTGCAGAATCTATTGAAGTACAGCTTCTCAAGCGAGTTCCTTAGGAAACCAGGGGGTTGGAGAGATTAGTTTTCTAGAGGTTCGTTTTCAGCAAAGTGAAGGTCAAAAGCCAACCAAGGAGGCTGTTGGTACTGGTTGCTCTCCGGGCTTCAAGTGCTGTGTTACAGATGGCCACCAGGGGACGCTGAAGCTACCTAAACGCAGAGCGCTAACCCGGCGAGGTCTCTGCGCGTGCTCACTGGGTGCTGCGCGTGCCTCGGAATCCTCTCCGCCATTCTCGCTTTTGGCTGCCTTTTTCCTGGTGGCTGCTCCAAACCAAGCCTCTGTGGCTGAGTACGGCAGCGCTTTGGGGACACAAATATTCCCACTTCTTTGGGCTTTGCTTTGTACTTCTTCGTTCCGAGGGCAAATCTGGGCTGCAAATATTAGTGTCTCCACTGCGCTGCCTCCCAGGAGGTAGGAGGAGGCTGAGCCCGGCGCAGAGTTCGGGCTGACTGGGGCCTGGGCCCAGAGAGAAGCTGCCGCTGCCCGGATGTTGCGATGGCTGATCGGGGGAGGCCGAGAACCTCAGGGACTGGCCGAGGTAACCCCCCAGGCGACCCTGCTTGCCTCCGCTCCGGCCACGCTTGCCAGAGCAGTGGCTTTTGAGAGTCCGGCTCGGTGTCCTGACTCCGGGCAGAGGCGGGGCCTGCGGGTTCCGAGGCCGGCAAGGGCGGGGTTGGCGTGCGGGGACGCTCTTACAGTCGCTAGTCTGAACTCCTGATCCCACTAAGACCCTGACAATTAAAAATGCCTGTTTCAAAGGGAGGAAACTGAAGCTGGTGTGATTCAACAGCTAGCACAAGGACCTTCAGCTAGTCTTCTCCGTGCTTAAACTAGCTTCGTTTCAATTACCGAAGTATCTGGCTTACAAGAAACAAGTGGTGACTGCAACTTTCTATTTAAGGTTTATTAGAATTGGTGTCGTTTCCCACCCTGATAGAATAATCAAATCTTCTATTCCCTGAACAGACTGATGCTTGCTGAAAGGATTGAGGTCTGGAATTTATTTCTTATGCCATCCGAGAATTAGAATTTGTATTGAATTCCCTTTCTCATAGAAAGTAGTTTTGTTGTTAAAAATGAAAAATTTGCGTTGTTGTAAGTCAGCCACCTTACTTCTCACTTTTAACTTCCTCATACTTTTGCAGTTGAGGCTTACTGTCTGTTAAAAAAAAAGCATTTATTTCAAATTAGATTCATTTTGGGTAGGCTAAAATCCTAAAAATTATGGAAGAGTTGTAGAAAACTGTCATATATGTGACATGATAATTCAGAATTAATAATTATTTGATTAATCATTGAATTAGATTAATCCTGCCATGCCTGATAAACTTCCATTTAGCAGAAGTGGTGTACAGTTTTCAGATTTCTCACTTTTGTTTTTCTCATCAGAACCAGTGCCAGAAGTTAGATGGTAAATAAAAAGCACCCACAGCTTTGGGGGGGTGATTTTTTGGGGAAAACACTTAGGCATGCTAAATTACACATTTTTCATGTTAAAGTACTTCACTTGTATAACTGCTGTGAATTTGTGCATTGTCAGAACTGATGATTTTCCTTAATTTATGCGAGAGCTTTGTATCCAGACTTCTAGTTTTGCAGTATTTGGGATGTTTTGCCCTTAGGGGACACTTAGCTATGTCTGGAGACATTTTGATTTTCAGGGTGGGAAAGGTTAGATTTCTATTAGCATCTAGTATGTAGAAACTACAGATACTGCTGAATATTCTCCAGTGCACAGAATAGCCCTCAACCACAAAGAATTATTTGGCCCAAAATCTCAGTAGGGGCAAGTTTGAGAAATTGGAGTTCAGAGGTTAAGAACAAAGGTTTTATCATGAAATAGTACCTGGTTTCACTACAGAAATGGGGTTAATAAGACCTACCTTACAGAATTGTTGAGTGAATTATATGCTTTATTTGCTTTAGGCAGCCTGTGGGCTGCAACCTAATTGTCTGTTAGCAATTATCTTTATCAATCTTACCGTCCAGAATTGAATTTATTGAATTTATGGACTCTGAAGGATTTCATTCTTTCTTTTATTCATTCAACAATCATATATTGAGTGCCTATAATGGACTAGGCGCTGTTGTAGTCTATATTTTACCCTTTTGATCTGCAGTTTTGTTGTCAAGTTTTAATTGAGAAACACTCATTCTAAAATACGAATTAGATTTGCCTATTTTTTTAGGTCAGGTTTAATGAGATACAATTTCCTTAACATAAAATTCACCCCTTTTGTAAATTTATTGGGACTTGAAAATACTAAAATGAATGCAAGAGTGAGATTTTTCCACCATTTTAGATTGTTTTTAGATAACAATCTGAAGATTGATGATCTGAGTTTAAGGATTATATTTATGTCATTTCTAACAAAGAAGAAAAACTATGATGTGAATTCATGGTAAGAGATATTTTATGTTAAATTGACAGTTGATACTAGGAGAAATCATATATAGTATTAGAACATGATATAGTCTTATATTGTTAGATGTACACCATGTAGTATGGTATTTTGCTTCATTATGGTCATTTATCATAAATAATTTAATTTTTCTTTCTCTTTTTTCTTTTTATTCCATACAAGAAATCTCCTTTACAGACAATAGGTGAAGAACAAACCCAGAATCCCTACACTGAACTGCTTGTACTGAAAGCTCATCATGATATTGTACGATTTCTGGTACAGTTAGATGAATACAGGTAAGAAGCTCTAGTTGTCCTATTGCCTTCTGGTTAGAAAGAGCTTTTAGGAAACTGTATACTTGTGAACAACTTCATAATTAATATATCTTTTCTAAAAAATTCAAATCTGATTATTAGTAATATTTACTCCAAATTGATGTCTGCATCTTAATGAAATATGCATCTGAAGTCATTTTTTGCCCAGAAGTCAGGGTGTCATATTTGGTGAGTTGATGGTTATTTTTGTCTGAGATTTTTTTTTTTTTCTTTTTTATTGCTCAGGAATATTTTTTGTTAGTTTAGAAGAAGTGTATAACTATAAAATTTGTTTTTAAACAAATTTAAACAAGTTTTGTTATGGTGAACCTAAAGTTGAGAAACAAATATGGGAAACGTTTAAATATCAAGTACCCACCAGGAATGTGCTATTTTTAGAGGAAGGTAAATATTTAATCTGAATCTTTTGTTAATGAGGAAATCCTTTTAAAATGTTCATTACTTGTCAACCTAGATAATATTATGTTTAATTGGATATAGAGGTGAGGTACGTAGGTCTTAGGATTGTAGATTTAGCTTGTAAATGATGTATCTACCTGTTTATTAAGCCATTATTCAACTAAATGCTTATTCTTGGTAGCATGTAGCATAATAACAATTAGAGGTAGTTGTGTAACTACTTAGTATTTATCTTGTCTAGAATCTAAACTTTATGGAGAGGCATGTTTTTCTTATTCACCACAGTATCCTTAGTACCTGACAAAGAGCCTTACATGTAGCAGGTAATTAATAGATAGTTGTTAAATGAATGAATGACTCCACAGACTATTCATTGTGCATGTTTCATGCCATCCTAACTTCCTAACCCCCTGTCTGTTGTTCCTATCAATTTTTCTATTATCTGTAATCTTCTCTTTTACCTTTGATACTTTTTTTTCATTTTTGACTCCATGGGTGACTGCTATTGTGATTATTCCTAATTTTGACCATCACTTCTCATGTCTATTAACCTTGTCTTCTCTCTGCCCTTTTTTTTTTTTTTTTAATGTCTTTGGTATTGCTTTTCCCATGTGCAGTGCAAGTCCGACTCTACCTGGAGTTAGGTTAAATTTTATAGGTTAGGGACACAGTCCTGCACAGCACTCCCTTCACATCAGTTAACAGTTGCAGTCTCTAGGGGTCCCAGGCCACTCACACTTCTGACCAGCTGGCTACAAATTCCCACTACCAGCTCAGGTTTGATATTTACTAGAATGACTACCAGAACTCAGGAAAGCACTGTTTTTATGATTCCACCCTTTAAGCACATCAGTATATATTACTAACAAGGAAGCCCAGTTAAGCTCTGAGTATCCAGAGTTTTTATTTATCCAGAGTTTTACTGGGGTTCATTACATAGGAATGATTGAGTCATTTGCCAGCTGATTGAACTCAATTTCCAGCCCTTCTCTGCCTGCCCTTTTCCCATACTTCAGCCCCAGGTTTGGAGGGTCAGGCTGATATCCCAGGGCTCAAAGCACCAACCCTCTAATTACATGGTTCATATTTCCCACATGGCCAGCCCCTGTCCTTAAATTGTGTAGGGAGACCTTCCTAAATTATCTCATTAGCATAAACTCAGGGGAGTTCTGAGGGGGTCCAGCTCCCTTCTAGAAACCAGGGACAAAATCCAGCCAAATTGTTGTACAGTACATGTTTCTCAACTTTTGCTTGAAAAGATTGACTTCATATATATTACTAGCCTTCCAATACTGTTTTGTTGTGATAGGAGCCAGCCAGTCAAATTTTTGAAACTAACTATCTCTGGAATCATAGGATTTTTGGACAGCTAAACAGCCTGATGCCAGGCTTGAACTCACACACCATGAGATCATGACCAGCCTGATGCCAGGCTTGAACTCACAAACCATGAGATCATGTCCTGAGCTGAAATCAGGAGTCAGATTCTTAACCGACTGAGCCACTGAGCCACCCTGCCCCTGGACAGCTAAAGTTTCTTATATATTTTACCATAGTAAGTTGCTAGGTAGGTTTAAAAAAAAAACCCAAATACGGTAAAACCTTGTATTGTGAGTAACTTATTGTATGAGTATTCCACAAGATGAGCAAACATTTCTAATAAATTTTAACTTGATAAATAAGCAGTGTCTTGCAGTATGAATGGTGTATGACTCCAAATGTTACATGATCACAACTGAGCCGATGGTTCTTGAAATTCACTTAAATATACAAGTGCTTTGGATTACAAGCATTTTTGGAACAAATTATGGTCACAAACCAAAGTTTTAGTGTAGTTTCTTAGACGATAATCTTAGACGATAATATTTGGGCCTTAAGGAATCCTCAGATTATGTTGTCTAAGAAAGTTAAATAAAAAAATATGCAGTGTACTTTCAGGATGTGATCTTTAAATTTTTACATAGATTAACTGCTAAGATTCCATGTTCCTTACTACCTGTCCTCTGAAATGTTCCCTTGTATTTGATTACACAGTTAGAATAAGAATCTGCAGAAAAGGCCATCACCTAGAATAATTATCGTTGTGCAAATGCTGATATCTGATTACATTTTCCTCACAGTGATGCTCTGTATAAATAAGTTGTTTAATGATGTAGTAAATGGTCTGTAAACAGTAAAAAATTATAGATAAGTATATCAAGTTATATATTGCTCTTTTAAATACCACCCCAAACTTAGTGGTTTAAAACAACCTGCTGTCTACTTAGCTCACTACTCACTGGGCTAGGTTCAACTGGGTGGATGTTTGCCATCTGTGTCAGGATCAGCTGATCTTGTTTAGGTGGTAAGCTTGACCTATGCATCTCTGGTCAACAGGTAAATGGGCTGGCCCGAGTGGTTCATATTGGACACAGCTGGGATGACTGGGATTGCTCTTCATAAGGTTGTTCGAGTGCTTGTGGACATAGTGATCATGGCGTTCTAATAAGAATGAAAGGGCAAGCCCTGATGTAAACTCTTCTCACTTCTTTATCGTGTTTGCTGCTGTTTTGTTAGCCAAAGCAAGTCAGGAGCTGACCAAATTCACTAAGTGGATAAATAAACTCTGCTTCTTGAGGGGAGAAGCAACTAAGTCCTATTGTAAATGGTGGTAGACAAAGGGAGAATAATTTGTGGCCTTGTTTGCTGCCCACCACAGTGAATCTAAATGTCTAAAAATGGATGAAAAAACCCTACATTTTGGCTTTTGCAATAAAGCAAAGATATTACTACATGAGTCACATTTAATTATTTGTACTCAAGTCATTACTACGTCAAAATTTACATCTATTTAGGAAGTTTTTCTGTCAGTCACAGACCTGTAGAACTTTAAATCTGTGTTTTGTTTTAAAAAATTTAATTCTGCACTGAAAGGAAAAACTAAATGAGTCAGTACTGGTAAGTAAGACATAAGAAATGTACAGATTGTATAAGCATTTAAATAAGATTAAAAGCACAGTACTTTCAGACTTAATATTGTAGTTTAGATAATTTAGAATTATCTTTACCATTCCAGATATATATTATTTTTGCATTGTCAAATTACAGAAATACCTTTTCAGTTTTAAAATAAATATATATTATACTTTTAATGTTTTTATTTAATTTTTGTGGACCTTACGTTCTGGTTTTTTGGTCAGCTGTTGTAATCCAGGTTTCACGCTTCAGGTCTTTAGATAATATCATTTTATTGAGAATTTTGCAGAAGGATTTTCTTGTTTTCTTGGTGGCTCAGCTAAAATCAGTGAGTGGAAAATTTTCACAGATTGGTTTTTGAAGATACCAAATAAATCCTGTATAACCTAACAGACAGCTGCCTTTTCTTTTCTTCTTTAGTGTTTTTTGAACATGAAGTGAGGGTCATATTGATTGGGAGATCACTAAAGAAGGCTAAGCCTCAGCAAGAGTCTTCCAAAAAATGGACTGTGCTAAAATTGCATGTAATACTCTAGCACTTGACACATTAAACTAAACTGAGTTCATAACACATTTTAAGAATAGTTTTTTCTCTTGCTCATTTGACCATTCCTTGCTCCTCTAGGAAACAGACAAGGTTATGTAGGATGGTGATCATGACTGGAAAAGAATCAGGTGACCCATAAAATGCCAGACTAGAGAACAAAATGTGCCCCTAGGATAGCTGATGAAGCTGTACGTTTACAAGAAACTAAATCAACTCAGTACAATTTGATAATTCACTAACAGAATGTTATAATCTTTAAGAAAATGTTTTTAAGCTAAGAATATTTTTCTCACGGACATCCAGAGAATAGAAATCCATAGTCAAGATGATTTAGACCCTCTTAATCCCTGAGTTCCCTGCAGAGCAGATAACAATTTTTTGAGAAATCATGAGGTAAGGAAGTATGATCACTGAATATGTGGTGACATTAAAAAATGGTAGCTTGGATGTAAAGGATTCCTAAAAGACATATACTGAAATATTTACTGATGAAATACAATTACTGGATTTGCTTTAAAATAATCAGCAGAGGTGGGATTGGGTATAGTAGAGATGAAACAGTATTGGTCATGAGTTGATAATTATTGAAGAGAGATGATAAGTAACTGGATTTTTGTTATACTGTTTATACTTTTATATGCATTTAAATTATTCATAATGAAAAATTGAAAAATATATTTCATATAGAGGAAATTAAAATGCCAATTTAAAAGATAATTTTTGTTTGAGTATAAACCTTTTTCTTAGAGGGGCACCTGAGTGGTTCAGTCAGTTAAACATCTGACTTTTGTTTACGGATCAGGTCATGATCTCACAGTTGTGAGATCCAGCCCTGCACTGGCTCTGTGCTGAGTGTGGAGCTTGTTTGGGATTCTCTCTCTCCTTCTCTCTCTGCCCCTCCCCTGCTCACTCTCACATCTCTCTCTCTCTCTCTCTCTCTCAAAATAAATAAAACTCAAAAAAAAAAAAAAACCACGAAACTTTTTCTTAGATATTAGGTGCAGGAATCAAATAGATGGACCTGAACATATTAAGCAGTAACCGGCAAAAAGCTGGATTAAAGGATGTTGGCTTTGATATACAACCACAGTGGGATTTCTAGTACTTCATCCTGAGTTGGGTAGACTTACTCTAATCACTGGCACACCTGGACATCTATAGGCCTCCTACTCAGATGTAGGCTTACCTCAAAAATAAGAGCAAACCAGAATGTTCCCTCTTTATAAACAGATCGTCAGAGAAAACCCTGAAGGGTCTGAGCTGAGCATGTTAAATTCATTCTCATACACTAATTTAATTGGTGGGGCAGAGAGGCCAGGATGTTTATCTAGTAGTAGAAATTCTTTCAAAGAAACTTGAGTTCAGGTGAAAAGAAGTTCCCTTTATTTTTATTTATTTATTTATTTATTTTTTTAAACATTTTAATTTATTTTTGAGAGACAGAGACAGAGCATGAGCAAGGCAGTAGCAGAGAGAGAGGGAGACAGAATCTGAAGCAGGCTCTAGGCTCTGAGCTGTCAGCACAGAGTCCAGTGTGGGGCTCTAACTGTGAGATCATTACCTAAGCCCAAGCTGGAAGCTTAACCAGTTGAACCACCCAGGCATCCCTAGAGGT
The DNA here is from genome assembly GCF_008692635.1 of Crocuta crocuta. Lineage (NCBI taxonomy): Eukaryota > Metazoa > Chordata > Mammalia > Carnivora > Hyaenidae > Crocuta > Crocuta crocuta. The sequence goes on from NW_027529433.1 coordinate 5,390,922, forward strand.
TCCCTTTAATAGAAGTCACGCGGAGTTTTGGTTTTCTAGTACTTGGAAACTTTGATGTGTAGTTTAGCTTTCTGTTTGTGATTTGGGGGAGGAGAGAATTTACAAAGGATTTACCTTTCCTTATGGCCATGAAAACTATGGAATCTTCCAATACCTTCACTGTATGTGAACTAAAAATGGCGTTAGGCATTTAGATACTAGAGTTATGTAGATGTATGCTTGCTTTCCTTCTTTCTTTCTTTCTTTCTTTCTTTCTTTCTTTCTTTCTTTCTTTCTTTCTTTCTTTCTTTCTTTCTTATGTTATTTATATTTGAGAAGGAGAGGGAGAGAGAGAGGGAGACACAGAATTCTAAATAGGCTCTAGGCTCTGAGCTGTCAACACAGAGCTGGACATGGGGCTTGAACCCACAGACTGAGAGACTATGACCTGAGCCAAAGTCAGACACTTGACTGAGCCACCCAGGTGCCCTGATGTATGCATTTTTCTTAAGCAAGGGAAAAAAAACCTCATGTTCAAGTAAATCTAATGAAAGGATCAGTGACATCAGTGTCTATGGCTCATGAAAATGCTTTCAAGTTCCCTTTTACTTCTCAAGTCTCCACATACTTCTCTGATTTTCTTCAAGTAGTTCTAGCATAAAAAGATAAGTAAAAATCTATTTTGTTTTTTTATGTTTTTAAGTTTATTTATTTTTTTGAGAGAGAGCATGAGCAGGGGAGGCACAGAGAGTGACAGTCCAAAGCAGATTTCACTGCCTCTGCGGAGCCCAGTGAGGTATTCCAACTCACTAACAGTGAGATGGTGACCAGAGACGAAATCCAGAGTCAGATGCTGAACTGAGTGAGCTACCCAGGCACCCCAGTAAAACTCTATTTTAAATTAAAGCTTTGTATATTTTCAGTTGTGTGTGGTTTTCATATTCTAGTACAGTTTTTCAACTCTCTTGTAAAAAATGTATACTACTTTAGTTGGATCATGTATTAGAAAGTGTTTGTGGATTATGTGGGAAGTTAGCTAACCACAAGGATTTTCTGTATTGCCATAATTATTTTTTTATTTTTCTAGTGCTTTATGGTTATGTAGATATTAAATATAAGAAAGTTTATGTACAGGTTTATGGACTGTACTTTTCATTATATCCTCTAAGGTTATATTTGAATCTGTAGCACCTTTGACTTAATTGAAATAAATGTAAATGAATAAGAACTATTAAATAAGCACTTAGGTAATAGACATAGGAATTCTTGTGAAAGTATTTTATACAAATCTTTGTGAAGCTTTGCTGTACCTTTCAGTTCACAGTTGGCAAGAATGAGATCACTTTCTCTGAGATGTTCCAAGGGAAGGTTAAACACCTTCCTTTGAAAGGAATAGTTTCTGGGGCCACCTGGGTAGCTCAGTCGGTTAAGCGTGCGACTTTGGCTCAGCTCATGATCTTGGTTCATGGGTTCGAGCCCTGCATTGGGCTCTGTGCTCACAGCTTGGAGCTGGGAGCCTGCTTCAGATTCTGTGTCTCCCTCTTCCTCTGCTCCTTCCATGCTTATGCTCTGTCTTCTCTTCTTCAAAAATAAATACACATTAAAAAAAATTTTTTTAAGGAATAATTTCTATAAATTGAAATGAGTATAAATGAGAATTCTCCATGGATTCATGATCTGGACCCTATAACAATGATCTGGCTCCTATAACATTACTTAGTAATGTAGACTGAGTTCTTCAGGGGTAAGAACTATCCTTCTGATCTTTACTTTCAGTATCAAATATGTATTATCAAAATGTTATATTTAATGCTTAATATATAGTGTTTAATAAATATTTCTTGAATGAATGAGTGAATCATCAACTACTACAGTAAATTTAGTTCTCATGATTAGGGAAGGAAAGGATGGGACGTTCTAGAAGATCTTTTATAGGTCTTCATTAAATCATGCTTTACCTTGTTTAAACTTCTTTTCATGCATATAGTTTTTTTGCTTAGTATTTTAATTGTATAGTCAGTATTTTTAAAGACGTGGTTTCAAGTTGAAGGATATACCTAAGTATGGAACAGGAACATGAAAAAAATAAAAGGAATTTCATGTGTGGAGTGGGATTCTAGATTTTAAATTTCTTTAATTTTACTTCTTGTTGTGACAGTAGATACATTAACAATGATACAAGGAAAAAGTGAGGTTATATTAATAAACTGAATGATCATCTATTTTACAGAGCCCTGCAACGTTTAAATGTTAGCTAGTTGATTCATTTGTTCTTTCATTGAAAAAACATTTCTTGAGTGCTTTAAACCTGCTGGAGATAATCAGAGTTCTGTTGGACCAGAAAGTGCCATGTTATAAACATTAATAAATAGGGCAATTATTATATTTCATTTATTCTAAGAAGCCTATTTTTTCCTATTTTAACCTCTCTAAAATTTGGAAACTTTATATAACTAATGGTGTCATTCAGTTATAATTGGCAGTGCCATGTTATAAACATTAATAAATAGGGCAATTATTATATTTCATTTATTCTAAGAAGCCTATTTTTTCCTATTTTAACCTCTCTAAAATTTGGAAACTATATAACTAATGGTGTCATTCAGTTATAATTGGCAGTATTTTTATCTTAACGTACATAAAATAATAGAATGTCTTACAATTGATGATATTTTAGATTTGATAAAGTACAGTACATTTCTAAACAATCACTGAATCTTAAGATCTTTAAGCAAGAACTACATGTAATCTTGACATTTCCATCACCTAGCGTGAATCTCACTAAATACATTTTATGTGATCAGTAAAGAAGCATTTCTCTTAAAACCTTATCTTTAGATATGAATCTTTGGATTCTATTAATTTAGAATGTTTTAAAAATTATTATGTATAATTTTGATGCAATATAGTCATAATTCTTCCTTCTACTGAATAATTTAAACCTTGTGGGCATTGCAGTTACTCCTTTTTTATAGTTGATTACTTCTTTTTAGCAATTACAGTGTATCTTACTATTAGGAATTCCTGAGTTGAATTTTCATTTCTAATTTGCAGATGGCTGAAGTGTGTACTTGAATGATTAGGATAAACTGATTTACTTTAAGATAAACTGATAAAGTGTAGCTAGTTTTCAATTATCCATCCTAATGACATGGATAATTGTAATTTGTGAATGATCTTCCAACCCTTTATTTGTTATTTTATGGGTGATACTTATATGTAGCAAAGTTATATTGATTTGTATTTTTAAGCTTTATGTTTTCTCTTTAGAGGAGGTAATAATAAATACTGAAATGACGAAAAGAAAGAAAGAAAGAAAGAAAGAGGCAGCAATAGAGTATATAAGAAAATTGAAAGGCCTGAATAATCCACCAACTAGGTAATTGACCTCTGAGCAATAAAAAATTGGCTGTGATTTCATGCATTACTATTGAGCATTGTTTAGATTTAACTTTTGTTCACTACTGATTGAATTAAAGTTTGAGGTGAAATGCCCTATATCTCATTTCTAAACTCTCAACCGTTCAATCATCTCTCATTGTGAACTCATGAGATTCAGACATGATAAAACAATAATGAGAAGTTAAAAATCAGGGTTAGAAAAAGTATGTATTTTAAACCTGCAGTCTTCTAGAAAGGAGAAAAGCAATTATAAGAGTTTCAAGAATCAATAGAAATTGATGTTTTATACCAAAGAAAACTTAAGACCTTGAGTCTTGCCTCCCCACCATCACTATACAAATAAAAAGAAATCAATAGGCCTAGAAACATAACCTATTAAAGATTGACGTCCAGCACCTATTTTTGGTTCTCAGGCATTGTTTAGTATTCTGATTTAGAAAAATGTATGTTATGAAATAAGTTGTCTTTTTAATTTAAAAATAATTGCTTTCTTTTAAATCTCCAGATCATTTATATATTTCTTTTTGAAATAAGAATAAATGTTAGGTATGGATTTAAAAATAACTACAGGTGATTTCTCACTAGTTACCAGGAAGTTATGAAGGTTCTTTCCATTAAAAAGATGCGTAGTTCTATATTAAAAAATTATTAATAGACTTTGGTAAGAATGTGTTTGACCAATTTCCCATCTCCTGGATAATCTCTTAGCTCCTGTAGTAGAAGATGTAATTGAAGGACTTTGAAATTAGTGCTGAGTATGGGAATTGTCAGAGCCAGCAAAGGTAGCAGTTACTTATGGGACTTTGAAACTGAGCATGACAGATTAGAATTTGAAGTTTAGTTTGCAATGTTAAGGAAATTGTTATATGACTGACGTAGTGAGATTTTATTGATCTCATATAGTGGTAAAATTCATTGAAATAGATAACCTCAGGAACAAAATAGTTTTTGTGTCATAGTATGTCAGTTCCTCCAATGATAGACATCTGTGCTTAGCAATGTTTACTTTAATGAAGACATTCAAGGCATATCCAGATTTTGTGACACCCACTAACAGTTTTGCAAGGAAGAACATGTTTTCTAAATCGCATAGTTGCTAATGGATTATCATTTATTAATGGTTGTTAACTATAAGGGGCCAGTTATACACCGTTCATAGCTGGCTTTCTATAATACCACTTTTCTCTCTCCTATTTAGAAAGCAAACCTTGAATTCACATGAATAAAAATGATATTATGAGAACAACTTTGGATCAGTTTTGATTCATTAAAGAATCATTTAATCAAATCATTTAATCAAACTTACATACATTATTAAGAACAAATTACTTGATATGCTTACACTGTGATTGCTGTATACCATTGTGTTGGGACATTGCTCGAGAATAGTGCCTTCTTGATTTTATTATAATGCAGTCACTATGATGAGTAATCCTGTGTAACCACTTACTTTTCTTCACAGTGTTTTTATCATGGATAACTTCTACTCTACAAAATATAGATAATTATTCCTTTATGTGTAGTGAATGGGAAGTAAAGAGGACAGAGAAGCTATAACTAGGTTCATCACAGCTCTCTTTTCATGCCAGCAAGCAAACTTTCCTTTACCTTTTTGCATTTCAAGCATTTTCACTAAAAAAATAAAAACCCTCCAAAAACCTCAAAGCTTCCAAACTAAGAACACGGTATTTACATGGAAGACCAAGAGCCACGAGGAACAAAGGAGAGATCTTGGCTTTAAGTAAGAAATTGATTAAAACATCTTTACAGAACAAATCAAAACCACACTGAGATACCACCTCACACCAGTCAGAGTGGCTAAAATGAGCAAATCAGAGAACTCTAGATGCTGGCGAGGATGTGGAGAAACGGGCACCCTCCTACACTGTTGGTGGGAATGTAAACTGGTACAGCCCCTCTGGAAAACAGTGTGGAGGTTCCTCAGGAAACTAACAATAGAACTCCCCTATGACCCAGCAATAGCACTGCTAGGAATTTACCCAAGGGATACAGAAATGCTGAGGCATAGGAGCACATGTACCCCAATGTTCATAGCAGCACTCTCCACAATAGCTAAAACATGGAAAGAGCCTAAGTGTCCATCAACAGATGAATGGATCAAGAAGATGTGGTTTATCTATACCATGGAATACTACATGGCAATGAGAAAGAATGAAATCTGGCCATGTGTAGCAACATGGATGGACCTTGAGGGTGTTATGCTGAGCGAAATAAGTCAGGCAGAGAAGGACAAATATCATATGTTTGCACGTATAGGAGGATTAGGAGGAACTTGACGGAGGAACAAGGGGGAGAAGAAGGGCGGAAATGGTGGGGGAAAGGGAGAGAAGCAAACCATGAGAGACTCTTGAATGCTGACAAAAACTGAGGACTGATGGATGTGGGGGGAGGGGGGATGGGCATGGAGGAGGACACTTGTGGGGATGAGCACTGAGTGTTATGTGGAAACTAATTTGACAATAAACTATTAAAAAAAAAAACAACATCTTTACAGAGAAAATAATAGAAATAATGAACTTATCTAAGAAAATGATTCCTTCATTCCACTCTTGGAATATCCCTTCCTATCAAGTGAAGCTCTTCCTCAGCTTAGTTTCCTGTCACTTAAGTCAGGGTTTAATCATATAATTAAAGCCAGGAAGGACTTAAAAGATTATTTATAGGTCTCCCTCATTCTTACAGTTCTAATCATTGGTTCATTGTAACTCTGTGAATGGTTTTATTTATTTTTGCATCTTCGGTACCTGGCCTAAAACCTAGAAGGTATTCCATAAATATTTGTTGAATTACTTTACCTTAACTGCATCAATATTAGTAAGTCAAAACACCATTAATAAATTCTGATAGTTCTAAGTAACTTTAGCTAATAAATGTCACCAGAGATTTTGTTTTACCTTTTTTTCTCTACCCAGATTTGCATCTGCTGGTGATGATGGAATTGTAGTTGTGTGGAATGCCCAGGTGTGTATTAAAAATTCTATGTCAATTGTGTAATAAAGACATGACTATAGGGGTGGCTCAGTTGGTTAAGCATCAGACTCTTGATTTCAGCTCAGGTCATGATTTCATAGTTGGTGAGATCAATATCTGTGTCGGGCTTTGTGCTGACAGTGCCGAGCCTGCTTGGGATTCTCTGTCTCTCACTGCCCCTCCCTCCCTCTCTCTCTCTTTTTCTTTCTCTTACTCATTCACATTAAAAACCAAAACCAAACCAAACAACAAAACTTAAAGAGTTGACTGTATAGTTGAGTATGCATTCATAAACACTATCTAGATATATACCTGCATAGCAGTATAACAAGACTAATTGGTACTTTAGAAAGTCTGCTTAGGATGAATCCTTTTAAAAGGGGGATCAATATTTCATAATAGAGAAAGGTTTTTAATTAAGATTCTTTTCCCAGAGAAACAAATGCCAAATTACAAAAACAAAAGTTTTAATCTTTTCAACAAAATTTATCAGCAACTCTGCACTGATTATGAAAATGAATTAAGTGTTGATTTTTGTGGGAGATAGGATTTTTATTTCAAAATTGAATGGTAATATATTATTCTCATGTTTGACTTAAGTAGTAATATAATAAGACTAATATTTGTTGTCAAAAATATTTAAAGCCTCATCACATTTTTCCAGGACCTCTTTTTCTGATCTTTTGATACTTAAATTATTCTCCTTTTGAAGCATTTATTTTCTCACTGTTATTTGGATTTGTATCTGGTCTGACTCTGTCAGATCCTTATTTATCAGTGGCTTTGCCTGTGATTAAAGCAATTATTTACCATTATTTTTACCACATTAATGAAATCCTGCAACCTTGGAACCAAGATTTGCAATTTATGTTATATTTACTTTGGATTTTTATATGTTTACTGCTTGGGAAAATCAGTGAGAGACTGATACATGAAGACATTGGATGGGTAGGAATAGCTCTTGGTGTTAGAGATGTAGTGGAGACTGACTTTATGAGTGATTGATATATTATTGGATAAATATATAATATATATATTCTGTTGTCATCTAACTTTTATTTCCTTCAGCATTTTAACTGTGGAAACTTACATAACATACTTACATAATAAGGACTCCCTATTTTTTTCTATAGATCATTCACTAATATATTTTTTTTAATTTGGATTTTACTTATTTATTTTTAAATAGTTTATTGTCAAGTTGGTTTCCATATAAAACCTAGTGCTCATCCCCACAAATGTCCTCACTAATATTTTTACGCTTAATTTACACCGGTCTTAAAACCATATAGAAAAAATATTCCTTTAAATTTTCATGTAAAATATGCTAAAAATTTTCTATTAGCAAATAAATTATTTATGGCCACTTTTCCAGTACCTGTTTAGATTCTATTTGATTGCTTAAGGTTAAATTATAACATCTAAGTAATTAAAAATGGAATTATGTATTTTCTATATGGTGATTCTTTTTAATGTTGTAATTTAAGATTATTTGCGTTATGAATATATTATGAACCTATTAAAATTTTTATTATTTCAGACAGGAGAAAAACTTCTGGAACTTAATGGACACACTCAGAAGATAACAGCTATTATTACATTTCCTTCCTTGGAAGTTTGTGAAGAGAAGAATCAACTGGTCTTGACAGCCTCTGCTGATAGAACAGTTATTATATCCTTAAATCTGGAAGAAAGTGAAATAGCTGTAGTGACCCAAGGGACCAGTACATACATTATTAGTTTTAGCCTTTTGGGGCCTGTCTGTACATTGATTTTAGCAAAAATGATTTTGCTCTAGCCTTCACAGTACACTTCTTAAAAGTATTAGGTACCTGAACGTATTAGACTGGAAATAGGTTAAAGGCTTATTATTGAAACCCCATAACTAAAGCTGTTCTTTCCAGAGTTACTATTATATCAAGTTATATAAAATGGAGAAATTGGGAAAATTTAGGCTTAAAAGTACTTATTTATCTCAGTTTGCTTTTCAATTTAGAGAAACAAAGATGAGTGGGACTGGTGAATAATTCACATTTACCTCTATAGTGCATTGTACAGCAAAAGAAATGTAATGGTGCCAACCCGTAAGAACCCTTTGAGCATCTGAGTCTGGCAGAAAAGTGAATTACCATCTCCTCAGTGTTTAATATTAATACTTAGCATTTAAAAGCAGTTTTAAAAGAGTAAATTATCTTCCCTCCATACTTTGAGGTAGAAATTAAAGGTAAAAATAACAGCAGTAATGTTTTATACAGTGCTTGTGTGTGCTAGGCATTGTTCTATTTAACATATATTACATATATTTTTACATGCATTACATTAACCCATTTAATTCTTACAATAAGTAATTTTATTCTCACTTACAGAGAAGAGAGGCACAGAGAGGTTAAGTAACTTGCCGCTAGATATCACAGACATTGTAGGGCAGAAAGCAAGCAATCTGCACAGTCAGAACTCTAAACTGTTATATAATACTAGCTTTATAAAAGATTTTCCTTAAATTCAGTCTTTAATATTTGTATGAGGAATTAAATTTAAGAAAGCTTTATGGAAACTGTAATCTTTACTTATTTAAAAAAAAAAAAGATTAACTTTAAATTATTTGTGCATATCTGAGAATTCTGTTTTAAGTAGTTTCACCCATTAGTGAAGTTAGTTTTAGAGTAAGTCCAAAGAAGTAGATGTTTCCTGGGCTTCTGTACAACCAGGACAAACCTTATGACTCACTTTAAATGAGCTCATTCACTCAAGTGATTTCTAGACACATTGTCAGTAGGTGAAAAAATTCCAGGTAAGATCTACATGTGGTAAACTGTATTTTGTGGTGATGACAATATCGCATAAACAATATTACATATGTTTAGGTCAGAATAACTTTATTAATACTCTTCTGTTGAGCCACATATTAGCTTAGGCACTAAAACTTTATGCTTTTAGTATCAGTATAATCTCCAAAAATAGAATTTAAAACGCTTTGTTTTTATAAGACCATTCCTAAAGTACTATAATAATATTTAGAATCACTTAGTAAATTATTATAGTACACAGATGAGTAGCTGAGACAGTATCAGCATGAACTTTACTTGTGAATGATGGCATAGAGTCATTTGCTTCACAAAATGAATTTTCTTGTTAAAAATCCAGTTCCAGGCTGCTTGAGCCTCCACTATTAACAAAATTAATTAAATGCTGAAGATGAATTTTTAATTTTTGTCAGGTGATAGTCTTCACTTGATCTTAGCCAAAATGCTGAGAAGCGATGTCAGATGATAGTCTTAACAGTCTATCCATATGCATATGTGTGTGTGTATATATATATATGAAAGAATGTATGTAAATGTGTGCTCTGACGTGATGAAGAATGCATATGTTACCACAGGAAATGGTATGAAAAGTTTGAAAATGGTTATACTCCTTAAGTCAAACTAACCTTGGACACTTAAGGGAGGTCCTCTAATTATTTTAAGAATATGTACAAGTAATACACTGTTACTGGCTTTTGTCAGTCAGTATAACAGTAGTAAATCATGCCATGCATGTTGAAGGAGATTTCATTAAGAATTAGTGGAACTGGGGCGCCTGAGTGGCTCAGTCGGTTAAGCGTCCGACTTCGGCTCAGGTCATGATCTCATGGTTTGTGGGTTCGAGCCCCGCGTCGGGCTCTGTGCTGACAGCCGCCTTAGAGCCTGGAGCCTGTTTCAGATTCTGTATCTCCCTCTCTCTGACCCTCCCCTGCTCACGCTGTGTCTCTGTCTCTCAGAAATTTAAAAAAAAAAAAAAAAATTAATGGAACTGGTAGTTTTTAGTATACTTTATGTTCACTGTTTATTAAAACTTATTTTAGATTATAAGCTTGATATGCTAACCTGATAATTCACTCTATGAATTAATTTTAGCAACAGTATAGATGGTAAATATTTTATACTTTATTTAAAGATATTTTTACCTAAGTGTGTTTGTAATATTTGTGATTTAATTATTATAAAACATTTCTTAACTTAGATTTTAATGTTTTATTTAGAAATTATTTCTTAACGTAAGTTTAGGTATGGGATTGTGATACTGGCAGACAAGTTCAGAAAGTATCATGCTTCCAGTCTACTGTAAAGGTAAAAACTTAAGCTGATATTTTATGGTAATAATCTTTTTGTCTCAGAAAAAAAAATGTTTAATAAATAGATGAAGTTACTTTTGTAGGTTTTAAAAATTACTTCTTTTATACATGCCTATAGTCATTTGATTCTTATAAGACTAGATTTTGGGGAGCATATATATTAAATGTTGGAATCCTTGAATTTGGAACAAGATCAAGGGGTGAATATATAGTAAGATAAGGAAAAGGGTAGTACCTAGTATGTTTTTTGTAGGTAATTCTAGGAAAAGATACTACTTGTAGAATAACTATAGCAGTAGGTAGTCCATTTTCTTTATACTTTGAACTAAAAACATCGATTTATTTGTCCTGCCTTTTATAAGGTCATGAAGATAAGACATACCAATTACTTAGTTCCAAAGAACTGTTGTATGACTTATTGGCTGCTACTATTAGGTTCATACATTTTACAAACAAATAATATTGAGGCTTAGTACATGATAGGAACTCTGCCACATGTTGGAGAAACAAATTTGAAGATTTGGTTACTTGGATTCCTACAGAAGATATTCTTAGGTGTTCTTAGAAAGTGCCACTGTTTTTCAATAATGTCAGCAAGTTTAGGGAAAGAGTCTTGTAAAATGTGATGTTTCCTTATTTGTTTTATTTTTTTAAGTTTTTGTTTATTTTGAAAGAGAGCAGGGGAGGGGCAAGGAGAGTGGGAGAGAGAGAATCCCCAGCAGGCATATGGGGCTTGAACTCATGAACCCATGAGACCAGGACCCGAGCTGAAATCAAAAATTCGATGCTTTTGTAAGATGAGGCACCTAGATGGTAACCAACTGAGCCACCCAGGTGCCTCATCTTACTTGTTTTAAAGAAAACCTGTCTCTGTATTTGAGCTAACACTTTTTTTTTTAATGTAAAAAGAATTGCTGTGTTGCAGTGTTCATAGTATTTGATTTTTTTCCTAAAAGGCAGCATCTCTGGTAGCCATCTCGTGCTACTGTGTTATTATTCATTATAAATTTAGTGGAGCTTCTGGGGGAAGAAAGTGCCCAGAAATGCTTGTATCCAACTTAACAATAGATTGTCTTTGAGGAAGTTATTAAAATACTGATTTGATGGAAATTTCTGTTTTATGTGATCTGAAAAGATGCTTCTTTAAAATTCTTAAAAATAGTTTTGCTAGTTTAGGCTATTAGGTTTCAAGTGAAAATACATGAATTGAAGGAATAGGGAATAGGAAAACAGGAGAAAAGTTTGGTATATTTTGGACAAATTCCTTTGGTGAACTGATTTGTGAACTGTTTATAGGAACTGATCATGAAGAAGTGTCTTATTTCGGTATGGTGAAAGAGGTTTTATTATGTTAGTCTGCTAGATAGTATATATACCTATGCTGTGATCATGTTTCGCATAAGACATTGTTTAAAAGTAGTATTTCACTCATTTTATTTAAATGGTTCAATTCTTTAACATAATTTATCAAAGAGTTGCAGATCCCTAATAAGTATAAGAAATACTATTATTTATTTTGAGCTAATAGTTTTTATAAGGGTTCATGTTAGCAAGGAAACATGAAGTTAGCATTTTTATTAAATTGATGATATTCCTGGCAAGCAGTTTAGCATTATTAATGAAAATTTAAAATGGATGATTGGCAATTTCCTAAATATCTTACAGGAAAATAGTTAAATTATAATAGATACATATTGTAAAAATGGTATTTCAGAGAGTTCATAAGAAGTTTGGAAAATTCTGATAAGATATTAAGTAGTAAAAGAAGTATATTACCCTTAACAAAATACTGGCAGTTCAAATCAACAACATATAAAAACATTCTACACTATGTCAAATGAGACTTATCACAGTTAAACATGGGAAAAATCAGTAACTATAACATATCATAGTAAGAATAAAGGACAAAAAATATGATCATTTGAATCGATGCCGAGAAAGCATTTAACAGACAGCACCCTGTCATGGTAAAAATAGTCAACAAACTAAGCATAGAGAACTTCCTCAGCCTAATAAAGGGCATTTAGGAAAACCCCAGAGCTAACATCATATTAATGGCAAAAGACTGAATACTTTTCCTCCTGAGATCAGGAATAAGACAAGGATGGCACTATTCAGTGTTACAGGCAATAAAAAAGAAATAAAGGACATCCATATTGGAAAGGAAGAAATAAAACTATATCCACAATGATGTGATTTATATATTAAATCCTAAATTCATAACCAAACTATTAGAACTAATAAATGGATTTAGCAAGGTTTCAGTATACAATATCAATATACAGAAATTAAGTATATTCCTATACACCAACAATGAACATCCAAAAATGAAATAAAAAAGTTAAGAAAATGAAATGAATTTACAGTAGTATCCAAAAGAATACAGTAGTTAGAAACAAATGTAAAGAAGAAACATGAGAGTTGTACATTAAAAACTACAGAACATTTTTTGAAATAAAATCTAAAGAAATGTAAGTCATTCCATATTCATAGATCAGGTTTAATATTAAGATTGCAGCATTACTACCCAAAATGATCTGCAGATTGGACACAGTCCCCACCAAAATCCCAGCATGAGTCCCTTCTTCCCAACCCCCCGCAACCCCCAGAAATTGGCAAACTGACCCTCACATTCAAAGCATTTCTTTCTTTCTTTTTTTAATGTTTGTTTATTTTGAGAGAAGGAGAGAAGAGATTTAGATTCTGAGCAGGGGAGGGGCAGAGAGAATCCCAAGCAGGCTGTGTGCTGTCAGCACAGAGCCTGATGCAGGACTTGAACCCACGAACTAACTGTGAGATCATGATGTGAGCTGAAATCAAGAGTTGGACACTTAACCAGCCACCCAGGTACCCTAGGATCCTCATATTCATATAGAAGTACAAGGATCCCAGAGTAACTAAAACAGTTTTGAGAATAAAGAACCAATTTACAAGATTTAAACTTTCCAGGGGCACCTGGGTGGCTCAGTCGGGTTGAGCGTCCAACTTCAGCTCAGGTCATGATCTCATGGTTCGTGGGTTCGAGCCCCGCGTCGGGCTCTGTGCTGACAGCCAGCTCAGAGCCTGGAGCCTGTTTCAGATTCTGTGTCTCCCTCTCTCTCTGACCCTCCCTGCTCATGCTGTCCCTCTCTCTCTCTCTCAGAAATAAATTAAAAAACATTAAAAAAAAAATTAAAAAAAAAAGGATTTAAACTTCCCAATTTCATAATTTACTATGAAGTTATAATCAAGATAGTGTGGTTCTGCATAATGATAGACATACAGATCAGTGGAATATATTTGATAGTCCAGATATAAAACCTCACTTAAGTGTTTAATTTTCAACAAGATCCCAAGACTTTTCAGAAAGAGCAAGAATAGTCTCTTGAGCAAATGATTCTGGGTCAACTGGATATCCACATACAAAATAATGAATTTGGATCCCTCCTTCATGCCACATATAAAAATTAATTCAAAATGGATCAAAGATCAAAATTTGAGAGCTAAAGTTATAAAACTCTTGGAAGAAATATGGGAGTAAATATTTTTGATCTTGGATTAGGGGTCTTGGATATGATATCAGAAACACAGTAACAAAACAAAAGAAGTGATAAATTAGATTTCATCAAAATGAAAAGCTTTTTACTTTCTAGGACACTGTCAAGGTGAGAAGACAACTCAGAGAATGGGAGAAAATATTTGTAAATCATGTATCTGATAAGGAACTTGTATTCCAAATACATAAAGAATTCTTAAAACAACAATAAAGGGGCACCTAGGTGGCTCGGTCGTTGGAGTATGACTCGTTATCTTGGCTTAGGTCACGATCTCATGGTTTATGGGATCAAGACCCACATCAGGCTCTCTGCTGACAGCATAGAGGCTGCTTGGGATTGTCTCTCTCCCTCTCTCTCTGCCCCTCCCCCACTCATGCACATGTGTGCTCTGTCAAATAAACCCCTCAATAATAAACAGAAGTAATCCAATTAAAAGTAGACAGTTTGAAAACCATTTACCCAAAGAAATATACAGATGGCCAATAAACATGTGAAGAACTCAACATCATTAGTTATTGGAGAAATGCAAGTCAAAACCATAATACTATTTCTCTTACACTAGATGGCAGTAATATGTGTTGATAAGGATGTGGAGACATTGGAACCTTCACACATTGCTGGTGGAATTGTAAAATGGTATAGCCTTAAGTAGTTTGCTCATCAGAATGTTAACCAGAGTTATCAGTTGGCCCAAAAGTCTCACTCCTAGGTATTCCTGTTTCATTGTCAAGAGAAATGAAAATGTATGTCCACACAAAGACTTGTACATGATGAATGTTCATGGCAGCACTATACATAATAATCCAAAAGTGGAAATAACCTAAATGTCTACCAACTGAGAATGGACAGATGTGCTGTATCCACACAGTGGAATATTAAGGAATAAAAAGGAACAAAATACTGATACATTAAACTTCAGAAATTAGGGTAGGCATTCTTATAATAGAAACTGCATTGATTATTTTTAACCCTTTTTATTCCAGTAGTTTAAAAAGCTTAGACAAGACTACCGGAATCTTTTCCTTTTCTTTTTTATTCTTCTCTCTCACTGTTGTCCTTTTACTCATTCAGAGTCATGGGTGGGAAGAGCATAATTAAAGGTGTGGACTTGAAGTACTGTTAAAGGTAAAGGACTTCTGTAGACACGAAGTACTCATTTTCCTAAATCAAGAATTAGGAATTCCTAATTTGAGAGTTACATAAAAATGAAGGTCATAGATTCAGTTTTATTTTAAAGGAAGTTTAAGCCTTGTGTATTATCTATTACTGAGTAGCAAATTATCTCTAAATTTAGTTGCTTAAAACAGTAAATATTATCTCACAGTGTTTCTAGTCAGGAGTAAGAGCAGCTTAGCTGAGTAGTTCTGGTTCAGTGTGTATAATGAGGTTGCTGTCATCTGAAGGCTTGATTGGGGTTGGAAGTTCCTAGGGGACTCATATGATTGGTAAGTTAGTGCTGGCTTTTGTCCAGGGGACTCATTTTTTTGCATATGCATCTTTCTCCATATGGCTGCTTGTGTGTTTGCCCTAGAGTGATCCGCGAAAGCAAGGAGGAAGCCACCTTGTTATATATGATTTAGTCTTGTAAGTCACATACCTTCCCTTCTGCTACAGTCTCTCCAATAGAGGCCACTTAGTAGAGCCCACATTCAAGGTAGGGAAACTTAAACTCCACCTTTTAAAGAGAATGATATTAAAGAACTTGTGGACATATTTAAAAACCACCAATGAATGCTTGAAATTCTAAACTGATAGATATTTCAAATGAATTTTGCAGTGCTTAATTGTTCTTCAGAGACTAGATGTTTGGCTCTCTGGTGGGAATGACCTATGTGTGTGGAACCGAAAATTAGATCTCCTATGTAAGACCAACCACCTTTCTGATACAGGTAAGAAAACCAATCAAGGTAATTATGAGCCATGATTGATAGATATTCTTTTTTTTTTTTTTAATAGTTTTATTTATTTCTAGGAGAGAGAGAGAGACAGCATGAGCAGGGGAGGGTCAGAGAGAGAGGGAGGCCCAGACTCTGATACAGGCTCTAGGCTCTGAGCTGGCAGTCAGCACAGAGCCTGACACGGGGCTCGAACCCACAGACTGCGAGATCATGACCAAAGCGAAAGTCAGACGCTTAACCGACTAAGCCACCCAGGCGTCCCTGATAGATATTCTTTGAAAGACATAATGAATCTTCAAAGAGACTTCCCATGAATACCTTTGTATTCGTTAATTACTATAGGGGATTTTTTTCTTTTCAGTTCTGAATATATCATGTAACCTTATTTCTCCAGTTTAAGTTGATGGTTGTGTAAAATATATTTCCATCCTAAATTGGAGGGAGAAGCCTCCCTCACCCACCTTTTGTCTTCCCCTCCCCTTCTAACAATTTCTCAAAAGTGGTCAAAAACTTGTTCCATTTATGCTCTTGGGCTTCCTAAACTGAGTTTGATGAGCACATTGATACAGGGAATTAAACCTTTCCAACTTTATAATAGCATTTTCTTTTTATTTGTGGGACAATTGGATTTTGAATAGATTCCAAAGCATGGCCTCATTTTACAGTTGGTTTTACTAAAAAGTTCATGCATTGTGCAAACTTAACTAATTCAGAATTTGGTTAATATTTTTGGTTTTAACAAAAGAAAATCAGTTTGACTTCTGATAATAAGGATCTTAATAAAATAAACTATTCAAAGTAAAAATAAGTATAAATGAGTAAGTTTAAATAATAACCTTGAAGTTACGTGATATACTATTAACTGTGTTTGTTTCTAAAAGTAATCAAATAAACCCATGGACATCCTAGAGAGAATATTATTAAGCATATTGATATCATAAAGATAGCAGGAGCCCTGTGAATTGAATTTACAGTTCACAGTTGGAGCTAACTTATCTCCCCTAAGATGTCTTAACAAAACTAAGTACCTTTCTAGGATTTACAGTTTTACCTTTCACTTAAGTGTTTGATCACTAGTAATCTTGGAAGTATGTAGATTGTATTTTTGTGTTTCCTGTTATATCTCATGAGTTGTATATTTTCTTCTGTTTCTTACACTAATCTGTGGTTACCTGTGAATTTTATTACATGAATTATTAGTAACTGTGTTATGAAATAATGAAATCAGAACTAACAAGAGTGTTTTGTATGATAATGGAAATAACCACCTATAATTGCCGTCTCCCTTTCTTTTGCAAGTTATCTTTGAGAACTATTAAATAATCACAGTATTGTCCTATGTATCCGTGTCTCAAAAGATAGTGGAAACGTTTGAGAAAATCTGTTAGAAAGCTTTGAGAAGGCCATAGGTTACTGTTGGTGAGCCTTTCATGATACGGGTTTTCCAAATTACTGGATGCCATTGAGTTAGCAGTGCTATTAGACCTTTTTCTCATGAAGCTCCTTGCTTGTTTATAAATGTGGTATCTGAAGGCCATTTTCTTAGCTGATGGCTGTTATGACTTAACTCATTTACTGCCAGGTAGCTTGCTCAGGCTTTTAAATTTACATCAAGGAAAATGGCAACTTTATATCTTCTTTGAGCTAGTCATCTTGTAAATGGTGATTATCTTAAGGGATTCCTGGTTTAAAAAAAAAGTTGACCATAAAAGTGAAAAGTGTCCACAGAGCATATTCTACCCTTAGGAAATCCGCATCTTCTTTAGGTCTCTCATATTATCAGAGATTAATTTTCCATTTGCAGGTGAGTAGGGAAGAGTGATGTAGTATATTGGGTGTGCTTTATTGTTACAACCCTTTTATGGGAAATGACTGGCATAAATCTGAGAATGTGTTTATTTTTGGTGTAATCCTTGAAAATAATTTGACCACTGTTGTATATATTTTTGAAGGGATCAGTGCTTTGATCGAAATACCTAAGAACTGTGTTGTGGCAGCAGTTGGCAAAGAACTGAGTGAGTATGACTCTTTTTCTTTTATTTTCTTTTTAAGAAAATTTAAAAGTAGACTTGTATAGACATTTTAGAAAGACAAGTAAGTTTTTATTTAAGGGACATCTGCCTCTGCCCAAGTCTTGACCTGTGGTTGTTGGAAGTGATATGAAGACTGAGACATTTTCAAGATGTTAGGTCAGTTTTTGTACTGTGCTTGGTCTAACATAGCCAAATGGAGCACAGTAACCCTGTATGTCTGAGAACAGAGAAGGCTGTTTACATTCCACAGTCCTCTCTGCTGCTGATCCATACTCCTATACTTAGCCAAAATTTTGACCACATAAAGCAACTATCAGCATTCTGGAAACTAAAAACTTGAGTTGGGAGGGTTGAAGGATGATTATTGTGGGAAGTCACTAAGGCAGGAACTGTGGCGTTTTTGCCTCAGGAAGCCAGAGTGGGGCCCGTTTTCTTGGGAAGAGTTTTGGTGGTGCTAAGGTTGCTGGCCTGGAGGCTGTACTTTGAGGACTTCTGCCCTAAATACTTTGATCCTCTTCTTTCCATCTCACTGCTTTTGCGGTCTTCAGGCTCTCATCTCCCCTTTTGCCTGTTCTGTTGTGCTAACCTCCTTCCTAGCTTTTATCTTCCTTCCTCTACTGTAGTGCTTCTCCAGTAGCTTCTCCTCCTCTGGCTTTGGGTTTCTCAGATACATTTTCCAGGAGTTGCTAGGGGTGACCTCTCTAAAAGGCATGTTATTCCCCTGCCTCTGTTGCCTACAGCAGTCATTTCTAGACTCTCAAATTTCTGACACGTACAGTAGTTCATCTTTTTGGAGATCACCTTAAGGTTCCCAAATTTGTATTTTGCTTACTAAAATCATTAAATATAAAAACAACAATAACAAAAGCAAGCTATCACTTACCATCATCATTTTGTAAAAATTACTTCTTAAAAAAGTATGAATGGGGCACCTGGGTGGCTCAGTTGGTTAAGTGTCCAACTTCGGCTCAGGTCATGATCTCACGGTTTGTGGGTTTGAGCCCTGCATCGGGCTCTGTGCTGACAGCTCAGAGCTTGGAGCCTGCTTCTGATTCTGTGTCTCCCTCTCTCTCTGACCCTCCTCTGCTCGTGCTGTCTCTTATCGCTCAGAAATAAATAAAACGTTAAAAAAAAAAAGTGTGAAGAATGTGATCTCAACAAAAAATAGGACTTTAAACTGAATATATTTTTGTACAAAATGTATATGGCCCTTATTTTTTCTCAGTTTTGCCTTAAATGAATGAAATCTTTGCTCCAGGGGACCAGTATAAGACCACAAGTAAGATAAAATCTAGACTTTTTAGCAGATCACATCTAGTTCTTTATTCTTTTCCTTCTCCCTCCTCTGAGTCCTGTATCATGTGTTTGTCAGCAGTGAATTGCCCTGGGTTCTCCCATCTGAGGTGATTCTTACCCCTTTGCCTTTATTTCTCCTGTCATTCGGTGTCAGGTCTTTTCCCCCTACTCTTTGTCCTCTTTGATGTTGCTAATTCCTACTTACTCTTTAAGAGCTTAGCTCTAGGATGACATTTTTTGAGGCTAAAGGCTTGCTTACCAATCATCTCTACTCCCAAAAGTTTTTCTCCTGTGTTCTCATAATCTTATGTGTCATTTCACTTACTACTTTAAAAAAAAAGACTTCTCTTTTCTTTTTGTGCTCTCCTTGCAACTCCCTGCAGAATGTGAGCTCCTTGACAACTAGAGCTTCTTATTCGTCTTTCTGTTAAAAGATGGGAGATTTTTATTGAATGTATGAGTAATTGAGTCAATTCATTTATGTGGTAATAAAAGGATTACTACTGCCTCAAAGGAAGTTGAGATATGTTAAAAAAAAAAAAAAGAAAATTGGTTATATTCAGAAAATAATTTGTAAAAATACATAATCTTAACAAGGTCCTGCATTTTATTAGTTTTATTATAAAATATTGTGCCATTTTTCCTTATATAAAAATACATTTCATTCTTGTAAATAGAGTGTCTTTTCTATTTCCAAGACCAAGCTTGTGCCCATTTCCTTGGTTTTAAATGTTCCATACCAATTTCTCTTTTTCTGTGTGAGGCTGGGCTCCTTTCAACAGGAAATACAACTTGTGAGTACACATGTTACAGTGACTGTGAAGCTAAAAAACAAGGCTCTCAGCTCTGACACTTCATCTTGGTTCAAAAGACCAGGCTTTTGTTCTTAAGCATTTTTTACAGTTGACTATTCTCTTTTGGAGAGGATCTAATTTATATTTGTCTTATTTCCTTGAAGTTACTACATAGGTGACCCTATGAATACTTGTCTGTAGGGACCATACTTATGGGTTCACTGAACAGTTTCACATTATCTTCAGTACTTGGTAGTCCTTTGTGGAAACCTACAAAGGAGGTTTCTGTTTCTTCTCCATATTTGAGGTTACTTTTTGTTAGTTTGATTAAATAGTACATTGCCCATTTTTCCACAATCCCAATCTCCTTTAGTAGTATTCCAACTATAAGAATTTTTACATGAGTTTGACAGGTATTAAGAAGAGTTCTCTTTTATTTGCTGAAAGACCTTTGTTTGACAGCCACAGTTTGAATGTGAATAGCTGTTGGGATGAAATAACTCTTTACTAGAGATTTGTCAGTTGGTAAAATATTGTCCAAAGAGATAGAAAGGAATGTGGTATGACCTATTTTCCAGAGAGGAATGTGAGAAAAAAGAGAAACTCTAGAAATTAACCACCACCTGGAAGGGATCTGACTTATGAGATCTTCCCACTTGTCAGATATTAGTCATCCTAATCTGTGAGCATCCATAGCACTTGGTACATTGGCTTATTTCCAGCCCTTAATCCATTACTATAAGCTTGTTTATAAGTCTCACTTGCACTCTACAATGTTTTTCAGGGCAGTGACTGAGGACTGTTCACATTTGATATCTAAGTTGCTGGAACACAATAGGTATTTAGTAAGTGTTGATAGAATCACTCCTTTGATTTGATTTTTGGGTTTTCTGTATTGATTAGTTAGAATTTATACAAGTTTAAATAAAACTATTTGTTAATGTCAGATAGCAAGTAAAGCAACACATTGAACATCTCTTATAGTCAAAAGTATATTAAAGCAACCCATTGAATATTGACACACAAAAATTTCAGATGATTCTGAAATGTGGACCAGACACTGACCAAGGAGAGAGGGAGGCGGGTTAGCCAGACATGTCTTGAAGCCCCAGAGAGGATGGGGACTTCTGGTTGGTACTGGGTTTAGAAGAGTTTTAATAAAAGAACAGTTATAAAGACACACTCATTTGGGATTTTAGCAGATCATCTCAAACATCTCAAGCATTTGAAAGAAATACTCTGGTATGAATAAGGCTTTCTTTGGAGATGGGTTTTTCAGTATTTTACATCGTTCTCACTTAATGAAATACTAGATTTTTTTTTTTAGCAGAAATAGAATTGTGTCTTCTTTGACCATTTTAATAAAATTATATATGTATTTTTATTTAGTAATTTTCAGGCTGGTGGCACCTGCAGGAGAATCACTAGAATGGGATATTCTTGAAATTAAACGCCTCCTTGATCACCAGGATAATATTCTCTCATTGGTTAATGTCAATGGTAAGCTTATTGTGTATATGTTTATATTATGTAAAATTTTGCACTTGCTGACAGAACTTTGGTCTTGTTTTGTTCTAGGATTCTTTAATTACCATCATTAAAATAATGCTTTAGACAAGTAAGGGTCAGCAGTCTAATATACTCAGAGGTTTATGCCAGTGGAATTGATCAAGTTTTATAGGTTGGTAGGCCTAAGATGTGGGCCCAAGAAGAATAGAGTGAGGCAGTGAATAAAGATGATGGAGGGGAGCATAATTATCTCAGGTGCTGCATGATAGCTGTGGGATGACTGTCCTAGGCTATTAGTACTAATGCCGAGTAGCATTTCAGCATTTTTGGCAGATGGTTCTGGCCATTTCTTTTGTAGACCCACAAAGTGTAACACTATATAGCAAGTTAGACATTTAGAGCAGTAGGAACAGAATTCAAGTGGATTGCAGTCATGATTGAAGACTGCCAGAGAATAACATCAAGATAAAGTAAAGGACTGCAGAAATTGGGTCATATCTGCCCATTCTCGTTCTTGTATGTTTTGACTTGCCAGGCATCTTATTTGGCTTCATGGCGATTTTAAGAAAAAAAAAATTTTTAATAGTTTATTTATTTTTGAGACAGAGAGAGACAGAACATGAGTGGGGGAGGGGCAGAGAGAGAAGGAGACACAGAATCCAAAGAAGACTCCAGGCTCTGAGCTGTCAGCACAGAATCCTATGCGGGTCTCGAACCCACGAACCGTGAGATCATGACCTGAGCTGAAGTCGAACGCTTAACCGACTGAGCCACCCAGGCGCTCCGGCTTCACAGCGATTTTAATCACTGTCCCCTGGAAGCTGAATCTGTCATCAGATGGCAGAATTGGATCACACTACCATTCCTGGGATTTGTTTGGCTTACTTTGAAGTAAAATGACACCTTGTATCATCAGAACTCTGACTGGGTGATTGGTATTCCAGGGTCAACAAGAAGAGTCCTTCCTTGGTGGCTTCAGTTTGATAATCTGAAAGAAACTAAGAGGTTTTTTTTTGTTTGTTTGTTTGGTTTTTTCTTTTAATGTTTTGTTTATTTCTTAGAGAGAGAGACAGTGTGAGCATGGGAGGGTTAGAGAGAGGGAGATACAGAATCCAAAGCAGGCTCCAGGCTCTGAGCTAGCTGTCAGCACAGAGCCCGACGCAGGGCTTGAACCCACGAAGCATGAGATCATGACCTGAGCTGAAGTCGGACGCTCAACCGACTGAGCCACCCAGGCACCCCGGAAACTAAGAGTTTTGTGAGGATGCCATGAATAGAATGTAGTAGGAGGACTGGACTGCACTCCCTGACCTGAGACCTGGTTTGGCTCTTTTTGAGCAATTTTGTATAACCATGAGGCAAAAGGAAAGAGGGGCACAGATAGCACCAGTTGTACTCTCCATGTGTATGCCATTTAATCACATTTTTAGGTACATGTGTGAGAATGTCCTTCCCAACTCCAAAATCCTCTTGTCTAATAGCCGTTTTCTTACGCAACCCAGCAGCAAGTCTTTCTAAGGACCAGGTGGTCTTGGTGATAGAAGTTAACATGTTGGGAATACCCTTTTATTTTTCTCTAGGGGTTCTCTTTTCCTCTAGCCATGGATGGCAGCCCAAAAGACAAGTTCTTATTTGGGAGACCCTCTGACACAGAGTCTTAAATTCCAGGGCCCTGGAGCTGCTAAAAAAAATGTGAGCAGTGTCCTGGCCCATTACGCTGGTCATGCCTAGTTCTCTTTTAGTGGTAAAGCACTGGTACCATTGATCTAGCATGGTTCCTTAATGAAGGTGATGGGATGTTAATGAAGAGGTCTTAGCTTCATGACACTTCTGCTGTGCGATATGTAAAGAAGCTTAAAACATTTTAACCAAGAACTATTTCTTTGCCAACTTCTTAAAGGAAGGAAAATGGAAACATAAAGCAAAAATATTGTTAATGAAAATCACAGGAAACCCCTAGTAGTTTTTGCTTTATTAACTCCCTGATTGTAAAATTACACTACAGATAATAAATAAGCCATAAGCATCTTGAGGAATCCTGTATGGTCTAGTAGTCTGTTAAAATGTGAAAATGATACTGTGACAGTCTTATTTTGTACATAGGTAGGTTTGCTGTGCTGCAGATTTCAGCGATCCTGAAATTATTATGTTTTACAGTTCTCAGCTCCACCCTCAGCCCTGTTTCTTTTTCCCACAGTGGAAGATGTGGCTAGTTACTGGGTTTGTATTTCACACTCAAAGTGCACTTTCATGGAGGAGGCCCCAGGCAACCTTAGAATGATAGGACAGAATTCCCACAGATGTGGATAATGAATAACAGAGAATCTGATGATGAATGAAAAAGAGATCTGAATGCCCGAGCAGAGGGGTTTCTAACACAGACATACAAAATAATGTTAATATTTTCTGGCAAAAGGGTCTGGTCCTTGATTTTATTCCTTGTTTTGTGTTGACAGTATGGTATGGTAATCACAAATTATTAGTACTTGTGAGGGAAGGTAGACAGATATAAGAATGGGAGTTCATAGTAGGTGACTTTTTTTTTTTTTTGAGAGAGAGAGACAGAGTGTGAGGGACAAAGAAGAGGGAGACACAGAATCCCAAGCAGGCTCCAGACTTCGAGCTGTCAGCACAGAGCCTGATGCAGGGCTCCAAACCACGTACTGCGAGATCATGACCTGAGCTGAAGTCAGATGCTTAACCAACTGAGCCACCTAGGCGCCCCCATACTAAGTGATTTTTGATAGTAACTAGGATGAAAATCCATCCATATGTATCATTGAGGTTGTTTTGTGTGAAATATTCTGAGCGACCTGTTTGAGAACATATAGTGATAAATTTGTAGTAATAAAACTACTGACTTAGCTGAATGCTCGTATTTTGTTTTAAGTGAAAAATTCCACCTGGGCACAAATACTTTTGTTTCTTTTGCATAGATGAATCACAGACACTTGGGCAGATTAAGTCAGAGCAGACAGCCATGTGGTCTCCAGTTCAGTTAACTCTGTTATGATGACATGCAGAGTTAGTGTCAAGAATCTTTGCTCCGTAATGACTTTGGTTCCTTTGTAGTTTGAATGAAATTGCAAAGGGGAGGGAAACGGATGGAAAAGAAGGTCATGGAAAGAGTAGTACAGCTTTAACTGTCCCACTATTAAAATTAGAAACTTGTTTTTCTGCATAGATGAAAAATGGAGTTATCTTCACATAACAAATTCTGTAGTCTGTTAATAAACTATAGAATTTGGTCTTGGAACCAAGACAAAATAATATTTACATGTATGATTGCTGGCAATTTTTCATTTCTAAGAGACTGTTCATCTAATTATTAGATATTTCTGTCCTGCTTTATTTGGTAATGGAATCATTAAATCATAATTCATACTTGTATTCCTAAATTACAAACAACTGGAGGTTTTAATACCATTAATTTGGAATAATACTAGAAGCTCGGAATAATTCCAGAGACTCAAAGATAATGTGTTTGATGTCTTTTTTAAGTAGCTACACATTTATTATTGGATTTTTAATCATCATCTTCATCTAATGCATGAGAAATCCAAGACAGAGAAAGGTTAAATGACTTTCTGAGAACTAGATGGCTGGTAACAGAGCCATATTTAGAACTTGAGTTTTTAGACTCGTATTGTTCTCTTCCCTCTTACCTAAACATGTAAGGGTTAAAATAAATTACATTTCTTTAAGATAATTTTTAGTGTCAGCAGTTGTACACTTTCTATTAAATATATAATTTATAGTGTCTTAGTTGGTCCACTAATTTCATTTTAAGGTTATAAAAACTTGTCATTGTAAAAGTAATACATAATCATAGTAATGAGAAAAGAATGAGAAACATTAAGTGTGTAAAAATGAAAATTGTCCCACGCTACAGTATTAAGCACTGATCCATAGTCTTCTAGGTGTTTTTCTGAGCATATGTATGTTTATATCCATATGTCTCACTGTTTGGAACTGTATGTCATGAATGTATTTACATAGCAATATAAACATACTTTTACAACTTAAATTTTTTTTTAGGTTTATTTTGAGAGAGAGAAAGTGCAAGTTAGAGAGGGGCAGAGAGAGAGGGAGAGAGAATCCCAAGCAGGTTACACACTGTCAGCACAGAGCCCGACTCAGGGCTATAACCCATGATCCATGAGATCATGACCTGAGTTGAAGTCAGACTCTTAACTGACTGAGCCACCCAGGTGTCCCTAGAACTCAATTTTTAATAACAGCATTACTGGGGTGCCTGGGTGGCTCAGTCAGTTAAATGTCCGACTTTGGCTCAGGTCATGATCTCACGGTTTGTGGGTTGGGGCCCCATGTCGGGCTCTGTGCTGACAGCCAGCTCAGAGCCTGGAGTCTGTTTCAGATTCTGTGTCTCCCTCTCTCTGACCCTGCCTTGCCCACTCTCTCTCTCTTTCTCTCTCTCAGAAATAAAAAACATTAAAAAAAATTAATAACAGTGTTACTGTTTAATTTTGTAGATGTTTTATTCAGTTCCCAATTGGATGTTTAGATTATCTTCACATTTTTAATATTATGTATAATAGCCTTGTTACATATATCTATTATGCGCTTTCCTCAGGATAAATTCCTAGAAGTGGAATTGTTGAATCAGTGGGTTTATACTTCTTTATAAAGGTTTTGATGCATATCACCAAATTTGAAAGGATTGTACCAATTTATACTGGGACATTAGTAGTACGGAAGTATGCTGATGCCCTGTGCTTTTGCTAGCATTGGGGATTTTCCTGTTTTTAATCTTTCCCAATTTTCAAGTTACTGATTTATTTTTTTGGTTTATTTTTGAGAGAGAACATGTACAAGCAAGCTGGGGAGGGGCAGAGAGAGAGAGGGAGACCGAGGATCTGAAGGAGGCTCTGCGCTGTTAGTGCACAGAGCCAGTTGCAGGACTCAAACTCAGGAACTGTGGGATCACGACGGAAGCCAAATTTGGCCGCTTAACCAACTAGCCACCCAGATGCCCCTCTTACTGCTTTTAGATTTTTTTGATTATTAAGGGAATTGAACACCTTTTCACATGTTAACTGACCATTTGTATTTTTTGTTTTGCCTGTTTAGGTGTTTTGCCCAATTTCTGTGCTGGAGTATTTATCAAAATTTGGTTTCCAGGAACTCCTTATGTATATAATAAACCCATTTTGATATCTGATTTGCAAATTTTTTTCAGCCTTTTGTCATTTAAATGATTTTTTTCATTAAGCAGCTATTTACGTGTGTATCTTTCCCCACCCTGCCTCCTTTAGAGCTTCTTAGCACTCCATGTTTATAAAAAGCGTCTACCTTTATTTTTGCAATCCTTTAAGCACTTTTAATGTTTTAATGTATTTGAAACTTACTTTGGCATATGTAAAATAATAGAAAACATATATATTGGTCTCTGCCCCCAGTTCCTGGCAGAGAGCTCCTAAAACCCTTGTAATTTCCTAAGTTGTAAGATCTCAAGGAGCATCTTTTGTTCTAATATTTAATCTAATATTTGCTGACACAAGAGCTCCTACCTTTCTTGGAATGTGACAAGGTGACAGTAGTGACTTCTGTAGTTCTAATGAGACCATTCTTTCTTGGTGGGCTTCTGAATGGGGGCTGGTCTCCAGAAGGACCAGCCATAATTAGAAACTTGGAATTTTTAGCCCACCCCTTATCTTCCAAAGAGAGGCTAGAAATGAAATAATTGATCATGTCTACATGATGAAGGCTGCATAAAAATCCCAACAGTATATACGGGGTTTGGAGAGCTTCCAGATTGCCCAGCATGTGGAGGTGCTGGAAGAGTGAGGGCATGGAAGCTCCACAGCCTTCCTCCACATACCCATCTGGGTGTTCATTCTGGTCTTTTCTTGTATTTTATGATAAACTGGTAAACAGCTGTTTTCCTGAGATCTGTGAGCTTCTCTAGCAAATTAATTGAACCCAAGGAGGGGATGTGAGAGCCTCTGACTTATAGCTGACAGGTAGAAGCACAGGTAACCACCTGGACTTGGAGTTGGCATCTGAAGTAAAGGGAGTCTTTTGGGACTGAGCCCTTAACCTGTGGGATCTGATGCTTCCTCCAGGTAAAGTGTCAGAAATGAATTAAATTGTAGGACACTCAGCTGGTGTCACAGAATTGCTTAGTGTGGGACCTCCCTACTCCCCCCACATATACAACATCTGGTATCAGAAGCGTTGTAAGTATGGGAGTAAAAGAGAGACATAGGAGAAGGGTCTATTTTCTAAACAGTACATGATCCAAGATAAGGTTCTTTTGTTTCTGTTCCTCAAACAGTTAACCAAATATTCCAGCATGAGGCATTTCTTTCCTCACTGAATTGAAATGCTGTTATGACACACTAAATAAGTAAACGTGAGTCTGTTTCTCGTCTTGCTGTTCTGGTTATATTGATCTTTCTGTTTGGCTTGTCTAGGTACCTCACTATTCTAAATATTGTGGCTTTATGGAGCATTACTACTAGGCAGTCTATTTCTTTTTTACTTTAGCTTATGTAAAATGATCACTAATGAGACACATGTGAACTCTGCCTAGATTTGAGTTTTGTAACTGGCTCCCATGTTGGAGAAATGATCATCTGGAATATTCTGGACTGGACAGTGCAGGCCCGTGAATGCAACTTCTGGGACCCATCTCCACAGCTGGACACTCAGCAAGAAATAAAACTCTGTCAAAAACCGAATGACATTTCTATTCATCACTTCACATGGGATGAAGAGGTAAAACAAAAAAAAAAATTGAGAAAATAATCTCTAAACTTACCTTTTTTAAAATAAACCCAGTTTCTCATTTTTTAAAGTTTAGTTTAGAGAGAAAGAGTGGGGCAGACAGAGAGAATCTTCAGCAGGCTCTGTGCTGTCAGAGCAGAGCCTGATGTGGGGACTGAACTCATGAATCATGACATAATAACCTGAGTAGGAATTTTTTAAACTTAATCTCATGATGGATATAAAAAGGTATCATTTCCCATGTTCAGGTTGGGCTTTAAAATGTTCTGATATTTTTCGGGGTGCCTGGTAGCTTAGTCGATTAAGTGTCTAACTTCAGCTCAGGCCATAATTTCAGGATTGGTGAGTTTGAGCCTCAGTTAGGCCATGTCCGGTGCTGTGCTGACAGCTCAGAACCAGGAGCCTACTTTGGATTCTGTCTCCCTTTCTCTTTGCCCCTCTCCCACTCATGCTCTGTCTCTGTCTTTCAAAAATAAATAAACGTTAAAAAAAAAGTTCTGATATTTTTCAAAGATTGCAGAAGTTGCATTAAAAAAGCATTTTAATCTTAGCTTCTGTCTGTGAGGCAAGGAAGTGATTACAAATCCACAGATTTAAAAACTGTTGAAATTTTTGGCTGGATTAAATAAGAGGTATGGCCCTAAAATTTATGTTTTTTATTTGATACCTTTTTTGTTTGTAAAAATTAGTATTAGAAGTTTTTTTGTATTTTTATTCTCTCAAATTTTGATGGATGTGTATTAACTGCTATAAATGGTTGATAAAGCATTACTCAGCTTTTCCTGGTATATCTTCTTTTATAGGGGGTTTGTTTTTTCTATAAGGGGACATTAATTATTGGTGATAGGTGATTGATCGAGTGACTCTCTTGAGTAATAGCTGCCCAAGAGCTCATTAATTCTCCGGCTGTATTTATAATTTCCTTTGTGCTCTTTGGTACATCGCTTAAACGGCACAGATTTCCTGGTTTGTGGAACTTTGGGGTTTCTGTGCATTTGAATTGCTACCCATAAGGCTCTAGATTTTAGCACAGTTGGCCAGTTTTCATTAATGCTCCTGACACTGGCCCTCAGTTTGCCTTGCTAAATACAGAGTACTGATCCCAAGAATCAAGGGGATCTTTCCACAGACAGACTCTGGTAAGCCTTGAGGGCATGCTGTGGTCTAGATACTATAGGTCTGAGTCGGGTTTGAAAGCTGCATGAGAAGAATTTTTTGGTAAAAACACAAAGGCTAGATTTTAGGGATTTTTGAAAGGTCTCCCTCACTGGGGTACCTATTGCAGAAGAAAAGGATTCTTAGGCAAGTGCTACCAAAAGTCTAGTGATGTGCAAAATAATTTCAGAAGCTAGGTGGTGTGCTGTGAGTCGAAGGCAAGGGATTGGAGTAACATGACCTTGATTCCAATATCAGCTCTATATCTTAACTTCCTGGGTGACTTTAATCTTCTTTTAAAATTTCAACTTGTTTCTCTGGCAGATGGCATTAGTACTTGCTTTCTCTACCTGAATGAGATGTTAGGCTATAAGAAGATAAGTATTGGTAAACGTACTTTCCAAAGATTAAAGTTATTTTAGTAAAAAGGTATTTCTAATAGTACATTTGGAAAAATGTTTTTTGTGAATCCTTCAGAGAATCATTCTTAAGATGATAGTGCCCCTATAGCATATGTTTTTTTGTGTCCTTTATAGCTCTCATGCATTCTTAAGATGTGGAGTGTGGGTATTTTGCTAACATTTTCCTAACGATACAGTGTTAGGTGAATGAAAACCTGGGTTGTGCCTCAGCAGCTTCCGCTGTACCGCCAGCCTGCCAGCCAGAGTTCTTGCCTCTGTCATATTTCTGTGAGGGAAGGAGGTGATGCTAAGGGGTGTAATATACAGAACTTCCCCTTTATTAGTGGTTGTGTCCTACCTTCTAAATGCTTTGAGCTTGCCTTTGTGCTACGATGTTTTTGGACTTCAGGGGGCAGTACAGTAACCTAGACTAAAAGCGAGGAATAGGGAAGGGAACAGTGGCTTTCTGAGGTCATAGCAGGGCTGGAAGTCTGTTGTGCCACATAGTGGTAAGGACTAATTTTATGCCCATTTCTGAACTTTCCCCCACCAGAATGTATTTGCTGCAGTTGGAAGAGGCTTATATGTGTATAACCTTCAAATGAAGCGTGTGATTGCTTGCCAGAAAACTGCCCACGACTCCAGTGTCCTGCACATTGCCAAACTTCCAAACAGGTACATGTTCCCATCTGTTCTACAACGAATGAAATAAACTCACACTTCCCAGGGCCACCACGGTAATTTCATAAGTGGCAGTTATTTGGCTCCATGGTTTGACCTGTTAGATTCTTTTGGAAATGGAGAAATTGCATGGCTGTCTCTAACAAAAGAGTTTGTGGCAAGGTGTTAAAAAATTTACAAGAAGTAGGGTTCAGATGAATTACGTTGAATTTTATTATAAGAGATAAATTTAAAATTTGGTATTTACTCAAAAAGACAAAAGACTTTGGGCACTATGTGCTCATTTTTCTTCTGGTATTTTCCATATACCCATTTTATTGTTGCAGTTGTTGATGGCCAGAAAGAAATGGTCATCTCCTTTTTATGAGGGGCTAAGCGAAGGGTTTCCTGTCAGGGTAAATTTGGTTTCTGAGTTTTCAGGGATGAAATGGTAGGAGGGGAATACTATTTTCTCTGCAGGATTCTTTGAGAGCCACCCTAGGAAGAGATATAGTGACAAGAGGGAAAGGAACTGTTCAGGATATTGTGCAAGTGTAATTAATTCATACTGTTTTCCTGAAAACATTTTTGAAAATGGGATGATATATTTATCACATTTGAGCCAGTGGGACAATATCACATGTGCCCTTCCCGAAGGGTGGCTTTACTTTGCATTGTAAAGCCATGTGAAATAGTGATTTTTGTCAACTCCTGCCACGAGCTGAAGAGAAACAGTTAAGGGCTCCGCTGATTTCTTTTCACTGTAAATTTAGCATTGGCCCTTCTTGTGCCCTCTCTTTTTATCACTGATTTTTTTTTTTTTCCTGACAGGCAGTTAATCTCATGCTCGGAAGATGGCAGTGTACGCATTTGGGAGTTAAGAGAAAAACAGCAGCTTGCAGCTGAACCTGCGCCAACAGGTGTGTCTGTTCTCCTATGAAAGGCAGTTAAGTGCAGCCACAGGAATAATATACAGTGTGCTCCAAATAGGCATGTTGCATGAAGCATATGCTAATTGGGATCTCAGATTCACATCTTAATGTTGCTTTAATGGAGAACTGCTTGTTTATTTCAGTTCAAGTCAGCTAGTATTTTACTGTTTTAAGGGAGGCTCTTAGTTTTTGGTAATCTGAACCAATGGCCCATTGAAGTAATTATTCATTTTTTATTGTCTATCATAATGCTTGATACACAAATGGGATTTATACCATCCGTTATCATATTATATAAAGTGTTCTTTCAGCCTAGAAGCATTAACATTGAACTTAATTTGTGGAAAAACACACTTTGGTATTTATATCATAATCTCCTGAGCTCTTGACCTGCAGGTGTTTGGTTTGAAAAACAAAATCCTGGTTTATTAGCATCCTTTGCATAGGAAATCAGATGCTAGTACCTCTGGAATTTCTTCTGGTCATCTGAATATAGGAGATTGTTTTTGGACACACATGTTGCTTTTCATCTACCCTTTGTTGATAGATCTAAGTTGTGATCTTTTTTGTGTGTGTGTCTGTCACTGGCATTCAGGCCTTTTACTGCTCTCCTCTTTTATTCCCAGTGCCTTTTTGCCATGTTAATACACCTTCAGTAGGTGAGGAGGGGCAATAAAAGAGATGAGCAACAAACCTGGTAGTTAAGATGAAAGGAAGTAACATACTAAAAAAAACTATAGCTTAGTGTCTGGTACCATCCCCTTAGCCCTTGACTAAAGTCATGTACAGAATATCTTTGCATTTAAATTTTCAGTTTTCTCTGATCTTTTGAGTAGAGAATGCTGTAATTATTGAAATGATTGTTCTTCTAGGTTTTTTTAACATGTGGGGATTTGGAAGAGTAAACAAACAAGCCAGCCAACCTGTTAAAAAGCAACAGGAAAATGCCACTACGTATTCATTGGAGCTTATTGGAGATTTGATTGGACACTCCTCATCTGTGGAGGTATTATTTTTAATAGGCATATAAAGGTTTAGGGAGTTCCGGCTTTGACGTCTCACTGCTATTCATTCAGTTGGTATCATAAAGACTTGTAATTTTTTCTGTAGGTTTTTGCTGAATCTAAACATCCATAGGTTATAATACATGGAACTAAGGTCTCCCTTTAGAGATGTGATGTGAGGAAGCAAGAAATGTGTTACTTCTGGGCTTAATCACCATTGTTTATGAGATGGGAGACAGCTGACAATGGGACAATGTACATAATGTTGAATACATATGCATAACAGTGATAGAGGGTAGTGGACAGTTGGGGTTATATATTTAAAGTCTTACAGAATGGAATTCCAGGGGTCTTTTTCAAATTCAAGAGCAGAATGCTGTTTGTAATTACTTTTGAAGGATTGTATTTTGTTAGCTTCGTAAGACCCAGGGTCTTGGTTATCACTGTGCATATATGAAAATATTAGTTGAGAATTATAAGAGGTATACAGTTCCAACTTGGGGAAATTCAAATACATTAATACTTTACTATATGCACCATTGCGTATAATGAAAGGAATAAGATCGGTTGAGATGATTGGAACTGATAAGAGTAGAAGCAGAGCCCTCAGGATTGAATTTCTTAGAATTGTTTTTTTTTCCCTGTTTCATTGCCAAGGAGGAACGGATTACTTTTCATTTGAAAGTGCATATATGCTTCGTATTCATTTCTTCTATTTTAGGTGGTATACTAGACCCTGGAGTTTACAAAGAAACATTACCCTCTTGGATCTCCTACTTGAGTAGAGAGGAAGGTTATAGATCTAGTAAGTTGTTACGGACAGACCAGATGATGGGAGACAGTGAGTACTCAGGAATTAGGAGGAAATGGTTAGTGGAAGATAGATAGCGGACTTGACCTGTAACTTTGCTTAGGTGGTGACAGTGTAGTTGGGGAGTGAGGACAGAAGTGCAAAGAGCATCTGCTTGCTGGCAAGGAGCAGACTGGCTGGGCTGGAGCAGACGTTTCCTGTGAATAGACCCCAGTAGGAGGTTAAACCTGAGAAAGTAGTATTGGGTCAGATTATGACTGTCCTTGTATGTAAGTCAGCTGAAGAATTTGGACTTATTTTTTAAAATAGTAGGTACCCATTAAAGGTTTTTAAATGGTGGGGGAAACCTTCCAAGTGGCACGTTTGTTTGCTATAATGTAGACCTGAGGAATCTTCTGGATTCTCTGAAATTTTGGCTCTCTTTTAGGTGCTACTTTGTAAATTTCCTCATTCCTTTTACATTTTCATCCTTACTCCCGAGCCTTCTAACTTCTTCCATCTCCTGTAGTATTTGCCCCTCTTACACAGCATCAGCTTTGAAAACTCTCTTCCTCTTGTTCTTTAATTTTCTATTTCTATCCTTCATTTCACTCTTGCCTTTGAGGAGCTTTGCTCTATTATACATTGGTGTTCATGCTGCCTGACCGTCCCTTTACTTAGGAAGTTTTATGTTTTTGAAGCTTGACAATTTTAGTGGTTACTGATCTATGTTCCCTTTCTCTGTGGCAAATCATAGTGTGAACTACATTTTTTAGTGCCTGATTACATGGTCTTTGTTTTAACTGTGATTTCGTTTTTACAACTGAACTAGAACCTTCTTCATGGTAGTACCATCCTATATGCTGGATTCCCTAAGTAAATCCTTATGGACTGATTGATTGATTAGAGAGCTGAAGCCAGTTTTTATCTCATAGAATTTGGAATTCAGACATTTACTGGTAGCCATTTGTGCATAAATAAAGGATGAAGCAGTTCTGGCTGGACTTGTGACATAAAACCAATACTTGAAGAATTAGATTATGGTAAAATTGAGAAGATTCATTGGGAATTCATGTATTTAACAAAAAAAAAAAAATAGCTGTTATAATCCTGATTATTAAAATACAAGGCATTAGTCACATAGCCATTTTACACAATTTCTCATGAAAAATGAAGAGTTTTTTTATATTCAGATCCAAAGAAATCTCCAAGGTACATATTTTATAAGCCATGTTAGTCTAGTATTAGCCTCACCTCTTCTCTTTAATCAGCAGCTTTAAATTTCTTTACAGATGTTTCTGTACTTTGAAGATCATGGACTAGTGACGTGCTCTGCTGATCATCTCATTATTTTGTGGAAAAATGGAGAAAGAGAATCTGGGTTGCGCAGTTTAAAGTTATTTCAAAAATTAGAGGAGAATGGTGACTTATATCTGGCTGTCTAGGTGAAGGAATATGGGATACTTGTGCATGAACCTTGAAGATGAAATATAGGGTAATACTCAAATTTGTGTTGTATTATTTATTTTTTAGTAATCATCTCCATACCCAGTGTGGGGCCTGAACACAAAACCCCGAGATCAAGAGTCATATGCTCTACTGACTAAGCCCGCTCGGTGCCCCTGTAATGCATTCTTTTTTNAAACTTTTTTTTGGTGGTAGGTCTGCAAACCAGCAATAAGTTGCTTCTCAGGTATTAGAAAGTTCACCAAAGAGTATACTGCAAGTTTTTTAACTTTTCTGGTAGCACTAACCTGAAACCACTGAAGAAATGGGTTGAATTTTCAGAATGTATGCAGATCAGAGCACAAATGTTGATTGATAGCATAAGCATCTGTATAGAACAATTTTAATTAGGTTTAAAATTCTATACTAGAAATTGTATGAGCTGAACAAGAAAAGTCCTCAGAACCTCTCGCTCCCTTTATGTAGTATAATTTTGTTGCCTCTACATTCTTTCTTACCACCAAAAAATTTGCAATATCTGCCTTTGTCGTCAGAATGAATATGGTAACTATAATGAAAATCCACTGAAGAATGGGTAGGATGTAGTACATCTTGAATTTAAACCCTGAAATCTCCAGAAAACTGTTCTTCCATGTAGGAAATGGAGACTGCACTTTGTGCTGGTACTGAAGTGGGGAGTCCTGGGCTTGAGCTTCTTAATTTGAACCTACACCCTGTGAGGAGGAGGAAATAGAACTGCAAAATTGTGGCATTCAGGAGAAGGTTTGGTTTTCCTAAGGGCCTGTTTGTTAGGTTAAGAATCCGTGTGATAAATCTACCTTTTCTCCTACAAATTCCCGGGTCTTTGTTGGTGGTGCCAAATAATTTGTTTATGCCTTTTATGTTTTGTTTGAAAAGACTCCTCAGTTCAGTGGAAATCTTATCAGGGTGTATATAAGGTGCATGCCAAGGATGACAGCTAGGTCAGTAAAGGCTTCTGTCCCAAGTCAGAGACCGTAAGCCTGAAGTGCTTGGTTCATCTTCCTCACACACACACCCCGCCCCCCGGCCTTAAAATACTTTTCTCTCTTTGGGTACCAAAGAATAAAAAAAGTGGGTGACCCTTCCGCTTCCTTTTTGCTGACTCACACCCTCAATGGCATCACTATAAACTGTTGTTTTTATCAGTTTTACCTTTGACCGTTGCTTCCCCAACCATCCACAGACGGAAAGACCTCAAGTCATCTATGCCAGACCGATGCCCTAATGTTAGGAATGAGGAAAAGGAGACCCAGTCAGGTAAGGCCTTGCAATTAGCCCTCCTCCCAATATCATTGAGTGGCTTTAAAAGCAGAAATCAAAGAGGACTGGAATGAGCTAGGTTTATAGGACTACCATTTATGTAAAGGCCAGTCCTGACTTGGACAGCACGTGAATTTTATAAAATAAAATTGGAAGTAAAGAATGACCTTATAACTAGCTTCTTTCTAGTTAAGTAGTGGTGGTACTAAGGGACTTCTACCTGACTATATGGAGGGAATGCCCTATTTGGTTAGCAATTCAGAAGATTACAGTGCTATAGAGCATAGCTATGTTAATGCTTTGGTTCCTGGCAGTTTTAGAGGATTTAACATTTAAGTTCCTATGAAATTAATTTATTATAAGGAGTAAGCTGTAACATTCCTATAGAAAATGTCATAAATGTTACTTACCAAATGGAAGTGAAAGCAACATGGTGAGGAAAAGATTGTCCTTGCCTCAAGCAAGCTTCTGAAGCCTAGGTAAATTATAATGGGATTTTGACATCCTAAACTGTCTGGAAATAAAGTGTATGATTCATGAAATAAAGGACACTAAAGCGAAATTTTGAAATAAAAGTTTAGGCCAAAGAGATGAAATAAAAACAGCTGTTGGGGATGAAAAATGGATGTAGGAATTTAGTTACAAGTACTTCACAAAAACATTTTCATCACATTTACATAATGCAGCATTACAACACAAAGCAGGCTGCTGTCCTGACCAAGCACATTTGCTTATCATCTAACAAAAATAAGTTAGATACATTTCTTTGCGTGGGACTGTCATTCATTTTTTGGTACAAAACATAGAAAAAAACATTGGCACATTATGTAGTGATGTCATTTTCTTCTTCCCATATTCTAGTTTCCAGTGTTCTGCATTCCAATTCAGTCCTGTTTATACCTGTTAAAAATGCAGCATGGAGTACAGAGGATTTGAAAGGAAAATGAAGCTATTTTGTTTATGGAGTTTCTAATATTTACAATAGATAGAGAAGAGGTGGTTGGTATAAGAGAAAGGAAAATCTCAAGTCTGACTTTATGGAGATCACAGAAAGTTTTCAAAAGAGCTGTATAAAAATATGCACTTGTGCTTTAGAAGCTTTTAGCATACAATTAATAGCTTAAAATAGTATTTACTGCTTCCCCTTATGTCTGTTTTCTGATATATTTACACATCTTGCAGTCTTTTCTGTTTTACATCATTAAAGCAAAATGACAAGGTCTCAAATATAGATTAAAAACATCTGAACCTTGAAACTTCCCCGTCCCTCCCCTAATAGATTATGTATATAGATGGTACACTGCATAACATACTCCATGGACTTATACCCAGGAAATTCAGATTGCTTTAATAAAAATTTTAAACCGCAAATGTATATAAATTTTCTTTAAAAAAGCTTATCCAAGGGCTTTCAGATTTAATGGCTTTTATATAATACTCCCTATGCTGCCTTGTGACTGCCTCTGTAAACCAGAAAAAAAGGGAAGCTCGTGGATTCCCCCCAAACAAAGTGTCAGTTGCTTCCCCACCATGAATGGCTCACTGTTTGTTAAGGTAAATTGCTCTTATAGGAAAGAGGGCTACACAGGCTGCTTCTACCAATCTACAGAAGGCACTCACCAGGCCAAGGCTGTGGTCTACCTTGGGTGTCACACCCTTGATCAAAAGAACTGCTTAGCCACAGAGGCCGTGAAGCAAACTAGTTTATCAGTAATTTGGTCCTAGTTGTTTTGCTCATTTTATAAATAGTATTTTTTCCTTAGGTGTTTTTATGAATCCTTCAGACTGGTGCTCTGAAACTAAACAGTGATGTTGACTTTTATGGTAAGAGATGAGCTGAACACTAGGTAAGCTGTGTCGTCCAGGAGGATGGGCTCACAGGCACCAAGTTTTCGCTGCTTGTGTCCTGCTAGTTATAGTAATGAGCTCCATGGTTTGATGAGGACACTGTCACTAAGTGTTGAAAAGAAAATATATTTTTCTTAACATAACTTTCTAAAAATGCAATTTGGGGGCTTCTGAATGATTCAAAGTCAAATATTAAACACTAGCCCCTTAACCTACATCTGTCCTTTTCAGTATAAAGGAAAGCCTCTTATTTACACACTACTGTGATTCACAGTGCCCTTCGCAGATCAAGAGGTCACCTTCTCTCTCTTGGGTTTAGCTGTCAGATGGAAGCCTCAGACTTTTGCACTTTAGGTCATCTAATGTCTTCCAGTGTTTGTAGTTATCAGCCAAATGTTGCATCAGGGCTGGCAGATGGGCGAAGGCTGCAAGGACATCAAAAGAATCACAAGTTAGTTGCCAGAACACTTATAAGGCTGGCGCTCTATGAGACAAACGGAGGCCCAGTATTGGAAGAGAGGCACCCCAGGTCACGCCTTATACTACACATGAACATGCAGGCATGAAAAGGGTAAGTTGTTGAACAGTAGTTTCTGAAACACAAACAGGTCCTCTTAGTTAAAAATGGAAGAGCCATTTTTAGCTGGCTGTAAATGTATAAGTCTACTCTGAATCACAGATTCTTTTGGTATTCTTTCTGGAGTTTCCTCCAGTGACAGGATAAAACTGCTGTAAGCTTTGGAAACCCATGCTCTCAAGAAGACAAGACTTAGGGATCCAGTTATCAAACATCCATGGAGTTTTCTGTACTCAGGGGTTCTCTGTAAGGTGCTGGGGATGCACAGTGTGCATGTGCTTGTCATCATACCTGGCGACAAACAGCTGACAGCTAACTTAAGAGAAACATTTCACATACACCTTCAGGCCCAGCCTATGTCCTTAGAGGTTATCGTCATAAAGTAGAACAAAATATTCTCTTGGGGTGTCAAAACACCACTCTCTTACCATCCCAAGCATCAAACATGTCTGTTATGAAGTAGTCAATGAAAGAGATTTGGGACTTGGGGATGCTGCAGGTATTCCGGTCAAACACTGGCATCACCACAGGGAGCCCCTGTCTTTTCTCTTCATCAGTCTGCAAGACATAACCACATACACAGGGCTAGGACACATGAGGAGCTGGCACAGGAGCATCTAGTTTCTAGAACAACTCTGGAAAGGGGTCATCATCCAATATTATCTATGAAGAAAGAGGGTCAGCAAGCTCCGGAGGCTTATAGAAGGCAACCACCTGGTGAACTGGGCGAGTGAACAGAGGTCTTCGGAGTCTGAAGTCTCTTATACTACATCACAGCCCCTCCTGAAGCACTGATCTCAGGGTTCTTAACCCCTTTCTTGAGACCGATTTCCAAAGCAATACCAGTAATACTAAGTACTAACTAAGTAGTACTAATAATCCTAACTGGTATTTACACTGAGGGTGCATTGGGTAAAACTGCTTGTGCCGTAGCACAAGCTAAGCGGTAAGAATTACTAATCTTAAAGTTTAACCTTTGAGTATATATCCTTTTAAAATTCTATGTTTTGACAAAATGGAAAGTTCACATGAAGTCCTTATGCTGCATACCAAGGTGTAATGGTTGTCCTGAGGAAAAACATTTATGCAGTTGAGCTGACCTAGCCTTTTTTCTTTTTTCACGGAACACGGTTTTCACTTGACAGAATGACAAACTATGTTCAGATATGGGTAGTGGTCATGCAGCTCTCTCAGGGAGTATGTAAATCCGAGTAATTTGCACATCAGTGTGTGTAATGTGTGTGTATAAAGACCATAATGTTCTAGGCTGAATAGTAAGATCCACATTTCCTGACAGTGTTGAACAAGAGGCCAGATGATGATCAGAGGCCCATTTCTAACTTCTGATTTTTAGGTCACAGTGCTTGTAAATGTCAGTACATTCCTTTTTGGGAAAAGGACACCTAAACAGGGAGCTTCCATTCAAGAACTCAGAAGTGCTCCTTTTCCATTATCGAATCACATACTTAGAGAATATTAGGGTTAGGATTTCAGGTCTCTGGATCCTGGGAAGCCCATTAATGGCCTCCTGCCAGCTTTGGGCTCAGCTTGCTCATTTCAGATTAATTGATGAGCTATCTTTAAAATAGCCACTGTTCCTTAAGGAGTAATTTGGGATTTTTAACCCCTGTTTCTTGCAAACTGAACTGCCTATCCTACTTTTCTTCAATGCAGGGACTCTTCCCAGCCTTGAAAGCTGCAGTTAACTTAGTGGGTACTTAGCTAGTCATTCCTGTTGACAGCCCTTCTAGACATTATCAGCTATCCTTTATCCTGCCTTAGTGGTATATCCAAGCCATATAGGCCCCTCCACCCCCGAAACGCATTCCTTGTAGCTCTTTGTGTGTTTCCCTTTCTGTGACACATACATACCTCAGTCCTTAGAGCCTCTTCTCTGGAAGTAGGCCTGTGTTTTGAATGGCATCTTGTGGTCTACTAATTTCTGGATCTTTTCCCCCCTTTAACTCCTCTTCACAATGGCAAAGTGAACTGCACATTGCTGCTTTTCTTAAATAAAATTCTATTTTTCTTCCTAATTTTGTACATGATTTTTTCTCTCCCAGAAAGTCCTCTCCTATTTTCATAATTATAAATCTTTTCTAAACAAAAACACAACTCTAATAATTTCCCCCAAAAGCTCCTTTTTTTTAAGAAAATCTAGAAAACAAGCTTTCTTCACTCTAATAGCACTTAGCATCTCCCCTACTGTATTCTGAGCTGCGCCCAGAGCAGGAGTGTGTCTTCTTCCTATCTGCATCCCCACATGCCCACTGGAGAGAATAACCTAGTAAACGAATGTACAATAGCCCAGTTTTGGAGGGAGTTTAGGATCTAACAATTTGATGATGAAAAGATGAAAAGGTTCAGTTTACCCCTTTCCCCTATAATGACTCTAGTTACTGTCTAGCCACATCAGTCATCCTGAGAGAACCAGAAGTCTACTCTGGGCCAGGGTGAGCCATTTCTTACCAGAGAGGATTCATTTACTGATACTCAACTAGAAAACCTCCAGAGTTGCATGACCCAGAGCCATTTCTAGAAGAGAAGTGGAGCTTCCCTAGAGAGGTAGTGTACCTGTGCAAAATACTCCTCAGAGATCCTTCCGGCCCATTCGATGCACAG
The DNA here is from genome assembly GCF_008692635.1 of Crocuta crocuta. Lineage (NCBI taxonomy): Eukaryota > Metazoa > Chordata > Mammalia > Carnivora > Hyaenidae > Crocuta > Crocuta crocuta. The sequence continues at coordinate 5,431,961 of NW_027529433.1, forward strand.
GTCCAGAGGGCGGCATGGGTTGGCGACATCAGCACACTTGATCATCATACGCTTGATCAGGATTTGGTTTTCAGGAAAGTTTTTCCCAGTAGGGTTGCATTCACAGTCGCTGCCCTCAGTCTGGAGAAGAGATGGTCAGATCATGGTTAGGAAGACAATGAGATCATAGTGACCAGACTCGAGAGGATTATCACCCGGGCACCTTTGGACATGACTAGGACAGAGCGTGAGTATGGGAGGGGGAGAGAGAAAGGGGGGGAACGTGGAATCCGAAGCAAGCTCCAGGCTCCACAGTGTCTGCACAGAGCCCGACATGGGGCTTGAACTCACAAACCATGAGATCATGTCCTGAGCCAAATTTGGATGCTTAACTGACTGAGCCACCCAGATGCCGCAAAAAACCAGAGTTTAAAACATCACAGTGCCTATCACCACTCATCCACTCCCTCGCTTCCATCTTCTTCCCCAAAGGTAACTGCTACGGGGAGGGTTTTGTTTCATATTAGTAGTTTAGTATGTAGTTTTAAAGGTGAGCTTTTCTCCCCAATTTTATCAGGACATGTGTAAAAGCAACTTTCAGGTTTAAAAAAAATAAAGATGGGAAATAACACATACATCTGACCCTTCAATCAATTTCTCATTTACTTCTATTTCTTTTTTTTTTTTTTTAATGTTTTATTTATTTCTGAGAGAGGGACAGACACAGTATGAGCAGGGAGGGTCAGAGAAAGAGGGAGACACAGAATCTGAAGACAGGCTCCAGGCTCTGAGCTAGCCGTCAGCACAGAGCCCTATGCGGAGCTCAAACCCATGAACTGTGAGATCATGACCTGAGCTGAAGTCGAATGCTCAACTGACTGAGCTGCCCAGGCGCCCCCATTTACTTCTATTTCTTATGCCTGCCAACTCCTTCTGTCCCACCCCTTCCCACTTTGTTTCTCTTAAGCCATCGGTCCACTAATTTTTCCTGGCTGCTATTCTGAATGGTAGGGAGTCATGACCCATATAGATTTTGGGGGACATGAGGAGAAGAAAGTACCAGGGCAGGATTGGGTGTGTTTAGTCATGTTTAAAAAGACTGGTCATACATGAAAAGATGCTCCATATGACTCATCATAAGGGAAATGCAAATCAAAACCACAGTGAGAAACCACCTCACACCTGTCAGCATGGTTAAAATTAACCACACAAGAAACAAGTGTTGGTGATAATGCAGAGAAAAGAAAACCCTCTTGCATGGTTGATGGGAATGCAAACTCGAGCAGCCACTGGGGAAAATAGTATGGAGGTTGCTCTGAAATTTAAAAATAGAACTACCCTATGATTCAGCAATGGCACTATTAGGTATTTACCCAAAGGATACAAAAACACAGATTCAAAGGGGAACATGCACCCCGACTTTTATAGCAGTGCTACCAACAATAGCCCAACTATGGAGAGAGCTCACACATCCATAGATTGATCAATAAAGTGCCTGTGTGGGCACACACACAAAACCTATACACAGAGAATGGAATATTACTCAGCCAGCAAAAAGAATGAAATTTTGTCATTTGCAATGACATGGGTGGAGCTAGAGTATGATGCTAAGCAAAATCAGCCAGAAAAAGATAAAATACCATATTTCACTCATGTGGAATCTAGGACACAAAGGTGACGAACATGAGAGAGAGGGGATAAAAAGAGAGAGAGGAAAACAAGCCATTAGAAACTGTTAAAGATAGAAAACTGAGTTGATGGGGGGAAGCGGGGTGGAAGATGGGCTTAGATGGGTGATGGGTTTCATTAAGGAGGGCACTTGTTATGATGAGCACTGGATGTTGTATATAAGTGATGAACCACTGAATTCTACTCCCAAACCCAGTGTTTCACTGTAAACTAGAATTTAAATAAAATTTTGGAAGAAAAAAAGGAAGACTGGTTGTATAGTAGATGTGTACCGAGTGATATACTCGGTCCTGAACCGAGTGGCCAGATCTAGGAGCAGGCTTACATAAATGCAATAATAGGCCAATTATACAAAACCTGGAAGATTGCTATCCTCTGCTTTCAAAGACCTCATCAGATTGTGTGAAAACTTAATTAGATCTCCAGACCTCTGCCAAGGTGAAAGACAGCATAACATTTAGGAGTTTTTGTTGTTTTGAGATCAGACCTATTTATTAAACCATCAATGGACTTCTCAAGGTAGTTGTTTTCATTACTCATTACTGGGAAGTTACTGCTTACCCCAGGTAATATGGAAAATAATAATAAACCTCAAATAGTGTGGGGAGCTTATTTTGATGGGTGGCTTTCCTCAACTCTAAATTCCATTGATTCTGTATAGTTTTTCCCTCCTGAATCCCTAGATCCTTACCCCCGTAAGTCCTCTGTGGAAAGAGAAGGCCCTGACATGATGCTGTGGAATTTCTGGAGGACGAGATGGGGTGGACCCTGTTCCTGCGTCTAGGCTGGTCATGTGATGGGTCCTACTCAGAGTCTCCTTACTGATCATCAAGTTACTTTTAAGACAGCCATTCATCATCCATCAACATATGCAATCTTCTCTCAACAGAATGAGCAAAAAAGCTTTTCTAACTTTACGGGGCTATGAACAGCTTCATGGTCCCAGAGTCCATTGATCTCACTTTAAACAATTGTGATGTGAACCTTCTGTGCGTGTTTCTAAAACTCAAGTTTATAGGGGCCTTAACGTGAGACTAAGTTATGTCAATTTTAAAAAGGAAAAATGACTTATGCTTTTGTTTTCAACTAGCACTCACAATCTCACTGTATATAATCTTTAAGTACTGGTATGCTTTTAATGCAAGTCAGCGGGAATATAGTTCTTTAAAACATCCACTTTTTCTTCTAATACTAAATTTCAGCTTCTATTTTTATTAAGTTTTTAATTTTAATTTCAGTGTAGGTAACATACAGTGTTATATTAGTTTCAGGTGCACAGTATAGCGATTCAGCAATTTTAGACATTGCTCAAGCGCTCATCGTGATTAGTGCCCTCTTATCCCCACCCGTTTCACCCATCCCCTTGCCCACCTCCCCTCTGGTCCCCACCAGTTTGATCTCTATAGTTAAGAGTCTGTTTCTTGGCTTGTCTCTATTCTTTAAAACGTCCACTTTTGAGGTCTCCAATGGCAGAGAACTAGAAAGGGCTGTGGATGCCCTAAAGTACCACCATTTATCCACGCTCCGCTGCCTGCAGTTCTTGCCTATCTCGCTCTTGGGTCTGCCTCCTACTGTCACCACTGGCTTTATCTCAGGACCTTTCCTTCTAAGGAGGGCAGTTACTGTAGACACTGCGGCCAGTATTTTTAGCCCTTCTCTACCACCTCCAAGCAAATTACCATCTTGTGTTCAGGATGAAGACAAAGTGCGTTGAGGCCAGTGCCGGCTCTAATGGAAATAACACTCTGATGTATCTTATTATAGGCGAAATGCTTACCTCAGCCGCCAGAGGCTTATTGATGCTGTTCACAAATTTGTTCACATGTTCAAAGTGTTTTGTCATCTCTGTTGCTAAAACCATGTCAATAATAGCCTGGCGCAGTGTTCGATAGTGGTTCCTAAAATAACCAGAAGACAAAGGGCCTTCTTCATATCATGTCCAGAATTAGAACTGTTCTACCATTTCACCGTACTTCCCACCACATAGGAGGAAGCTGGGGGCACAGAGTTAAGAAATGAGTACAGATCATAAAGTTTACCTGCCCATCTTCCCATTGTGCTAGGACTTGTTGACACCATTCCATTTTCCCCAGTGAGGCTGACTCTTCCTTGTGTATGGGTGTGTGTGTGTGTGTGTGTGTGTGTGTGTGTGTGTGTGTGTGTGAGAACTATCACATAGTAGGCACTTTATAAAGTAAGGTTTCCTTCTAACTTTCCTTGGTAACATATAAATAGGGAGGTGGAAGGAAATGACACGTTCCTTCCCTGTAAGACTGGCACGGCAACCTGATGAGCTGTCCTTGCATTTGGTGCAGACACAGTGATCTGTATTACAGAGAACTGTCATTACTACTTTAGATGATGGTAGTGAAATAATGTTTTCCCATTAATAAGTAATTCTCTAAATTACAAGTTATAATGCATGGAGCAACAAACCTACCAAAACATTACTCTCCAGTTCCTGTCATCTTTTTCTAACTTCCAGGAGCCAGAAGGGGGAGCTGAATAAAATCGGCTCTTGGATAAATTCTTTCGGTCAAAATTTTAAAAAACAATCCTTGATACTGATGAAGCTTAAGTTGAAAGAATAATTGGCTTCTGTGTGTTCTCAGGTTTCTGGAAATCAAAGTGATAGGTTCATGTTGCCCAGTGTTCCCCGAGGCCCAAGGGAGCCCTGTGCTCTGTGTACCCTGCCCTGCCCCAGAAGCCCACTTTCCAGTCTGGCTGCTGCCGTGTGGCAAAGGGCCATCGCCTGACTGCAGCGCTATGAGAGCCAACAGGAACTGCTCCCCTCTCTTCACAGCTGGCCAGCTCTCACCAGCCGGGAGTACAACAGCCAGGGGAAACCTGTCCAGCCCTCTGGGCTCTAACGACTCTGCTGGGACCTGCAGAACAACGCCATCTCTTCATGAGTTAGGATTTGAAGTGGCAAAAACTGAAATGGGAAGAGCCAAGGAAGGATGCATTTTCCTGGAGTTACACAAAAGGCAGGATGTCCCCCTGGGAAGGTAAAAATATCTGCTGTACTTATTAGTAAGACAAACAGGATTTTAACCTTTTTGCACAATGTGTAATAGGTGTTCGTGAACTCCGTGAAGTGCAAATCAAATTCAGAAAGATGAAAGCAGTCCGAGAAGTACAGTTAAGGTTCTAAGGGCAAGATGATTATTTTACTGTCTGATACAATGGTCCAACTACTGTTATTTCTCCTTTTCCTTACCCTAAGAAGCTAAATACTTGGAGAAGTTACCTAAGACTGAATTTCCCACTTCTGCTTCACAGACCTGAGCACAGGAGCCCCAGCACAACACACCTGTCAATGTTCTTAAAAATGTTGCATTTGCTGTCCTTGACGGTGAGCTGGAAGGCCAGGGCGGTGTGGTGACTCTCCAAGACAGCGGTGTCATTATAGAGCACAGCAAGTTCACTGCCCGCGTTGCACAGGAATGAGTTGGTCCTGCCCGGGTGATCCACGTCGTGGACTGTGGCAGCAATCAGTGCTGCCACCTCATCCAGCTGATCGAGGCTTCCCTGGGGTCATGGGGAGGCAAGGTTGAACATTATCCACTGAACGTCAGGGACCTACAGGTCTCTCAGGGGGAACTGGCCAGGGAGTTGGGATTATCAGAACATTCTCTTAGTCCGATGAGCCTTCTCTGACTTCCTGGAAGTTGAGAGGCTGCCTAGGATACATCACATCACCTGGCTGTCCTGTGGATTATCTGGAGGGAAATGGAAATCTGAGTTGTCGTATGTAACAGATATATTATAATGGACGCCTTAATTCTTTCCCCAGGATCTATTCACTCCAGTCCTTTGCAGGAAGAAGCCAAACAGGCCTTTTCAAATGTCTGCCCTGTGGTATTGCTGTGACTCTTTTCCACGTGTGCAGAGAGCAGAGAGTGGCCTATAATCACAAGTATTACATATTTTATTTGCTTACTTACACAAAGATTGAGAGAGTGGCAGTAATGGCACAATTAGAACCAAACTCTTCACGCAAAGGTAAAGAGAAGTCAAGGCAATCAGTACAAGAGAATCAAGGATAAGAAAAAGAATTTTCCCATGAAAACTGAGGCTAAAGTGGCTTTTGCACTTAAGAACAAAATTCAGCTGTAGACGAGCAGGTGGCAAAGGCCAAAAGGGAGACCCTCTTTGTAAAAGCTCTTGTTATGTAATTTAAGAACACAAACCAGAGCATAAGGGCATAAAATGTTTTCTCAGATCACAGCTTTAGGAAGAAGTTATTAAATGGGCTACTATTATATAAGAGATACTGTGCTTCAGGAATTCATTCAGTAATCCTTTATTACACACTTACTGGGTTCTAGCTATGACTCAGAATGCTGGCACTACAACGATGAACTACACTGGCATGGTCTGTGCACTAATGGAAATGATAATTTATTGGGGAAGGCATAAATCTCTCTCTCTCTCTCTCTCTCTCTCTCTCTCACACACACACACACACACACACACGTAACTGAGGGAAACAAAAGCAAAAAAGAGCTATTGGGACCTCATTAAAATAAAAAGCTTCTGCATAGTGAAGAAAACAATCAGCAAAACTAAAAGGTTCTCCAACAGAATGGGAGAAGATATTTGCAAACGACATATCAGATATAGTATCCAAAATATATAAAGAACTTACCAAACTCCACACCCAAAAAAGAAATAATCCAGTGAAGAAATGGGCAAAAGACATGAATAGACACTTCTCCTAAGACATCCAGATGGCCAACAGACACATGAAAAAAAGCTCAATATCACTCATCATCAGCGAAATACAAATCAAAACCACAATCTGCTACCACCTCACACCTGTCAGAAAGGCTAACATTAACAACTCAGGCAACAATAGATGTTGGCGAGGATGTAGAGAAAGAGGATCTCTTTTGTATTTCTTGTGGGAATGAAAACTGGTGCAGCCACTCTGGAAAACAGTATGGAGTTTCTTCAAAAAATTAAAAATAGAGCTACCCTACAAACCCAGTAATTGCACTAGTACGTATTTATCCAAGGGATACAGGTGTGTTCTTTCAAAGGGACACATGCACCCCAATGTTCATAGCAGCACTATCAACAATAGCCAAAGTATGGAAAGAGCCCAAATGTCCATCTGTGGGTGAATGGATAAAGAAGACATGGTATATATACACAATGGAGTATTACTCGGCAATCAAAAAGAATGAAATCTTGCCTTTTACAACTATGTCGATGGCACTAGAGGGTATTATGCTAAGCGACATTAGAGAAAGACAACTATCATATGACTTTACTCACATGAGGACTTTAAGACACAGAACAGATGAACATAAGGGAAGGGAAGCAAAAATAATATAAAAATGGGGAGGAGGACAAAACAGAAGAGACTTAAATATTGAGAACAAACAGAGGGCTACTGGAGGGGTTGTGTGGGAGGGGGGTGTGGGGGGGCAGGGATGGGCTAAATGGGTAAGGGGCATTCAGGAATCTCCTCCTGAAATCATTGTG
>NW_027529433.1:5444095-5549178 GCF_008692635.1 Crocuta crocuta
CACACACACACACACACACACACACGTAACTGAGGGAAACAAAAGCAAAAAAGAGCTATTGGGACCTCATTAAAATAAAAAGCTTCTGCATAGTGAAGAAAACAATCAGCAAAACTAAAAGGTTCTCCAACAGAATGGGAGAAGATATTTGCAAACGACATATCAGATATAGTATCCAAAATATATAAAGAACTTACCAAACTCCACACCCAAAAAAGAAATAATCCAGTGAAGAAATGGGCAAAAGACATGAATAGACACTTCTCCTAAGACATCCAGATGGCCAACAGACACATGAAAAAAAGCTCAATATCACTCATCATCAGCGAAATACAAATCAAAACCACAATCTGCTACCACCTCACACCTGTCAGAAAGGCTAACATTAACAACTCAGGCAACAATAGATGTTGGCGAGGATGTAGAGAAAGAGGATCTCTTTTGTATTTCTTGTGGGAATGAAAACTGGTGCAGCCACTCTGGAAAACAGTATGGAGTTTCTTCAAAAAATTAAAAATAGAGCTACCCTACAAACCCAGTAATTGCACTAGTACGTATTTATCCAAGGGATACAGGTGTGTTCTTTCAAAGGGACACATGCACCCCAATGTTCATAGCAGCACTATCAACAATAGCCAAAGTATGGAAAGAGCCCAAATGTCCATCTGTGGGTGAATGGATAAAGAAGACATGGTATATATACACAATGGAGTATTACTCGGCAATCAAAAAGAATGAAATCTTGCCTTTTACAACTATGTCGATGGCACTAGAGGGTATTATGCTAAGCGACATTAGAGAAAGACAACTATCATATGACTTTACTCACATGAGGACTTTAAGACACAGAACAGATGAACATAAGGGAAGGGAAGCAAAAATAATATAAAAATGGGGAGGAGGACAAAACAGAAGAGACTTAAATATTGAGAACAAACAGAGGGCTGCTGGAGGGTTTGTGTGGGAGGGGGGTGTGGGGGGGCAGGGATGGGCTAAATGGGTAAGGGGCATTCAGGAATCTCCTCCTGAAATCATTGTGCACTATATGCTAACTAACTTGGATGTAATTTAAAAAAATAAAGCTCTTTAAAAATGCCAATAAATAAATAAATAAATAAAATAAAAGTGACTGACTGTGAGGAGTGCTAAGGCAAGTACAGATGCCTGGAGAGTGTAACCACGAGGCCTGATCTGGTTTAAGGCAGTGCTGTTGGTTCAACTTTCTGTGGTGATGGTGTCTGTGCTGTCCATAGAGTAAACCGTGGTCACATGGAGCTACTAGCCACCCGAAATGTGACCAAAGCAACCGAAAACTGAATTGTTTCATTTTATTTAACTGTTGTTAGATGGAAACTAGCCACACCTGGCTAATGGCCACCTTATTGGGCAACACAGGTGGGGGGCAGGGATGGCTCCTCTAATGCTTCAGCATAGAAGCCTGAAGGATAAGCAGAAATTAGCCAGGCAAAAAATGACGAGAGAGAATTTCAGGCAGAAATCACCTATCTGATGCTCCTGAGGTGAAACCAAAAAGTGGTTTATTCAGGAAACTTAAAGAGCATCATTGTGGCTGCAGGGTAGTGAGTGAGGGGAAAAGTGGTCCCCAAGAAGAGGCTGTCCCTAACAGGTAAGGGAGCAGTGAGTCTGAAGCTCAGCCCTCAAAGTTTCCTTGAAAGCTGTTCCTACCAGAAGATAGCTATTTCCGTGCCCAGCCCTGACCTCCTGGAGTAGGTGGGGGATTCCTAGCTTGGCCCCAGTCAATGAATAGGTTTCCTGAGCAAGGATAGCACTTGATGCTGTTCCTTTCAGCTCTTCTCAGAGACTGATTCTTTAATGCCCAGAGCAAGCAGAAAAGCTGGCCCCATTTTGCTTCTGGTCAGGGAGGGGCAGTTAGGACCCAAAGCTGCCCCAGTGGGGCTCTCCTCTGATTCTCCTCTGATGGGGAGGACCCATGGGACCCAAACTTCGGGCCTGCAGCCAGTGGTCCTGGAGTATGTTCAACCCTGTTGGGAGCCTGAAGCCAAGTCATTTTTAGTTTTTTCCAGAAAATAGACCCAAGTAACTGGAGTAGCCACACAAGAGGCATTAGATAAGACATGCATTTTCTTCCAGCTTACACGGATTTAAACCTGGGGCTAGTTTTAGTGGGAGGCAGGAGAAGGCTGGGCCCACCCACCAGCAGATGGGAGAAGCAAGGCCCTTCCTACTATGGGAGTAGGGACCGTCTGTGGAAGAAAACTTCCTCACCAAACCCACAAGAGGAGAAATTTCAGACCTTTGGAAATGCAGAGAGTTCTGCATCACTTTTTCCTTCTTTAACCAGTGGCAGGAGATCTGGATCACACCAAGGCAAACTGGCCAGAATGTGGCCTTTTTAGATCAGCCTTTCCAACAGTTCCTTCCAGAGGACAGCCACTGAACAACAGAGTGCTGGCTACTCTGCTCTCCCTAGCTGCAGTGGTTCCTGGGAACTGGGAAAAGTAGGGACAAGACAGTGCCTGTGACAAACCCAAGGGGAACGTCAGCTCTGGGCTGGGTGAGGGCGTGGAGCTATATGCCACAGTGATATTAAGAATTTTAGTCTTAGCATAAAGAAATCAGGGTGACAGATGGGTATTTGGTAAAAACACATTTTCCTGACTTTTCTCGTCAGCGGCAGCAGCTCCGGCAGAAGAGGCCTCAGGAGTAAATCCTGCTGAAAGTGCCTCATAGTGGACTAACCAGCGGTCTTGGGCTGCTGACTAAACCTCAGAGCTCAGGGGCCCCTTCCACCCACTTCTCCAAGGTTCCTTGCAGTTCTACATTTTCTGGTTCTCTGACAAGACTGTCAGAAAATGTCTTTGGAAGTTTAAGTAATTACAGCCTCAGCCTTGTTTCTATTGCTATTTGAGAAATCAATCAGATCTTGAATGTGCCAGCAGAACTCATAATCTAAAGAAAAATTCTTAGGAGAGGGAGAGCATGGGAGATGATAAAGTGACCAAGAGTCCCCTGACTTGTCAAGCATTTAATGTGTACTTTTCTAGAGTCATTCTGCTTAAGGGAGGGTCATCTCTAACTGCAGAGTGCAGTGGCGGTCATCACTTTGGTCATGGCCTTAATGCTTTACATCCTGCCCTCAAATTGGCAGTGCACAGACTCCGCTGTCTAGGGTTTCACGCAGCGTAAAAGGGAGGAAGGCGGAATCTGGAAGTATCTTAGCTCCTCAAAGAAAGGTGCTATGCCAACATAGCCTGAGGTCACCTTTTTGAAAAGGAGGTGATAAAAATCTTCAAAAGCATTATTCTTAGACTGCCTTCTTTACTTTGTTGATGATAAAAGTGAATAGTGACATCAGCTTTTGGCAAATTGAGAAGGAAATGACCTCTTTCCCTACCTTGGGGCCATTTCTGCTCCTGCTACCTGTCCCCCTATCACTCTTCTAAGTAGCCGGCATCTTAAGACTAAGGAAATGATCTAATGTCAGGCCGCTGCAGACTGAGAGGAATTTCAGTATCTATAGAGCACTTCTCCCAGGGGCACCTACATTCTAAGCTTCAGTTTTAATTGTAGCAAAGGGATTACAAGCTTCACGGCAAGTGATGGTAGCTGGGAAGGAGGGGAGATGGAGATCTCTTGCCAGCTGAACAGGGCGTGTATGTAGGGCTGTCCTCTAAATCAGCACCCATGTGGAACTCCTTCAGAATGATTATGCAAGTCATTAACGTAGGATATACACACTCACACCTACACAAAAAACACACACACATACGTATGTATATTAGTAGAATGCTGAATGTCTCATTACTGTCTGGATTATAATATACCAAAGGCCAAATTGTGTTCTAAAATGTAACCTCTAGACCCTAGTAACCTTTTGCTGTAATAACTCAGTCCTGTCCTCTAATCCAGTGTCACACCGGGGTCCCAGTGAATACTTGGAGAATGGGTTCGTGAATCAGCCAGGCACGTAAGGGAGGCGCGACAGTGGCTTCAATTATTATTTTAGGCATTTGCGAGAGGGCAGAGCTGGGGGAAAAGGCCATGTTTTTACAACACCAACATGAATAGTTAATTTGATAACTCAAAGAACTGTCAGACTGGCTGCAATTTGCATACATATAAGTAGTTATTTGCCTTATATATTTTTTAAGATTGGGCTCTTGGACCTCCAATCTAGGCAAGTAACTAACAAGATCATGATATGGAAATTCTACCTTTACTCTTTCCTTTCCAAGGAAGAAGGCAGTGGCGTGCAGGACATCGGCAGCATGGGTGGAGTTATGGTAAGCATTGGAAGAGTGGTAGTTGGCCTCAATCACTTGGAGCCAGGCCCGCAGAGTAGTTTCAGAACAATGTAGAAATTCACATACTCCAAACCGGGAAAATACTTTTAAGCCCAGGTAAACCAATGGCCTGGAAAACAGGAAAGCAAACCCTGATTCATTGTGTTTACTGATCTAGAAACTGCTTTCTTTGATGACACGGGGGAAGACAGGCCTTTTGCTTGTGACATTTACTCCACATGAACAAGAGCTTAAAAACATCCCCTCCCCGAATTAGAAGGAGACAGAGCATCTCCTCACCAGTCACTTCTTTACAACTAGGTGCCTCATAGTGGCCAGTCCAAGTGATTTCCATATTATCTTGAACTCAGATGGCCTGCAGTGGCTCTAGCAACCAAAAAAGTTCCCTGATAGTCCCTCTCCATCTCTACTTCCATATAACCTCTGTACTTCCTCTGTGTCCCCTTAGGAAGTTACTGAGCCTAAGGACAGTGGTGTCAGTAAAGTCCTATCATTTACGACCATGTTACTTAGATTTACAGGTGAGAATCATTCAAATGCTATAGACCAGCATCCCTGGAAGAAAGAGCCATCTCCTACTATAAAAGAGGACTTTCTGAGTTACTCTTCTTACTGCCTACAGGATGGAACAAAAGTCAAATCTGTAGCACTTTCAAACTTATTTTGTAAGGTGGAGCTTCAACAAGTTTGGGGCCGAGAGTACTTGGGACTCTCGGCTCACTGGCACAAAGGAATGACCAGGATAAATGTGGAAAGGACACTCAGTATGTCCTCCTCATGGGTCATCACCAGGCTAATCCCACATCTTACCCACTTTGTCTCCATAAAGGAGCTCACTCAGAGGCCACAGTCTCTCTGCTTGTGCGACACTCCAGCAAGGCATGAAAAGCAGAACCTGTGAAGTTTCTTGTGGCAAGAACTCACGTCTCCCTCAAAGTTTCCAGCTGCGAAAGTCTTGAGCGTGGACATCAATCTTCCCCCACCTGCAGCCAGAGAAGCCACATACCTTTTATGTGTAACAGCTTCCAATTCAAAGATGTTGAACTCCCAACTTTCCTCATTATCAAGTAATTGAGCGATACAAGGGGGGACATCGTTGATGGTTATTGGCATCGCAAGGTGACTGTGACTCTGGTGCACATCTGAGCAAACAGATGGGGTTAGGGAGGCTGGTTAATTGTGGAATCTTGAGTGCCCCCGAGCATTTGTTAGCATCTTCACAGTTGCTACTAGAAAGGAAGTCCTGAACTTCCAAGGATAGGCGGATTTTCACTCTAGGGTTCTTCTATTATGAAACTTCAAGATATCCCAGCAAAAAATAAAAGTAAAAAAATAATTCCATCTAGCTGTCTGGTTAAATGTACAGAGATTTGCAATTCTTATTCTGACTGTGCTCAGAGATGTCATTTCAATTAGGAGATCTGGTTTCAAATGCAGACCACAGAGATGGTTAATTCCAATGAGACCAACAAGCAAGCCACACCAAGACCCTTCCCAAACAATAATCACAGCACTGGGGAAGGGGAAGGCAAAGGCTGGAGACAGGTTATCAGTGACAAGTGGACAGATGACAACTTACTCTTAGTGAACACATACTCGTTTCCTGACAACCTTCTCAAGCCATCCTGGAATAAAGAAAGCTACTATTAGAAGCATACTTTGTATTTCTTCCATTACAAAGAGATTTGAATCGTGAATAACCCAATCTGGAATTCCCAACTAGATCATACTAGTATCAATAAGACAGAGGACACTCTTCCTTCCACAGCTACTAGCCCCAGGAGATGGAGAATTGAGAGTAAAATGGGTAGGACTTTATTCAGGTTTCACACCTGACCTCTGAGCTGCCTTTGTTGCTTTCTCACAGCATCCTTGTCATCTGGCATCTTGAAGCCACATCAATGAAATCACAGACGGGATCTTGCTTTTGGATGCATGTTATTTTGAAGAGGTCCCACTTACCCTTCTAAGTTATTCTTGTGTTCTCAGGTTTAAAAATTGGGAAACCAAAGCCATGGGCCACATCCTGGGGATGACCTAATGTAAAGCTTTAAAAAGGTTGGGCTGATTTTTGACCAATATCTAATTTTTTCCCCCAACTGTATTTTCTGCTTCGTAACATGAACATTGCAATTAGCCTTCAAAAGTAAAGTTTCTGGATTTGAGATCTTTGGAGGGACAGCTTAATAAGGGAGTGGAAGGAATCCTAATGATGTGCCATTTACTAGGCTGTTCATGTTCTTGCAGCTCAGTTTCCTTCCCTCTAGTTTCCACCCTTGAGTATGTAATTATTTAGACCTTTGCTTGAAAAGCATTTATAATTGCTTATTTGTCTCCCTAGAAAGTGTGTGCTAAGGTTTAAAGTATTTATGAAGGGCTCCCCTGAAGTCGACACCTTGGATCTTTAGGCCAACAGCTGAATTTTTAAAATCCTATAAATAGGTAGGTAACAATGGCTACAACTGTCCTGCCTCTAAGGTACATATCACAAGGCACTCCTCTCCTTTTTCTCTGCCTTTCTTTTTTTCCTTTTCCCTAAAACTAAATAAAAGTAAGTGGAATCCTGCACTGGTTCCTCACAACACGACCCACGAGACGGTATGGCAACAGAGGGAAGAGGCAGATGACTTGGCTCCAGGAACCAGATTCCTCCAAATGTGGTGCTGCTGCGGGAGCCCGCCTGACTGACCCTCGCCAGCCTTCTCCAGAACTGAAGCCCGCACTGCTCTGGGAGGGGATGACGAAGGCCAGCCAGGGACAGGAAAGGAACAGAAAATCACTCAAATTACAGGCTCACCAAAGACCTTTTGCAAGAACAGGAGAACTGACGGGAAAGCCAGTCAACACTCAGCATTTGGTGACAGCGCTAGACAGAAACCTGCCAAGTCAAACTGGTAAGTGACTCCTGGAGTTTGTTTTTCTCCCAAGAAGCCTTCGAGCTTCACCCTCCGATAAGGACTAAAATGAGTAATCTGAATTTTCTTCTTTTGCTTCACTTGCTGATAGATGGGGATTACAGCCAAATAGATCATAGCAAAACACTAGAACACACAAGTCCTTAGAAATCGGCTACTCCTGGTGATTACAAATGGCGGTGGTACTGGTGTGCTGGGTGCCTCCCCTATGGAGCCAGAACAGCTCTGCTCTGCTTTTACTGAATTATAAAGGGAACTTCTATGGAACTATTTTTTTTTAAAGAGAGGATTCCAGAGCTGAGATTTTGGGAACTAGTGCTGTAATCTAAGTACAAACCCTTTCATTATATAAAAAGCCTTTAGTCCAAGGAAACCTACCCATATGCCTCAATCCAATATTGTATCAGGTCAGGGAAAGAGGTAAACAAGGGCCGTGTCCTGCATATTTAGCTTTCAATCAACCGCCTCTTTACTCCTTATTGTAATGAGGATTCTGAAGGACTGTCTCCCATGACTGTGGTCAGTTAGCTTCATGGAAAGATAAATTCGAGAAATACTTGAATTATATCACACATCTGGTCCAGAAATTTTGATGCAGGTGCTTCTGGTTATACTGATATTAGCCCCCACAATGGATGTTTCTGCAACTATACGCAACAGTTTATATGTTACATATTATATGTGCTCTAAAGGGCATTTAGTGTTGTCTCCCTGCATTTCTGGTTTTTTCTCATCACTCACGGTCATCAGGCCTCCAACGAGATCACTGGTGTGAGGATCTTCATCTTTGGTACCCAGCTGAGGGGAATACAGTTCTGTGGTCCGTAAAATTTCCAAAACTCTATCCAAGGCTTCTGCTACTGTCACAGGGCTGTTTTCTTGGGCTGCATTGATTATATTTATAACCTAAGGAAATAAAGAATGAATAAATTTGAGGATATTAGGATTATAATTCCCAAAAGTCATACATGTGCTTGCAACCCAAAAGAAATCAAATAGTGAGACATTTTACTGTTCAAAATGAGCAGTGTTTTCACGGAACCACTCCTTTCTTACTGCAACAAGCCTTTCATCCCACCCTCTCCCGGTGGTTCTTCCACCTCGGAGAACACATTTTCTCCAGCTCCTTTGCTTGTCTTTCTCCAGCTGTCTTCCACAGGTTGGAGCTCCTCAAGAGAAGAGGGTGCAGGGCCTTTCTCTCACTCGACAGTCCTTCCAGAGCCCAGCTATTCCCATGACTTTGGACACACATGATCCATAATGCCAAGGATTCTCAAATTTACATCCCTGCTGGAACTCATTTTTGACCTTCAAGTTTGTATAATTCAATTACCTACTTGACATATCTATTGGAATATCTTACTGAAATGTCCAAAACTGAATTCATGGTATTGCTCCCTTCTCCCCAAAGCAAGGAAACAAATGGAACAAAAGACTGAAGGACAAGAGCTTCTTCTCTGGTTTTTACACTAGAGTAAAAAACAAACAAAAACCAAACAATAACAAAACAAAACAAAACTTCTATCTGCCTGTGCTCCCACTCAGAACCTGGATGGCCCCAGCTGACAAAGAGCTTTCCTGTCATCCTGATAATGTTATTCATCACCAAGTCAAATTGATTCTACCTCTAAATATTTCTTGATCTATTCAGTTCTAACTCCATTGCTTTAATTCTAGTACAATTACCACCACTTCTTGCCTGGAACTCTAGAAAAGCCCCCTAACCCGCCTCTTCTATTTCATTCTTGCCCTCTCTAGTCCATTCTCTGCATGGCAGCTGACTGTTGCTTTTCATAAACACACTGGATTATGTCTCCCCCCTACTTGAAACTCATCAGTGGTTTCCACTGCATAGAAACTAAAATATGAACCCCTCCTTACAGCTGCATGTCACCATCTTCTCCCCTCTGCTTTCCAAACTCTAGCCATCTGAACTTTCTTTGAGGTCTTCAAATACTCCAACGCCCCTTTTCTCACCTCTCTGCTTCATCCCTTGCTGTGCCTACTGCCTAGAATTGTCTTCTCTCACCTCTTCTTTTAACAGACTTGGATGCTTCAGTTGTTTCTTCAAGTATCATTTCCTCTAGAGAGAGAGAGACTCTTCCTGATCACCTCACCTAATGTAAATAGAACTGTAATATGATTTTCTCTTAGAACACTGTTTTCCTCACCAACCATCATTTTAATTTATAACTATGAATTTATTAGTTATGTCTTTATTTAATATCTGTTTACTCTACCCGACTGTAAACTCGTTGGTATCAGTGACAAGTCATTCATCATGTCTATCTCTAGAAATGAGCCCAGTGCTGGGTAGTCCTGATTGCAGAGCAGAGGCAGCAGTTGCCACTCACCTTTGTGATGGGAGCCTCAATGGTCATGGAATGAATCCTCGCCATGGATGGATAGCGACGATTCTGGAGGCTTGGTGCTGGGGAGAAGTAAATACAGTTATATCTGGTTCTGGTGGCTCAGCTTGGCTAAATATAGCAAAGGAGCCCTTCATAGGCTGGGGACCTGATTCTCACCAGACTACTTCCCAGTGCCCTGCACAAAGCAAAGGATTCACCCATCCTTTAATTCTAAAAGGTTGAGAAGTCAGCCACTACTTGTCTAGAAAGGGTGGTTGGGTCTGGAACTCTGCTGGCAGGCAGGATTTAGGAGTCCTAGTTCCACAAAAGAAATTTCCGAGAAGGTTAATGGGGTCCTGAGGCCCCATCTCAATAGCCTAATATACCCCACTCACTTTCCTATAAATCACTAACACCCAATTTTGATAGTTCCTAACTTTTAGTCCCCAGCTTCTGGCCATGTGGATGGATGAGGACAGTGTGGGAGAGTAGAAGTGATTCCTGGTTGGGGGAGGCACAGATGAAAGTGCTTTCGGTATCAGTTAGGGCCAGGCGTTTCACCTCCCTGAGCCTCGATATTCTTAACACCCAGAACCTGGTGATGTTCTAGATCAGATCTACAGAAACTTTCATTTTTAAGTAATTCTAATTTTATTTTTAAAATTTTTTGTTGTTTTAAAATTCCAGTATAGTTTAAAAAAAAGTGTTCTATTAGTTTCAGGTGTACAATATAGTAATTCAACAATTTAATACATTACTCAGAGCTCACTGTGGTAAGTGTAAGCTTAATCCCTGTCCTCTGTCACCCATACCTCCCAGTCCACCTCCCCTCTGGTAACCACCAGATTGTTCTCTGTATTTAAGAGTATCTTTTTTTACTTTGTTTCTTATATTCCACATGAGTGAAATCATATGGTATTTGTCTTTCTCTGACTCATTTAAGCATTATACTCTCTAGATCCATCCACGTTTTTGCCAACAGCAAGATTCCATTCTTTGTTACAGCTGGGAAATCTTCCTTATCCATTCATCTATCAATAAACACTTAGGCTGCTTCCATAATTTGGCCATTGTAAATAATGCTGCAGTAATCATAGAGGTGCACGTGTCTTTACAAATTCGTGTTTTTTTAATTTATTGGATAAATACCCAGTAGTGGAATTACTGGATCTTATGGTAATTCTTTGTGGAAGCTCCATATTGCCTTCCACAGTGGCCCCATCAATGTGCATTCCCACCAACAGTGCACAAGGGTTCCTTTTTTTCCATATCCTCACCAACACTTGTTATTTGTGTTTTTCATTTTACCCATTCTGACACGTGTAAAGTGATATCTCACTGTGGTTTTGACCTGTTTTCCCCTGATGATGAGGACTGTTGAGCATCTTTTCATGTGTATTTTGATCATCTGTGTGTCTTTGGAGAAATGTCTTCATGTCTTCTGCATATTTTTAATCAGACTGTGTTTTTGTTGTTAAGTTGTATAAGTTCTTTATATATTTTATATACTAACCCTGTATTGGCTATGTGCATTTGCAAATGTATTTTCCCATTCACTCGGTTTTTAGTTTTCTTGATTGGTTCTTTTCCTTTGCAAAAGCTTTTTAAGTTGGTGTTAGTCCCAATGGTTTATTCTTGCTTTTTTGTTTCCTTTGTCTCAGGAGACATATCTAGAAAAATGTTACTATAGTCAGTGTCAGAGAAATTACCGTCTTTGCTCTCTTCCAGGATTTTTATGGTTTCAAGTCTCACATTTAGGTGTTTAATCCATTTTGAGGTTTATTTGTGTGTATGGTGTAAGAAAGCAGTACAGTTCACTCTTTTGCATGTAGCTTTCCAGTTATCCCAACACTATGTGTTGAAGAGATAGTCTTTTCCACATTGCATATTCTTTCCTCCTTTGTCAAAGATTAACGGGCCATATAATTGTGGGTTTGTTTCTGGGTTCTATTCTCTTCCATTGATCTATGTATCTGCTTCTGTGCCAGTAGTGTACTATCTTGATTACTACAGCTTTGTATTATATCCTGCAATCTGTGATTGTGATACTTCTCTTATTTTTCCTTTTCAAGACTGCTTTGGCCATTTAGGGTCTTTTGTAATTCCATACAAATTTTAGGATTATTTGTTCTAGTTCTGTGAAAAATGTGGTTGGTATTTTGACAGGCATTCTATTACATCTGTAGATTACTTTGGGTAATATAGACATTTATTTTTTAATTTAATTTTTTTAAAAAAATTTATTTCTGAGAGAGAGAGACAGCGTGAGCAGGGGAGGGTCAGAGAGAGGGGGACACAGAATCCAAAACAGGCTCCAGGCACAGAGCCTGATGTGGGGCTTGAACCCTTGGACCGTGATCATGACCTGAGCTGAAGTAGGACGCTTAACTGGCTGAGCCAGCCAGGTGCCCCAGTACAGGCGTTTTTAACAGTACTTGCTCTCCCACCATGAGCATGGAATATCTTTCCGTTCATTTGAGTCACCTTCAATTTCTTTCATCAGGGTTAATAGTTTCAGAGTACAAGTCTCTCACCTCCTTGGTTAAGTTCACCATAGGGATTTTTCTATTTTTGGTGCAATTGTAAATGAGATTGTTTTCCTAACTTCTCTTTCTGCTACATTAGTAGTGTATAGAAATGCAAAGGATTTAGGTACTTTGATTTTGTATCCTGTGATCTTAATGAATTTATTTATCAGATCTAGTTTTTGGATGGAGTCTTTTGGATTTTTTTTTTTTAATGTTTTATTTATTTCTAGGAGAGAGAGAGAGAGAGAGAGAGACAGCGTGAGCAGGGGAGGGTCAGAGAGAGAGGGAGTCACAGACTCCGAAACAGGCTCCAGGCTCTGAGCTGGCAGTCAGCACAGAGCCCGATGTGGGGCTCGAACCCACGAACCGCGAGATCATGACCTGAGCGAAAGTCGGACGCTTAACCGACTAAACCACCCAGGCGCCCCTGGAGTCTTGTGGATTTTCTACATATAGAATCATGCCACCTGCAAATATTAAAAGTTTTACTCTTCCTTACCAATATGGATGCCTTTTATTCCTTTTTCTTGTTTTATTGCTTTGGCTAGTACTTCCAGTACTATATTGATTAAAAGTGCTAAGATTGGATATCCTTGCCTCATTCCTGATTTTGGAGGAAAAACTCAATTTTTTTGCATTGAGTGAGATGTTACCTGTGGGTTTTTTTAATATGGCCTTTATTATGTTGAGTATGTTCCCTCTAAATTTTGTTGAGGGTTCTCATAAATGGAGGTTGTGCTTTGTTAAATGCTTTTTCTCCATCTTATTTTTATAATCCTTTCTCTTGTTGATGTATCACACTGATTGACTTGCAAATGCTGAACCTTCCTTGTATCCCAGTAATAAATCTCACTTGATTGTGGTGAATGATTTTTAAGGTATTGTTGGATTCAGTTTATTAACATTTTGTTGGGGATTTTTGCATCTAAGTTCATTAGAGATATTGGCCTGTAGTTTCCTTTTTGTAGTGCCTGCATCTGATTTTGCTATCAGGGTAATGCTGGCTTTACAGAATGAATTTGGAAGCTTTCCTTCCTCCTTGATTTTGTGGAATAGTTTGAGAAGGAAAGGTATTAACTCATCTTTAAATGTTTGGTAGATTTCACCTATGAAGCTATCTGGTCCTGGACTTTTGTTTTGGGGGGAGTTTTTAATTACTGATTCTATTTTCTTGCTGGCAATTGGTCTGTTCAAATTTTCCATTTCTTTCTGATTTGGTTTTGGAAGGTTCTGTGTTTCTAAAAATTTATCTGCCTTCTAGGTTGTCCAGTTTGTTGGCAATAACTTTGAGTCTATTCTCTTATAATTCTATCTCTCTGGTGTTGGTTGTTATTTCTCCTCCTTCATTTCTGATTTTGAGGTTTTTTTTTTTTAAATTTTAGGAGTTTGGCTAGAGGTTCATCAATTTTGTTGATCTTTTCAAAGAACGATCTCCCAGTTTCATTGGGGTTTTTTTGTTTGTTTTGATTTTATTTATTTCTGCTCTAATCTATTATTTCCTTCTTTCTACTGGTTTTGTGTTTGATTTGTTCTTCTTTTGTTAGCTCTTTAGGTATAACTTTAGCCTCTAAGATTTTTTTTTTGTTTGTTTCTTGAGGTAGACCTATATTGCTATAAAATTCCTTCTTAGAACTGCTTTTGGTGTACCCTAAAGATTTTGGACTATTGTGTTTTCACTTCCATTTGTCTCCATGCATTTTTGTAACTTATTCTTCAATTTCTTAATGGACCCATTCATTGTTTAGAAGCATGTTATTTAACCTCCTGTATTTGTGTTCTTTCCAGCTTTTTTCATGTGGTTGATTTCCAGTTTCATGGTGTTGTGGTTGGAAAAGATGCATAGTATGACTCTGATCTTCAGGAATGTGTTGAGATTTGTTTCATGGCTTAATTTAATCTATTCTGGACAATGATTCATCTACACTTGAAAAGAATGTGTATTCTGCTGTTTTTGGATGGAATGTTCTGAATACATCTGTTAGATCAATCTGGTCCAGTGTGTCATCCAAAGCCATTGTTTCCTTGTTGATATTCTGTTTGGATGATCTGTCCACTGATGTAACTAGCATGTTACAATCCCCTACTATTATTGTATTACTATCATTTAGTTCCTTTATGTTTGTTATTAACTGCTTTATGTATTTGGGTGCTCCCATGTTGGAAGCATAAATATTTACAACTGTTCTATCTTTCTGTTGGATTGTTCCCTTTATGAAATAGTATCTTTGTCTCTTGCTACAGTCTTTGTTTTAAAGTCTTTTTTCCCCCAATATAAGCATCATCACCCCAGCTTTCTTTTCACTTCCATTTGCATGATAAACACCTGCATTCCTTCACTTTCCATCGCATGTGTCTTTAGGTCTGAAATGAGTCTCTTGTAGGCAGCATATAGATGGGTCTTGTGTTTTCATCCATTCCACTACCTTATGTCTTTTGACTGGAGCATTTAGTTCAAAGTAATTATTGAGATGTATGTACTTATTGACATTTTGTTACTTGTTTTCTGGGGGTTTTTTTTGTGGTTCTTCTCTGTTCCTTTCTTTTCCTGCTCTCTCTCATGGTTTGCTTGCTTTCTTTAGTGATATACTTAGATTCCTTTTTATTTTTAGCATATTACTTATTTTTGATTTATGGTTACCATTAGGTTTGCATGTAACAGCTTATGCATATAGCAGTTTAGATTAAATTGATGGTCATTTAAGTTTGAACACATTCTTTTTCCTCTCCCTCACTCCCATGTTTTTAATACATGGTGTCATATTTGACATCCTTTTATTTTGTGACTCCCTTGACTGATTTTTATGGAAGTACTTAGTTTTACTACTTTTGTGCTTCCTACATTTCATATTCTTGCTTATGGTCTTTTCTTTCCATTCAAAGAGTTCCCTTTAACATTTTTTGGAGGCCTACTTTAGTGGTGATGAATTCCTTTAACTTTTTCTTGGGAAACTCTTTATCTTTCTATTCTGAATTATAGCCTTGCTGGATACAGTATTCTTGGCTGCAAGATTTTTTCTTTCAGCACTTTGAATAGGTCATGCCATTCCCTTCTGGCCTGCAAAGTTTTTGAAAAATCATCTGATAGCCTTATGGGATTTCCCTTGTATGTAACGGTTTTCTTTTCTCTTGCTGCTTTTAACATTCTCTCATTCTCTCATTACTTTTTGCCATTTTAATTATTATCCATCTTGGTGTCAGCTTCCTCAGGTTGATTTTGTTGGGGGCTCTCTGTGCCTCCTGAATCTGGATTTCTGTTCCCTAACCCCACTTTAGAAAGTCTTCAGCTAATATTTCTTCAGAATAATTTTCCGCTTCCTTCTGTCTTCTCCTTTGGGGATCCCTATAATGTGAATGTTATTATGCTTGATGGTGTCACTGAGTTCTCCAAGTCTGTTTTCATTTTTAATTATTTTTTTTCTCCACTATTCAACTTGATTCCTTTCCCTTACTCTGTCCTCCAAATTGCTGACTGGTTCTTCCACTTTGTCTAGTCTACTATTTATTCCATCTTGTGTATTTATTTTTTAATTTTTTTTAATGTTTTTATTTATTTCTAAGAGAGAGAGAGAGAGAGAGACAGCGTGAGCAGGGGAGGGTCAGAGAGGAGGGGGGCACAGACTGAAACAGGCTCCAGGCTCTGAGCTGGCAGTCAGCACAGAGCCCGATGCGGGGCTCGAACCCACGAACCGCGAGATCATGACCTAAGCGAAAGTCGGACGTTTAACCGACTAAGCCACCCAGGCGCCCCTCCATCTTGTGTATTTTTAATTCCAGTTATTGACTTCCTCATCTGTGGTTCTTTTTATGGTTTCTTTTTGTTAACGGTCTCACTGAGATCTTCCATTCTTTTCTCAAGTCCAATAGTATCTTTATGATCATTACTTTAAATTCCCTATCAGCCATATTTCTTTTTTCTGTTTTGCTTAGCTCTGTTGCTGTGATTTTGTCCTATTCTTTCATTTGGGACATAGCTCTCTGTCTCTCATTTTGTCTAACTCTCTGTTTCTGTGTGTTAGTGAAGTCACCTACAACTCCTCCTCTTGAAAGTAGTAGCCTTGTGAGCCCTGCAATGCACTGTCCTCTGTTCACCAGAACCTGGCACTTGAGGGATGTCTCCCATTTGTTGTGTGCACCCTACTGTTGTGACTGAACTGCTTTTTCCTTTGGTCCAGTTGACTGCAATGGCTCTCTTTGCCTGTTGTGGTCAGGATTTGTTTCCTGTGCTGTTAGTAGGCCAGTCTGTGGCTACCTCAGGCTTGGGTCAGTCCATGCATTTTCCAGAGATACAGTATCAGTGAACTTCAGGGCACTTTCACTGTACTGTCCCCTGAGAAGCTTTTGTTGGCAGGCAAGGACTGCAGTCAGATCAGATCTCTGCGCCTAGCAGTGTGCCTGGCTGTACTTGGATTGGTGGGTGTGGTTATCTTCCCCTCTACCCAGGGCAGGAGTCACTTTGGAGGGTGCTGGTCCCTACTTGGGCTGCTTGCACCTGCCACGCTATGGTACTGCTTTGGATGTGCTCTGGCCAAGGGACTACTGAGTGGCCTATGAGGGTGGGTCTGCTGTGTGAAAAGACCTAGAACTGGAGCCTGGCTGGAGAGGGTGAGTTTGCAACAAAACTCAAGGGTGGGATGCACTGTTAACAAGTTAGGTATTGACTGTGAGCAATGAGCTGGTTCTAGCAGGTGGTTATGTATCTAGGATGTGGGGTGGGAGAGGAAATTGGTGGCTTTCCAGCTCTTTTGTTTCTCGAGGAGTCTTCCATTGATCAATCCCTGCGCCTCCAACACACTCTCTGAGGGAGTAAACAACCCTCCCTCCTGTATACCCCAGGTGTTATTCAAGATGTTGTTTCTATGCTGTATTTCTGTCTGTTGTGCTATTTCTTTAAGGGCAGGTACTCCATTTCCTCTCAACCTTCCAGCTCTCTCAGAGCTGATTTGTAAAGTTCCAGATGTTAAGCCCACTAATTGTAAGAACTAATGAAATTTTGCCCATCTCATTTTCAAAGCCAAATGTTATGGGGATTCCCTGTGCCCGGGGTGCCTGGCATGAGGGTGTATTTCTCTCCTCTGAGTCTGCCATCCCTCCCTCTTAAAAGTGTTTAGCTTCCAAACGTATTTCTACTCTTCCTACTCTCCGCTCTGTGGCCTCTTCTCTACATTTAGCTGTGAAGTTTGTTATGCCAGTCTTCAGGTTATTTTCTGGGTCATTTATTCTGATGTGGGTTTTACCGAGTTGTATCCATGAGATACGCTAAGGGTCCTCCTACTCAGCCATCTTCTCCATTTTTTTTGGAACAGGTAATGCTTACATGTGGGTAAAAACTCCAAGGGGAGAAGCTTTACCTTAAAAGCCCCATTATATGTACGTGATGAATCACTAAATTTTACTCCTGAAATAATCATTACACTATACACTAACTTGGATTTAAATAAAGTATAAAATCTTTTAAAAGAATTATAAACCTATAAATAAATAAATGCCCTGTTCTCATCAGATCATCCTACCACTGCCTGTGAGGCAGGAAGGACAGATAGAATCCTCAGGTTATAGATGCAATAACTTAATCTGGCCAATATCAAGAAAGCTCACCTGCTGCTTATCATCATTATAGCTCTCTTCTGTACTCTGCAACCTCTACTTCTCCAAGTTCTGGAGAGATGATAATCCCATCTCAAACTTTACACTGAAAACTCAGCTAATCTACTTCAAATTCTCTCATCCATTATCCTTTCCATCTGAAATGTTCCATCTGCATCTGAAAATATTTCAGTCTGTCTTCTTTTTTTACCTTCTTGGCCCCAATCCTTGGCATGCCCTGTGACTTATCCCTTTTCCTCTACGAATTATTCATCTTGTCTCTAAAGTCTTCAGTCCTTGCCAGTTTAACCACTTTCCTCATCATCAGGTTTCCCAGTGTGACCCATATGACTGAAAAGGCCTTCACTTGCCCTTCCCATTTATTCCCTTAAGTTACCACCCTACTTCTCTCCTTTCTATCCTAGTCACTCACCACCCCTCCTCATGTCCCTAGAATGAATGAGTGAAATCCACTAGTCTGTTCTTGGTGCTTCAGCTCGTTGATCTCTGAAGCAGGTAGTACTGCTGCTCATCTCCTTTCTCTTGCTACGCTCTTGTTCTTGGTTCACCCCCAGTTCTCCTGTGTTCTTCCTTGGCCCTATTTGTCTGCCTCTCCTCTAACTGAAAGAGTGCCTTCAAATCTTGGACTTAAACCTTTTCTTTTCTTTTCTCTTCTCTCTCTCCCCACTCTGCTCCCATCTCTCTCTCACTCTCTCTGCCTCCCCCCTCCACACCCCACACACATTCCTTAGAGATGTTCCCCTGCTCAAAGTTTCATCTGTCAAATCCACATCCCTAGCCCTGAGTACTACTCTTGTATTTTAGCTTTCTTGGCGTCTTCACTAAGATAAAAATCATCATTCTCTCCTCAACCCCCCATATTAGCCATACATGGAGACTCCTATTTCTGAAAATATTACTCATATTTTCCCAGGTACCTAGGAATGAAATTTCAGAGTCATTTTGAACTTTTCCCCTTCCCTGCAAATCCAAATGATGACTCAAGGCGTGACTGCACTCAAATAATGTTTTGGTAAAAGATGTTTTACAGAGCAGACCTGTTATGCTAAATTCTGTCTCACAGTATTTCTATGACATTTTATTAAGACTAAGAGTGTGTAACAGGTACACTGAAAACTGGGAAGTGCTGAAGTTGGGAAGCCAGGACCCTGCGGTTCCTTCTCTGCCACTGACACTTAAGAATGACCTAGTATTATATTTAAAAGAATGACCTAGCTATTAAAACTCAAAACTGCTCTCGTGGTTATAATTTCAACACAGTTTAGGTTATCCAAGAACAAGCACAGAGTCATTTCTAAAGGAAGACAAGGACTATAAAAAGTAAAAAAAAAAAAAGAATAACAAGTCCTAAAAAAATTGCAGTTTATGGAGAAAAAAAGCAAGCTGCATTAAAACCCTACTACTCGGGGTTTTGTTTACATGCTGACAAATTCTTGAGCATATTCCTCTGTCATCTTCTACACTTTAAAAAGGTCAAGAAATCTGGAAAACTTCTTACCATCACTGCCTCGAGATGATATCGATTTCACATCAATGGACTCTTTCCTCCTGTTCTTGTATCTGAATGAATGAGACTCTAAGGATTTCAAGTTAATAATGGAAAAGTGAGTTTTCAGCTTATTTACAAGTGAAGTTTAGACACATTTCTTCCTCCGTATCTAATGAAAACAAGGTTTCTTTTAAAGCACTCTAAAATACTTCCGAGCAACAGCAAACCACTTTCTCTTCAACTCATCAACAACACAGAGTTATCAGTCATATTAATTGCAAAACAATGCTTTTTCCTTATAGCCATTATGTAAAGGTAATGGGGCTTTTTATCAAGAGTTATTTAGTTCCATTAATAAAATATCTTTTTAAAAATAAATATTAAAACTAGGGCGAATTTTGGGAGTTCATTTTGACCTGAAGGATAGTATAGGAAACTGGGTGAGGAAGGCTTTACAGGGATATATGTGGAAATAAAATACTAGTAAAATACACAGAAAGTTGAATTTACTTGAGAAACTATTATGGACTAAATTTAAATTTAGGCCCCTCTGAAAGGTCAGACCTCCAGAGGATCTTCTAGACTCTCCTTAGGATGTGATTTCATCAAATGAGGCATAGTGGAAATCCCAGGAAGGAAGAGAAGAAAAGGTAGGTTTATAATCCTAACAATTTCCATAACTCACCTCTCACTTTTGTCCCTATTTTCTAAGGGGAATAAAGCACTTCAATTCTGCACAGGTCTTTGCTGACTTTAACACTCAAAATATACTGTCACACTAATACAAGATTGAAGAATGGAGTGAAGACCAAGAGAGAAAAATGTCAGGGTGGCAGAGTTGGCTTCAGAAACATGCATTTTCAGGGCATTGGCTTCTTGTGGGAGGAACCCAGTAGCAAGGAGAGAAACTTAATCCTAACACAGAATTACTCCTTACTGTGTAAGGTAGGAGGCAGACATGCAGGTTCCATCAGGGAGAATACATTTCTTATTCATCAATAAATGTTCATATTCCAAGAAAGAAAAATAAGATGCAATCATGCTCTTTGATGAATTGTCTATTAATGGGGGGCCTGGGTGGCTCAGTCAGTTGGGTGTCTGACTCTTGATTTTGTCTCAGATCATGATCTTGCAGTTCAGAAGTTTGAGTCCCACATCAGGCTCTGCCCTGACAGTGCGGAGCCTACTTAGGATTCTGTCTCTCTAACCTCTCTTTCTGCCCCTCCCCGACTCTCAATCTCTCTCTCAAAACAAATAATCTTAAAAATTGTCTATTAACATCAAGAAAGGCACAAGAGAGAACAGGCGTTAATAGAAGCAATCAGTTCCAGAGCCAACTTGTCAAAATTCAAGTCTCCAGAATGCCATCTACTAGCTGTATAACCTTGGCAATGTTACTTCCCTGTGTTTTAGTATCTATGTCTATAAACTGGAGACAGTTACGGCCTCTCAGTTATAAGCTATTGTGAGACATAAATGAGTTAATCCATGCATAGCACTTAATGTAGTGCCTGCGACACAGAAATTATGTACTTCGTCCTGGCTGGCATTATTAATTACATCTGGTCATTTGCAAATATACCTTCTTTCTAGGCATACATGGGATCAGGTAATAATATCATTCTCTTTGCTGTTTTCACTTCATAATATGTCTTAAATTTTGTCATTTCTGAATCAGCTTTTTAACGATTTATTTTAGTGTCCTAAAAAATCTGATTCAATTAAAAAAGTTAAATCATCAACTAAGCTTGAATTATATTATACAGCTAAAGTGAAGAGCAGAATTATTATGAAGTTGATCTAAACACCATAACCATACAGCCTTGTTTTCTGGATTCTGCCTTAATAATTTTCCTCGCCTTGGATAGGAGTTTCAGTATTCATAAAGACACCTATAATTGGTGGCACCTTAAATGACATTGTTAGGATCATATGGCATCTTTCAAACTCTGAAAAACTAACAGTGGTCACTTGCAAAACATTCCTTTTTAGCCTCTTCAGTGACTTAATAATCATATATGTTCCTAACACTCATTTACCACATAATAAATTAAATCTAACTGAATAAACATTTAAGATTAAATTCAAGACTGGGGCACCTGGGTGCCTCAGTGGGTTGAGCATCTGACTTTGGTTCAGGTCATGATCTCATGGTTCCTGAGATCAAGCCCTGCATACGGCTCTTTGCTGACAGCTCAGAACCTGAAGCCTTGCTTCAAATTCTGTGCTTCTTTTTCTCTCTGCCCCTCCCCTGCTCATGCTCTGTGTATCACTCTCTCTCTCTCTCTGTCCCTCTCTCTTTCTCTCAAAAAATAAACATTTAAAATTTTGAAAAAAAAAGATTAACTTCAAGATTAAAAGATGTCACTCCTCAAAACGTAGTTTCTAAGTAGAACTAAAATAGGGAAGTGAGTCTTATGGCTTTGACCATGGCTGGTTAGTTGAATTCTAAATCATTCACTAGAAATTACTCAAAGATATATAACGCTTATTCTTCCTGATATGATGTCAGCTAAAATTAAGAGAATATAGCAATAGAAATTATTAAAAGTTAAGAGAAATTATTCTTCAATAAAGGCTGTTTAAGCCAGATAATTCCTTATTCATTCTCCCAAGAGATGCTTGTGGAATGAATTTACGGACCAAAGAAAATAAAGATGAAGGAGATTTAAGTAACTTTATTCAATGGCAAAAAGGATATAGTGTCGACAATTTTAAAAAATAGCGAACATTTACTGAGAATCGTGAACATTTACTGAGCACCTACTCTGCACCAGACATTGCGCTTCCATATTTACTTTAAATATAAATTGTCTTGTGTGATCATTATAACAATTCTGAAAGTATGTAGTATGATCTTCATTTTACCAGTGAGAAAATTTCAACTTGGAGAGATTACGTAGGTAGCTCAAAGTCAAAGGGCAGGTCAAATGGTGGAACCTATGTTTTGTAAGATGGGATAGTTTTAATCTATCAGTTCTGTGAGCATTTGTTGAGCCTCTTATGTGTAAGGCAATGCTGGGCACAGTAAGAGATAGTGAAAATGCTGACAACAGTTTTTGGCACCCAGAAGCTCGTAAGTTGATTAAAATAATACTCGTATAAGAGCTAAACTAAAACATGAGAGAGAGAGAGAGATGGAGGGAGGGACGGAGAGAGACTGAGAGGGAAGGGCAAGGGCAGAGGAAGGAAAAGGGCAGAGGAAGGGGAAGAGGATAACCAAGAGTTAAACAGCAGGTAGTCAGATATTATATACACTTTCTCCTTTACTTTTCCTAACAATGAGATGCACATTAATTCATTTTACAAGTGAACAAACTAAAGCTCAGAAAGATCAAATTAAGTCCGAGTATGCTAAAATATGGTCCATCCTAGAATCAAGGAAAGGGACTAAATAAGTAGCCCAGAGTCTAACTTTATGCATTAATGGTTGGGAAAACACTAACAAACAAAAGAATATCATGCGTGTGTGCAAGAACAAGAATTTTAAATTTCTGATATACTGATTTTTGCCTCTAATGATCAGAGAGATCCAGACTTTTCAAATACAGAAGTCAGAATCTAGTCATTTCCTCATTTGAGGGTTGAGGAAACAAAGGGTCAGACAGAGTACTGCACAAGGCATAAAGCAAGGGAGTGGGGACTGAAGTGGTGCCTCAGTGCCCTGGGCTTCCAGGACAGGCCAATCCACATTTTCTAATTAGACAGTCACCAACAGCTACAGAGAAAGGGCAGGCTGATCATGGTCTAACAACAGTGTGTCTCTCCTAGACTTCTGGCCACTCTGTTTTGGGTTTATCTGCTCTATGTGTTCTCCAGCCAGTAAGATAAAACCAGGATGAAAGAGGCATTCATTAGAAAAGGTTGCCATGAATGAAGATTTTAAAGTTTTGAAGGGATTCTGCTTTTATTCTGGCCCTCCAGTCTTCCAGAATCCACACTCACAATCCACATTCTGGGGTGTTGCCTGTCAATCTAGACTTCTTCAGAGTAATTTATAGACTTGAACCCACAAATGCCACTGGAGTGTGTAAGAGTGAAATTGAAGTATTCTCACCTGTCTGAGAATTGTCTCCTGAGTCACGATGAATCTTGTGAATCTAAAGTTGTTCAAAAAGTTTGGTAAAACAAGAGGAAGAAATTTTAAATATGGTATTAGCTGCATTTCCAGCCAACAATTTTATCAAAAAGCTCTGTAGACTCAAGAAGCAGATGTTACACAGATAATATGAACAGATGAAAGATGTACATCAAGTGATAATACTATAAATGCTCTATTACTTTCAGACACTTATAGAATGGCTGAACCTGAGAGCAAGGAGATACCCAAGGGATGCACTTTCTAACCAAAACATCTACATCTCCACTGAGCTATTCCCATTTTGACCTTTTGCAGAAATGCAGAAAGACAAAAAGCTATAACAAAAATTTTATAATGCTAACATATAATCTCGTTACATTTCAAGCATGTTATAAAATTTTTCTGTAGTATAAAAATAATCTGAATTTAAGCCTAGGATTTTTAAAAAACATCCTAAAAAGCTCTTCCAATGCTCCTTAATTATGGACAGAGCCAATTTACAAATGTTTATCCACAGTGAGATCTGAGCTTTGGATGCAGGCAGCTTAACACCTAGTTCTTTCTCATTATCAAATTTTTTGTGTGTGCTAATGATTTATGCTAATGTCAGTAAATATCTGCCAAATGATGAAGGAAGTCATTAACACTAGAAAATAATATATGCTTTGGGATGTTGCATTTTTTTCTGTTTATAAGTGAGCCACTGTTATGGAGCTGCAGTTATCTGTACCACACTTAAAATCATGCTCCTTTGCTGCTACCTTCCCCTACTCCCAGGCGTTTGGACAACCATGCCTTTGTAGCCACTCAATGAATGGGATAAGTTAACTTGAAAAACAAGACAGGTGAGCGTGTGGTACTATGAAAGAGGATTAGTATGGGCTAGCAACATCAACTGTAATAGCCAGAAGTTCCCTCTATCAGAGAATGGGTACAATGTTCCATCTTGACTGAACCATTGAAAAATAATCATGTAAAACTGAAATGTTAAGAAAGGGGTTTCTAGGAATCATTCTGCATAGTCCATTCCACATAATTAGAGAAGCAATTATATGGCCAGCCTGTGTGAGATCTTGGCCAAAATGTGACACTGATCCCATAATTATGGTGCCGTATTATTTCTTCTGTGAATGACTGCTTTATAGTTTTCCTTTACAGATGAAGACCATTTGCCTCAAAGCTACTGAGTACAGTGTGGATTTGTGATACTATATCAAATGAATACAACTTTTGCCTTGTGAATTGTTTTCTCAATCAACTTGAGCTCCAAAGCAAGTTATCTTTAAATATTTAGCTTTTCTCTCTGAATCACAATACATCTCTCCTTTAGGAACAAAGTCCTATGACTTCCCTGATTGCCTAAAAAGGCAGTTGTCTTGTCTATTGGTGACCCCCACAGGTGTGCTAATTGTGGAGCTCCTACAAGGTCAATGCGGCCTTTGTGTTCTCTCTAGATGAAGCCAGATGAATTCCAAGGTCGATTAATACATAGTCCAACCACATCTTTAGTAGGGGACTGCCCTGGTCCCAGACAGGGAGAAGAGGAGACAGGGAGGAGAGATGAGAGGTATCAGGTCCATCTGCTGAGGTAGCTTCCCTTCTATCTTTCTCCACACTGGATGTGGCATTTGGCACTTTTGGAGCTGAACTCCCTGCTCCCCCTCCAAAACCACTGCCCCTGAAATGGCTCATCTACATCTGCTGGAGTCTCTCCGAGGGACAGTAACAGAAACTAGAAATACTCCTTGATGTCACTTGCTCTACAAGCAGAGGTTGTGCAGGGCAAGGTCAGCACCTGCCACCCAGGATCCTATTTCATGAGTCACTTCATGACCCACTGCAGTAGGAGGAATAATATAATAATATTATATATATATATATATAAAATAATAATGCTCACCACCTCCATCCCTTTTACAACTAAAGACTCATCTGGATGAAAAAAAAATTCTTCAAGAATTTGAATTTTTTTCTTGGAGGTCTAAACCCAGCATTTAAAACTTGGCATGAATGATTCCACTAAAATTATTTTCTCATAATTCTTGGTCATGCTCACTGAGGAAGTAAACAGGGAATGAGTGGTTCTATAGTTTGTTGTTCTCTGGTAGGCAGCCAAGCAGAGAATATGGGCCTGAGGACTGTAGGGCAGGAAGAGCGATGAAGCACCTGTGCCCATGACAATAGCAGCCATGTCACCATTAAGAATATTGGTGGTTTGGGGCACCTGGGTGGCTCAGTTGGTTAAGCATTCAACTCTTGATTTCAGCTCAGGTCATGATCTTATGGTTTGTGGGTTCAAACCCTATGCTGGGCTCTGTGCTGATGGCATGGAGCTGCTCGGGATTCTCTTCCTCTCTCTCTGCCCCTCCCCTGTTCACACATTCTCTCTCTCAAAATAAACAAAAATTTTAAAAAAAGGAATATTGGCATTTCATGGGAAGAGGTCAAAATAATGACATGAAGAATTTGAAAGAGGCTGATTCCAACCGTAATGATAAGTTTTATGAATTCAATACTGCAGATGGCGTAGAAATAGCAAGAGAATTAGAATTAGAAGTAGAGCCTGAACCAGGGTGATCTCTGTGTAGAGAGCCCCAAGACCCCATGGCTTGCACCCACTTCAGCTTCAGGTGTCCTGCCAGGGCATCCTCTGTGCAGAAAGTTCCGAGAATGCCTCAGAATATGTACACTTCAGCTCCAGTCAGCCAATGTCACCAGGCACACACAGTCTACACAGGGGATAACAGTACACAACATCATTCCTTCTAGGTTAAAATAAGTAGCTGTTACACCTAATTCAGAGAAACAAACACAGAAAGTCAAGCAAAATAAGGAGACAGAGGACTATGTGGAAATTTAGTGAGAGCTTCAACAGAGAGAAATATAAAAAAGAACCAATCAGAGTTGAAGAATAAAATAACTAAAATGAAAAAAATATACTAAAGGAAATCAATGGTAGATTAAAGGATGCAGAATGTATCAGTGATCAGGAAGGCAGGATAATGGAAAGCACCCAAACTGTACAACAAAAGGAAAAAAGAATTTTTAAAAAATGAGGATAAGTTAGGGGATCTCTTTGATCATATCAAGCAAACAAACACTAGCATTATAAGGATCCCAGAAGGAGAAGAGAAAGGGCATAAAACTTACTTGAAAAAACAATAGCTGAAAACTTCCCTAACATGAAGAACAAAAGAGACATCCAGTTTCAGGAGGCACAGAGAATTCCACATCATGAACCCAAAGAGGTCCACACCACAACACCTAATAATTGAAGCGTCAAAGTTTAAAAACAAAGAGAATTTTAAAAACAGAAAGAAACAAGTAGTTATGTATAAGGGAAACCTCATAAGGCTGTCAGCTGATTTTTCAGTGAAACATTGTAGGCCACAAAGGGAGTGGCATCATATATTCAAAGTGCTGAAAGAAAAAATCCTGAAATCAAGAATATTCTATGTAGCAAAATTATCATTCAGAGCTGAAGGAGAAATGGAGTTTCCCATAAAAAACGTTAAAGGAATTCATCACCAAGATACTTGTCTTACAAGAAATGTTAAAAAGACCTCTTTAAATAGAAAAGAAAGGACTGTAATTAGAAAGAAGAATATTACAAAAGGCAAGGGGGATTCACAAAATAAAAATTTGTAAAGAGATGTGCACATACATAAAATGTGGAAGGGGCTAGTAAAATAAAGTTCTTTCAGAATGTTTCAAACTTAAGTGACCATCAACTTAACATAGACTGTTACATACTTAGGAAAACCTGTAACAGATACACATACACAAAAAGAAAAAGAAAGCCAAGCATAACACTAGAGAAAATTTAAAAATCACAAGGAAAGAGAATAAGACAGGAGGAAAAGAGTTACTTCTATATGTAAATGGTCTAAGGGCTCCAATCAAGACACAGGGTGAATGAATGGAATAAAGAAAAACAAAAACAAAAACAAGGCCTATCTATATGCTTCCTAAAAGAGAATCACTTCAGACCTAAGGACACATACAGACTAAAGTAAAAGGATGGAAAAAGATATTCCATGTAAATGCAAGTGGAAAAAAGAAAAAAAAAAAAGCCAGGTAGCAAATTTATATCAAAGTAGACTTTAAAAGGAAATACTGTAACAAGAGACAAAGGAGGACACTACATAATGATAGAGGGATCAATCCAACAAAAGAATATAAAAATACTAAAAACTATACACCAATTTAAAGATCTACACACCCAACATCAATCTAACAAGAAAATATAACAATTTTAAATATCTATGCACTCAAAATTGAACCACCTACATATGTAAAGCAAATATTAACTGAAGGAAGAAAGTGACAGAAATCTGATACAAGAGTAGGAAACTTTAACAGGCCCCTTACATCAATGGATAGATCATACAGACAGAAAATCAGTAAGAAAACAGTGGCTTTGAACAACACATTATACCAGGTAGAATGAACAAATATATACAGAACACTGCATCCAAAACAGCACAGTACACACTCTTTTCAAGTACTTATGGAACATTCTCCAGCATAGATCACCTGTTAGGCCTCAAAACAAATCTCAAAAAAATTTAAGAACACTCTAACAATATCAAGCATCTTTTACCAACCAGAACAGTATAAAACTGTTCAGAAATCAATTACAAGAAAAAAAATCCACAAACACATGGAGGCCAAACAACATGCTACTAAACCACCAATGAGTCAACAAAGAGATCAAAGAGGAGACAACAACAACAAAAAATACATGGAGACAGATGAAAATGCAAACATATTGGTCCAAAATCTTTGGGAGACAGCAAAAGCAGTTTTAAGAGTAAAATTTATAGTGATACAAGCTTACATCTAAAAACAAACAAAAAAAATTTTCAACAATCTAACCTTTACCAAGAGGAGCTAGAAAAAGAAAAAGGAAATCCAAAGTCATTAGGAAGAAGGAAGAAGGAAATAATAAAGAGCAGAAACAAATGAAATAGAGACAAAAAAATAGAAAAGATCACTGAAACCAACAGCTGGTTGGAAAAGACAGCAAAATTGATAAGCCTTTACCCAGACTCATTAAGAAAAAAAAGAGGACTCAAATAAGTAAAATCAAAAAAGAAAAAGGAGAGGTAACAACTGATACCACAGAAATATGAAAAATTATATGCCAACAAATTGTACAACCTAGAAGAAATGGATAAATTCCTAGAAACGCACCAAATTCCAAAACTGAGTCAAGAAGAAATAGAAAATATCAACAGATTAGTAACTACTATGAAACTGAATCGGTAATCAAAAATTTCCAACAGGGGCGCCCGGGTGGCTTAGTTGGTTAAGCGTCCAACTTTCGCTCAGGTCATGACCTCGCGGTTCGTGGGTTCGAGCCCCGCGTCGGGCTCTGTGCTGACTGCCAGCTCAGAGCCTGGAGCCTGTTTCAGAGTCTGTCACTCCCTCTCTCTCTGACCCTCCCCTGCTCATGCTGTCTCTCTCTCTCCTAGAAATAAATAAAATATTAAAAAAAAAAAAAAATTTCCAACAAAGAAAAGTTCAGGACCACATAGATTCACGGATGAATTCTACCAAGCATTTAGAGGACACGTATTCTTCTCAAATTATCTTTAAAAAATGAGGAAAATAAAAGAAAGAAAGCTTCCAAATACATATACAAGACCAGCATTACCCTAATACCAAAACCAGAGAAACACCCTTGGAAAACAACAATGGAATGCAACTACAGGCAATGTTCCTGATAAAAAGAGATGCAAATTATTCAACAAAATGTTAACAAACTGAATTCAGCAATACATTAAAAATGTCATGCACCATGATGAAGAAGGATTTACTCTGGAGATTCAAGAACGGTTTAATATCCAGAAATCCATCAGTGACACTACATCAACTAAATGAACAATAAAAATCACATGATCTCAACAGATGGAGAAAAAGCATTTGACAAAATCCAATGTTCATTCATGATAAAAACTCTCAATAAAGTGAGTATAGAGGGAACCTCAACTTAATAAAGGCCATATATGACAAACAATTAACATTACACTCAGTGGTGAAAAAGTAAGAGCTTTATCTCTTAGATCAGGGACACAACAAAGATGTCCACCCTCACCACTTTTATTCAACAGAATAATGGAAGTCCTACTCACAGCAATTAGACAAGAAATAAAATGTATTGAAATGGTAAGGAAAAAGTCAAACTGCCACTATTTGCAGAGGATATACTATACATAGAACATCCTCAAGACTCCACCAAAAAACTCCCCCAAAATCTATTAAAAGTAATAAATAAGGGGCATCTGGGTGGCTCAGTCCGTTAAATGTCCAACTCTTGATCTCAGTTCAGGGCATGATCTCACAGTTTGTGAGCTCCAGCCCAGCATCAGGCTCTGTACTGTTAGCTTGGGATTCAGTCTCTCTCTCTCTCTCTCTCTGTTCCTCACCTAGTCACTCTCCATTTCTCTCAAAAATAAATAAACTTAAAAAAAAATTAATAAATGTATTCAGTAAAGTTTCCGGATTAAAAAATACAAAAATCTGTTGCATTTCCACACACTAATATCAATGTAACAGAAAAAGAAATGAAGAAAACAATTCCATTTACAATTGCATCAAAAAGAGTAAAATACCTAGGAATAAATTTAACCAAGGATATTAAAAACCTATACTGTGAAAACTGTGAAACACTGATGAAAGAAATTCCACATGACACAAACAAATGGAAAGACATTCCATGCTCATGGACTGGAAGAATACTGTTAAACTGTGCATACTGTGCAAAGCAACCTACGGATTCAATGCAGTCTCTATCAAAATACCAACAGCAGTTTTCACAGAATTACAATACAAATACCAAAATTTGTATGAGACCACAAAAGACACCGAAGAGCCAAAGCAATCTTCAGACAAACAAATCTGGAGTCACCTGAGTGGCTGAGATGGTTAAGCACTGACTCTTGATTTCAGCTCAGATCTTGATCTCATGGTTTGTGAGATCAAGCTCCATGTCAGGCTCTATACTGACTGTGCAAAGCCTGCTTGGGATTTTCTCTCTCCCTCTCTGCCCCTTCCCTGCTCGCTCGTGTGTGCGCTCTCTCTCTCTCAAAATAAACTTTTTTTTTTTTTAAAAAAGACAACTCTGAAAGTATCACAATCCCAGATTTCAAACCTATAATAATTTAAAAAGTATGGTAATGGCACAAAAAATAAGGCAATGGAACAGGATAAGAAAGCCCCGAAATAAACCTACAATTACATGGCCAATTAGTTTATGACAAGGAAGGCAAGGATACACAATGGGGGAAAAGACGGTCTCTTCATAAAATGATGCTGAGAAAACTGGGCTATAACTAAGGTAGAACTGTGTGTCAACTGTACTTAAATTAAAAATAAAATACATATTTAAAAAGCAGAGCTTGAAGATGTGACTGAATTACGGCAATCTCATAGGACTTTACCAAACAAAGAATTGCTTCTTGTGGATGAACATATAAAGTGGTTTTTTGACATAGAATCTGCTCCTGATGAAGATACTGTGAAGATTGTTGAAATGACAACAAAGAATTTAGAATACCACATAAACATAGCTGTAAAGACAGGGCAGGGTTTGAGAGGACTATTTTGAAAGAAGTTCTACTATGAGTTGGATGCTATCAAATAGCATCACATAGTACCTGGAAATTGTTGGGGAAAGAAAATGCCAATCAGTGTGGCAAACTTCATTGTTGTCTCATTTTAAGAAATGGCCATGGCAACTCCAGCCTGCAGCACCCACCACCCTGATCAGTCATCAATCCTAAGGCAAGACCCTCCACCAGGAAAAAGATTACGACTCACTGAAAACTCAGAGGATGGTTAGCATTTTTTTTTTTTAGAAATGAAATAATTTTAAATTAAGGTATGTACATTGTCTTTCTATACATAATGCTATTATACACTTAACAGACTACAGTAGAGTGTAAACATAACTTTTATATGCCCTGGGAGACCCCATGGGGTTCATTTGACTTGCTTTATTGAGATACTCACTTCACTCCCATGGTCTGGAGCCAAACCTGCACTGTCTCCAAAGTATGCCTGTATACTGTTTGCTTTTGTGTCTCCCTCACTCCCAAATAGTATGAAAAGAGGTTATAACTCTGGCTAAAATGAAGACAAGTACTATATTCTAAACTTAGTGTAGCTTACAAAGCCAACTTATTAACAAATCTTTTTTTTTTTTTTTAAGGTTGAACATACTTGATCAACAACTTCAAGACAAAACTGAATGCTTTCATGTATGTGACAAGACTTCAGGAATACCATGGAGCTCGAATGCTGGATGAGAGATGTGATCACAGAAACTGAGTCATTTGAGACCCTCCCTTCATTTACATGTAATAAAAATGACCGTGTGAGTGATCTAATAAAGAATTTCTTTGATCATCTTTCTTTAGTGAAAATACTTTGATGAGTATTTCCTCAGATGCTAAAAAGCATTTGATGCATAGATCAAAGATGTTTTCTGTCTACTCTATTTTCAAAAATTATTTGATAACACACTTCTCAAAATTCCCACCCAAACGGCAAACAAACACCAAATGGTGCAA
The DNA here is from genome assembly GCF_008692635.1 of Crocuta crocuta. Taxonomy (NCBI): domain Eukaryota; kingdom Metazoa; phylum Chordata; class Mammalia; order Carnivora; family Hyaenidae; genus Crocuta; species Crocuta crocuta. Next base: position 5,475,926 of record NW_027529433.1, read on the forward strand.
AGCCAGATATAGTATGTTCAGATATCACCTGTATCCCTCAGTCAACATTTTCTTGCCTTAGGGCTAGTGCCCACCGGCCCCACACTCAACATGCACTTGCAAGAGCCATTACAAAGAAGCACTCTCATTATGTAGCCAGTGATAATTCTTTTTAAAAAATCTTTATCTCATGAAAAAACATTAGTTCAGGTACCATTCCAGTTTAAATGTTTTATCTTTTGTTCCCTTGTCAGTTTCTCTTTGAATGGCTTTCAAAGACCTGCAATGTAAGCACCACTTTGCTTCACACCTGGAAAATACTGAGTTTTCTAATATGAAAATAGGACAGTGGTTCTCAAGCTTCAGCATGAGTAGAATCACCTAAAGGGCTTGTTCAAATAGTTGCAGGGGGCCACCCCCAGCATTTCTGACTCACCAGGTCTGGGTGGAGCCTAGAATCTGGATCTCTAGTAAGTTCCCAGATGAAAATGTGCGGACCTGGGGGCCATGTTGTAAAACGAGGACACCCTACTCACAGTGCTCTGGGCACCAGCCACTTTGCTGACACCCGGGAGCTTGTCAGAACTACTGACTCTCAGACTCTCCAGACTCACTGAATGAGAATCCATAGTCTAACAGTTAATCTCCAGGTGATTTTAACATTACAGTGATTTGAAAATCACTGATTTAAGTGAAAACATCTCAGGCATGCCAACAGATGTCCTCATGTCTCCATTTCTAGTTGTATAAACCTGGGAAATTGTGAACTACACTGAGTCTCGGTTTCCTTGTTGGTAAATGGGGACCAATGCCTACTATTTAGGATCTAGATCAAAGGGAATAATGTGTGTAAAATGCCAAGCGCAGTAGCTTCCAAAGTGGCCTTTTACTAGAATTACCTGGAAGGCTTGTGAGAGCACAGTGCTGGGCTCCACGCCCACAATTTCTGTTTTAGTAGATCCAGGCTGGGAGTTGAGGGTTTGTGTTTCTAACAAGTTCTCTGGGAGGCTGAGGCAGCTGATCCAGGGGCCTTTCTGTGAGAACCACCGGACTAGCCCATGGCTGGTGCCCAGATAATGCTGGTTCCCTTTGCCTTCTCTTTCAGAGATGTATCCTGTTTGTGGAGAATCTGGATTCAGGGATGTTTACATTGTTTATTATCTCAGGACTGATTGTGGTTTACAAAAATCATTTCCTTGAAAGCACACACTGAGCATATGTGGTGTGCTCCAATGTCTATGTTTCTCACTTTTGTGCTGTCATTCACTTAGCCTGTGTCTCTCACTGCTCAGGGACAAAGAAAACATAGAAACAGCTGCAGAAGGAAATTCCATTTTCCTTAAAGTTTCTTGCTCTTAAAGAATTGTCACAGATAGCACTTTTGTGAAACACTTTTACGTGTAAACTCCCGTGCCTGCTCGATTTTGTCAAGAGAATGAGGCAATTGCAAAGATCGCAGTTTCCCACTCCTGTTCCACTAGTGCTCCACAGAGTCATTCAAGTGTTTAATGACATGGGGGCTTCTGTTGCACCGTGATTAGCTTAAGACAGAAGCAAGCAGCAGGACCTTCGCTTCACAAATCAAGCTCTTTGACAGCTACTGCAGAGAGGGGAGAGCACAAAGGAAAAATTAGTAATAATTAGAGAACAGAAAAGTACAACAGCTTTATCACTGTGTGTCCTGAGTTCTGAAAATGCTGTTCATTAGAATCTCTGTTTACATTTTGTGCACAAAAGGGCATCTTCTAATTGATATTTCACTTTCTAGTTCAACTCAAGAAATATTTATTGGGCCTAAAGAGACAAAGATGGTTAGAACAGTCCCTGCTTTCAAATGATTCAGTGTATAATAGGGGACAAAAACCAAGTACTGTCAAAATGAATCTATTCATTAAGTGTTTGTTGAGTGTATACTGTGTGTTAGGTAATGTTTTAGGTACCAGGGACGTGACTGAGAACAAAAGATGGTTTCAGTAAACTGGTTCAGAAGTGCCAAAGACAGGATTTTGCAAGGGGTGGGATGGTGAGGGTTTAAAAGTTTAGGGGATTCCAAAATATGACACCAAGTAGCCTTGTATCATATATTCAAGTCATTTACTCTTCAGCTCTTTCCCAAGCCTCCTGAGTATATCAAGGGGAAAGCCTCAGAATGGTGCTATTATCTTCAACACCTACCACTTTGTAAAGAAAGGGGGCTCAGTCTCAGAGTTCAGACAGTACTGACTGTCAAGAATTTAATACACTGAGGGGTATTCTCTATGGTACCTATATTTACTGTTACCTTCCATTGTGGTTAGTGATAGTGATATTCCACTTCATGGTAATAATTATTATGGGGTACAAAATTTTAAAAGTGACTCTAAAGAAAAACATTAAATATGAATAGGCTAGGTGGTACCTAGATATGCAAATAGTCAAGATCCAGGAGCACTCCAAATGTGGGAAACAGAGTCATGAGCAATGTGCCCACCCTTGACCTCCCAAATGCTGTGGCTTCAGGGGAGAGGAAGAGGGGCAGAAGTAGCACCCTGTGAACTAGAGAGGCTGTGGAAGTCACACTGACCAGCCAGCAGCTGGCTGGACCTGGCAGGCCCTTCTAAGCTTAGCTTTCTCATGTCAGATGGATGGGCGCATGCTCAGCAGCATCTGACAGGGTTCCCAGCCGCCATCACTAGTTCCCAATTCCCAGTGGCCCTCTGCACAGCCCTATGCTGCCTGTGTCTCTCACTTCTGTGTCACTGCTGCCATTTCTGGTCCTAAGCTGCCAGTCTATACTAGTAAATGAGACCATTAACCTAATTTGGACTGGAAATGAAATGCTCCCTTAGGAATGAAGACACAAGAGGGGTATTAAACAATGCTCCTTTGCCCTGAAAAGGGGTAACAAGATGGATGAATCAATCAGGATCCATAATTTTTAAAAAGTATATAAATCCCGTGTAGCAGGGGCAGATTTTTTCCCCTTCTGGACACAATAGCAATGGCACTCAGACCGAAGCAGGAACACTGTTACTAGAAGGCTGTAATTGTACCTCTTCCTTCAGTCAGTAATGGCTCTGAGTGGAGTCTGGTGATGACGGCTAGCTGTAGGAGAACAATTAATTTTCCAGGGCGGCCTGGCTGACCAAAGGGACATAGGAACAGACGGCATCAAATACAGTAATGAGATACATCCTCACTTTAAACAGAGAGATGGGGTTTCATTTCCTCTTTCCCCAGCTTTTCAATTCTACAGATTCTGGTACTAGTATGGTGAAGATGTACCAGGAAAAAGTATCTAAAATTTCTGTCTGAAATCAGCTGGAAACCCAAACTTAAAATGTAACTACTTTCTGTTACAGTTTTGGTCCTGTCCAGGTAATAATTTGAGATCACTTAGACTGGTCCACTCGTCTCACCTGAGCCTCCCTTCCTAGAGCTATTCACGTGGAGCCTCATCACCAGGTTCTCACAGTAGAACCCTTGGGCCTGCAGCCTTCCTCAAGGCATCAAACTACTGGCCATTCCACTGCAGATGGGTCTGCTTCGGTAGAGAAGACAATGTAGTACAACCTGATGTGACTGTTTACCACCCTACCAAGAATGCTTATCAATAGAAACTCCTAGACACAGCTGGTGCTTCCTTAGTGATCTCATCAGGGGCAATGGCACACCATCTAAATCATCACACATGTGGCAACTATTTGACACTTCCCTGGGATGGCAATGTTCTGTCTCCAAGGTCTAACATCCACATTAACAAGGCAATTTCTTAAGAATTAGAGAACCTACGAAAGTCACAGGTGAAGTCTATCTAACATTTCAGATGAGTTAATATCTATTCTTCTCTATTCCAAAAAAAAAAAAAAAAGGAAGAGGAGGAAGGAAATCTTCCAAATACATTGTATGAGGCCAGCAATACTGATATCAAAGCCAGACAAAAACAATAAACAAACAAAAAAACCAAAACAACAACAAACCAGAGGTCAATATCCTTGATGAACACAGATATAAAAATCTTCAACACAATATTAGCAAGCTGAATTCAACAATGTATTAAAAAGATCATTCACCAGTATCAAGTGTGATTTATTCCGAGGATGCAAAAATAATTCAATATCTGCAAATCAATGAACATGATACACCAAAGAGACAAAATGAAAAATAAAAATCATATAATCATCTCAATAGTTGCAAACAAAGCATCTGACAAAATTCAACATCTATTCATGAAAATAACTCATAGAAACGTACGTTTCTAGGTATGATACGTCAACGCCATAAGAGCCATGCATGACAATCACAGCTAACATCACACTCAATGGTGAAAAAGTGAGAGCTTTACCTTTAAAGTCAGGAACACAACAAGGATGTCCACTCACACCGCTTTCATTCAACATACTGACAGAAGTCCCACCACACCAATCAGACAAGAAATAAAAGACATCCAAATGGTAAGGAACAAGTCAAACTGTCATATGCAGGTGACATGACACTATACACAGAAAACCCTAAAGATTCCACCAAAAACTATTAAATAAATTCAGTAAATTTGCAGACACAAAATTAATACAGAAATCTGTTGCATTTCCACGTACCAATAATGACGTGGCAGAATAACCAATGATGAAAATAACACCATTTACAATTCCATCAAAAAGAATAAAATACCTAGGATAAACCAAGGAGGTGGAAGACCTATACTCTGAAAACTATAAAACATTGAGGAAGGAAACTGAAGATGACACAAACAAATGGAAAAATATTAGTACTATGTGCATACTACCCAAAGCACTCTACAGATTTAATGTAATCCTTATTAAAATACCGAAAGTATTTCCCACAGAACAAGAAAAACTAATACTAAAATTTGTATGGAGCCAGAGAAGACCTCAAATAGCCAAAGGAGGTGTGAAAAAAAAAAAGTTGGAGGTATCACAATCCCAGATTTCAGGATATTCTACAAAGCTATAATAATCAAAACATTATGGTATTGGCACAAAAACAGATACACAGATCAACAGAACAAGACAGAGAGTGCAGAAATAAACCTACATGTATATGGTCAATTAACCTATGACAAAGGAAACAAGAATATACAATGGGGGAAAGACAGTCTCTTCAATAAATGGCGCTGGACACACTGGACCGCGACATGGAAAAGAATGAAACTGGACAGCTTTGCTCCACCATACACAAAAATTAACACCCAAGGATTAAACACCTAAATGTGAGACCTGGAACCATAAAACTCCCTAGAAGAAAATGTAAGCAATAATCTAAGCAATATTTTTCTGGATATGTCTCCTCAGGCAAGGCAAACAAAAATAAACTACTGGGACCACACCAAAATAAAAAGCTTTTGCAGAGCAAAGGAAAACATCAATAAAATGGAAAGGTAACCTAATAAATGAGAGAAGATATTTGCAAATGATGTATCTGAAAAGGGGTTAATACCTAAACTCTATAAAGAACTTATATAATTAAATACCAAGATAACAAAGAATCTGATTTAAAAACAGGCAGAGGACCTGAATAGACATTCTTTCCAAAGAAGACACACAGATGGCCTACAGACACAGGAAAAGATGCTTAACATCACTAATCACCAGGGAAATGCAAATCAAAATCACAATGAGATATCGCCTCATGCATGTTAGAATGGCTAGTAACAAAAATGCAAGAAATAACAAATGTTGGTGAGGATGTGGAAGAAATAGAATCCTCATGCACAACTGGTGGGAGTGTAAATTGCCACAGAAATTGTGGAAAACAATGGAGGTTTTTCAAAAAATAAAAAATAGAATTACCATAGAATCCAGAAATTCCACTACTGGGTGTGTACCCAAAGAAAATGAAAACACTAACTTGAGAAGATACATGTTCCTTCATGTTTACTGCAGCAATATTTACAATACCCAATATATGGAAGCAACCTCAGTGTCCGTCAACTAAAAACTGGACAGAGAAGATATGTCACACACACATACACACAAAAATCACACACAGGAATATTATTCAGCCATAAAAAAGAATGAAATCTTGCCATTTGAAACCACATGGATGGAACTAGAGGATATTATGCTAAGCAAAGTAAGTCAGAGAGAAAGACAAACACCCTCTGCTTTCACTCATATGTAGAATCTAAAAACAACTGAATAAATAAATAAAGCAGAAACAGATCTATAAACACAGAGAACAAACTGGTGGCTGCCAGATGGGAAGGGGGGGCAGGCAACTTGGGTGAAGGGGAAGAGGAAGTACACGTCCCCAGTTAGAGAATAAATAAGTCACAAGGATAAAAGGTACAGCACAGGGAATATAGTCAATGATACTGTAACAGTGTTGTATGTGACAGATGGTAGCTACACTTATTGTACACCTGAAACAAACATAATATTGTGTATCAACTACCCTTAAATAATATATCATGTCTGATCATATACCAAAAAGAAAAAAAGAACTAGAGCTCCCAGAGTTGAGAAGTGTGTGGGAGACTGGTTTAGTCCCACAGCCCGTAGGCAGTGAAGACATCTACTGACATCATGGAGGGAGGAGGTACTGGGACAAAGTGTTGAGGGGATTTGCCTAAGGGGACAGACCTGAAAAGAGAGAGGGGGGAAAGGACAGAATATGTGTTCATGCTGCCTGCTCAGTCATCTTCAGTGCTCAGAAAGAGCAGGTATTTGGTTAAACACTAGAAAAATATTTCTCTTAATTTTTTAAAATATATGTTTAGGCCAAAAATCACAGCGCTCTCTTGTGGGGTTTACAATATATATGAAAATTATAGCAAAAAAGGATAGGAAGGAGAGTTGGTAAATAGACAGTTGCCAGGTTTCTATGCTTCACAAGAAATGGTACAATGGTGCGTTAAGTAGTAGACTGTGTCAGGTTATGGTTGTAGTAATCCCTAGATCAACCAATAAGAAATCCAGAGATTTAACAAAAAGCCAGTAGATAAATTGAAGAGCATTTTAAAAATTGTTTAATCTAAAAGAAGGACTGTATAAAAAAACAGAGAAAAACAGAAACAAAACAGAGACAAATAGCAAATAAAATGGTAAAGCCAAACCCAACCATATCCATAAAGACATTAAATGTTAATGAATTAAACATTGTAATGAAGACATAGAGACAGTCAGAACTGTTAAAAATCAAACCCCAACAATATGCTAACCACAAGAAATACACCTTAAATAGACATACAGATTCAAAGTAAATGGGTGGGAAAAGATACATCATGCAAACAAAGTTAAGAAGGCTAGGATGGTTATATTAATATCAACTAGAATAGATTTTAAGATAGAGTATTATGAGATATAAAGTTGGATTTCCCATAATGATAAAAGCATCAACTCATCAGAAAGACAGAATAATCAATTATCTAGATTACTTAACAACAGAGCTTCAAAACACATGAAACAAAATTTGATAGATTTAAAGGGAGAAACAGACACATTCACAATCACAGGTGAGGATCTTAACACCACTTATAGCACTTGACTGAACTAGAAATTAAGTAATAAAAACACAGAAGATATGGAGAATGCAATCAACCACCCTGACCCTCACTGGCATTTATAGAGCACTACTCAACAACAGAATACATAACTTTTCAAATGAATTTGAATGTTAATGGAACAGATGTGCATCTGGACATAACACATGTCTCAATAATTTTAAATAGATTCAAATCACAGAAGGTATGTTATCTTGACCACATTAAGTTAGAAACCAGTAACAGAAATCTATAAAATTCCGAAATATTTGGAAAGTAAAAAACACACTTTAAATAGCTCATGGACAAAAGAAGAAATAAAAAAAAAAAAAAGAAATTAGAAAGCATTTTGAACTGAATGAAAATGAGAAGAGTTAAGGCCATGGGCTGCAATCTTTAGAAGAACCTGTTTGCAGAGTTAGCCACTGGCCGGTGTCTGAGAACTTGACTTTTGGAATGTTTCCTACAATGACAAGGCAGGTTAGGCCATTTAGAGTACTGACACCTGCTTTCCTTCCGGGATATGGGATTTCTGAGATCTGTGTCTGGTTCTTGTGCCTCTTTTCTTTTCAAGAGGAACATTCTCCAGGACAGATCACATGCTAGGCCACAAAACAAGTCTCAATAAATGTAAGAACAATGGAATAATATCGAGCATCTGTATGAAAGTATATGAAACTAGAAATCAATTATAAGGGAAAAAAACTTTGAAAACCCAAAAAAAGAGGAGGCTAAACAAATGTTATTAAACAACCAATAGGTCAACCAAGAAGTCAAAGAGGACATTTAAAAATACCAAGAGACTTTTAAATACAGACAACAAACTGAGGGTTGCTGGCAGGGCGCTGGATCAGGAGATGGACTAAATGAGAGATGGGCATTAATAAGGGCACTTGTTGGGATGAGCACTGGGTGTTCTACTTCAGTTTTGAATCACTGAATTCTGTTCCTGAAATCATTATTACACTGTATGTTAACTAATTTGGATTTAAAATTTTTAAAATGTTATCAAAAGATAAATAAAAATAAATTCTCCTGGTAGTAAAAAAAAAAAACCCAAAAAGATAAAAGAAAAAACTTGTAAAGCAGCAAGAGAAAAGGAGACAGCTACATTCAAAAGAAACCCCATAAGTCTATCAGCAGATATTTCAGCAGAAACTTTGCAGACCAGAAGGGAGTGGCATGACATATCCCAACTGCTGACAGAAAAAAATGTGCAGCCAAAAATACTCTTTCCAGGAAAACTATCATTCAGAATAGAAGGAGAAATAAGAAGTTTCTCAGACAAACAAAAATTAAATGATTTCATGACCACTAAACCAGCCCTGCAAGAAACATTAAAGGGGACTGAATGGAAAGGAAAGATCATAAGGCAGAGTATAAAAGGTAGGAAACACAAAAGCAGTAAAAAAATCACTATTTCTGTAAAAAATCAGTCAAGGGATTCTCACAGACTAAAAAGATGTAAAATAGCACACCACATATCTAAAACATGGAGATGAGTGAAGAATGGATTCAAACTTAAGTGATCATCAATTTAACATAGACTGCTACATGCAGAAAATGTCATATGCAAATTTAATGGTAACCACAAATCAAAAACTAGTAATAGGTGTGCAAAGAATAAAGAGAAAGGAATCCAAGTATATCACTAAAGTAAACAAGCAAATCACGAAAGAGAGCAAGGATCAGAGAAAACTACAAAAACAACCACAAAACAAGCAACAAAATGGCAATAAAAACATAACAATAAATACATTTCATGTAATTGGACTAAGTGCTCCAATCAAAAGACAAAGGATGTCAGTGGCTAAAAAAAAATAAGATCCATCTATATGTTGTCAAAGAAAGACTCACCAGACCTAAAGATGCCTGTAGATGGAAAGAGAGGAATGTAGAAACATTTATCATATAAGTGGATGTCATAAAAAAAAGCTGGAGGAGCCATACTTATATCAGATAAACTAGACTTTAAAACAAAGACTGTAACAAGAGACAAAGAAGGACACTATAAAATAATAATGGGAACGATCCAACAGGAAGATGTAAGAGTTGTAAATATTTATGCACTCATCATGGAAGCATTCAAATAGATAAAACAGTTAAAAACAAACATAAAGGAACTAATTAATAATAATACGGTAATACTAGGGTACCATAACTACCCACTTGCATCAATGGGCAAATTGTCCAAATAGAAAACTAGCAAGGTGGGGTGCCTGGGTGGCTCAGTTAGTTAAGCAACCGACTTCGGCTCAGGTCATGATCTCATGGTTTGTGGGCTCAAGCCCTGCATCGGGTTCTGTGCTGGCAGCTCAGAGCCTGGAGCCTGTTTCAGATTCTGTGTCTCCCTCTCTCTCTGCCCCTCCCCTGCTCATGTTCTGTCTCTCTCTGTCTCAAAAATAAAGAAACTATAAAAAAAAAAAAAAAAGAAAGAAAGAAGGAAAGAAAACTAACAAGGAAACAAAGGCTTTGAATGACACAATGGACCATTGATCTGACAGATATATTCAGAACATTCCATCCTAAAGCACAGGATACACATTCTTTTCAAGTGCACCCAGAACATTCTCCAGAAGAGATCACGTATTAGCCTGCAAAACCAAACTCAGCAAATTCAAGAAGACTGAAGTCATACCATGCATCCTTTCTGACCACAACACTATGAAACTAGGTATCAACCATAAGACAAAATCTGGAAAGACTAAAAACATGGAAATTAAGTAACATGCTACTAAGCAATGAATGAGTCAACCAAGAAATCAAAGAAATAAAAAAATTACATGGAAGCAAACGAAAATGAAAACAATGGTCTAAAACATTTGAAAGACAGCAAAAGCAGTTCTAAGAGAGAAGTTCATAGCAATACAAGCCTCTTAAAGAAGTAGGGAAATCTCAAATACACAACCCAACCTTATACCTTAAGGAGCTAGAAAAAGGGTAATAAACAAAACTCAAAACCAGCAGAAAAAAGGAAATAGAAACGATTAAAGCAGAAATAAATGACACAGAAACTAAATAAACAACAGAGCACATCAATGAAACAAGCTGTGTCTTTGAAAAGATCAACAAAATGATAAACATCTGGCGAGAGTTATCAAAAAAAAGGACTCAAATAAAATCAGAAATGAAAGAAAATAACCAATACCACAGAAACACAAACAACTGTCAAAGAATATTTTGAGAAAGTATATCCCAACAAATTGGACAACCTAGAAAAAATGGATAAAGTCCTAGAAACATATAACCTCCCAAAACTGAAGCAAGAATACAAAATTTGAACAGAACAATTACCAGGAAGGAAACTGAATCAGTAATCAAAAAACTGCCCCCACCTTTCCAAAAAAAAGTCCAGGACCAGAGAGCTTCACAGGCAAATTCAACCAAATTTTTTAAGTTAAAACAGTTTTAATTTATTTTTGCCAGGGAGATAGAGCACACAAGAGTGGCGGAGGCAGACCGAGAGGGGGGACAGAGGATCTGAAGTGGGCTCTGCGCTGATAGCAGAGAGCCTGATGTGAAGCTTGAACTCACAAACTGAGATCATGATCTTAACTGAAGTTAGACACTTAACCAACTGAGCCACCCAGGTGCTCCTACCAAAGATTTAAAGAAGAATGAATATGTCTTCTTCTCAAACTATTCAAAAAAACAGAAAAGGGAGGAAAACTTCCAAATTCATTCTACAAGACCAGCATTACCCAAATACGAAAAGATAAAGATACCACAAAAATAGGCCACTATCTCTGATGAACACAGGCATAAAAGCCTTCAACAAAAAAACTAGCAAATTGAATCCAATAATACATTTAAAAATTCATTTACCACCATCAAGTGGGATTTATTCCTGGGATGCAAGGGTGGTTCAATATTCATAGATGAACCAGCATGATATGTCACTTCAGTAAGGGAAAGGATAAGAACCGTATGATCCTTTCAGTAGATGCAGAAAAAGCATTTGACATCATACAACATCAATTCATGATAAAAACCCTCAAAAAAGCAGGTTTAGACAGAACATACCTAAACACAATAAAGGCCATAAAAGAAAAACCCCCAGCTAATATCACAGCTTGATGGGAAAAAAACTGAGAGCTTTTCCCCTAAGTTCAGGAAGAGGACAAGGATGTACACTCTCATCATTTTTGTTCAACATAGTATTAGAAGCCCTAGCCACAACAACCAGACGACAAAAAGAAATAAATTGCATCCAAATTGCTATGGAAAAAATTCAACTTTCAGTATTTGCAGATGACATGATACTATATAGAAAAAAAACCTACTAGAATAAATGAAATCTGTAAATTCACAGGATACAAACTCACTGTGCAGAAATTTGTGGTATTTCCATATATTCATAATGAAACAGCAGTAAGAGATATTAAGAAAATAATCCCATTTACAATTGCACCAAAAATAATAAGATAACTAGGTACAAATTTAACCAAGAGGTGAAATACCTGTACTCTGAAAACAATACAACACTGATAAAAGAAATTGGAAATGATACTATGAAATGGAAAGATAGTCCATGTTCATGGAATGGAAGAATATTGTTAAAATGTCCATACTACCCAAAGCCATCTACACATTTAGTGCAATCCTTATCAAAATACCAGAACCATTCTTCACACAACTACAACAAACAATCCTATAATTTGTATAGAAACACAAAAGATCTTGAATAGCCAAAGCAACCTCGAAAAATAAAAACATGGAAGCATCACAATTACATACTTCAAGTTATTTTACAAAGCTGTAGTAATCAAAACGCTATGGTAATGGCAAAAAATAGACACAGAGATCAAGAGAACAAAATAGAAAACCCAGAAATAAAACTACAATTATATGGTCGATTAATCTTCAAAAAAGGAGGAAAGAAAAGACAATGGGAAAAAAATTTCTTTAACAGTTTTGGGACAACTGGACAGCTACGTGTAAAGAATGAAACTGGACCACATTTTTATATCATACACACAAATAAACTCAAAATGGATTAAAAGGACATAAATATGAGGCATGAAACCATAAAAATCCTAGAAGAGGGCACACACAGTAATTTCTCTGACAATGGCTGTACCAATATTTTTTATAGATAGCTCTCCTATCTATAAAGCTAGGCAAGGGAAACAAAAGCAGAAATAAACTATTGGAACTGCCTCAAAATACAAAAGCTTCTGCAGAGTGAAGGTAACAATAGAAACTAAAAGACAACCTACTGAATGGGAGAAGATATTTGTAAATGGCATATCCAACAGGGTTAGCATCCAAAATATATAAAGAACTTATACAACACAACACTCAAAAAACAAATAATCCAATTAAAAAATAAGCAGAAGACATGTACAGACGTTTCTCCAAGGAAGACATTCAGATGGCCAAAAGACACATAAAAAGATGCTCAACATTTCATCATCAGGGAAACAAAAATCAAAATTACAATGGGATACTGCCTCACACCAGTCAGAATGGCCAGAATCAAAAACACAAAAACAACAGGTGAGGATGTGAAGAAAAAACATCCCTCTTTCACTGTTGTTGGGAATGCCAATAGGTGCAATCACTATGGAAGACAGTATGGACATTCCTCAAACATTTAAAAATAGAACTACTCTATGATCCAGCAATCACACTACTGGGTATTTATCCAAAGAATATGAAAAGCGTAATTTTAAAGAATACATGACTCCTATGTTTATAGCAGCATTATTTACAATAGCCAAGATATGGAAGCAGCCTAACTGTCCATCTACAGATGAATGGATAAATAAGATGTGGTATTCATACACACAATGGAGTATTATTCAGATATAAAAGACTGAAATCTTCCATTGGCAATGACATGGATGGTACTAGAGAATATTATGTTAAGCAAAATAAGTCAGAGAAAGACAAATACTGTATCATTTCAGTAATATGTGGGGGTGCCTGAGTGGCTCAGTTGGTTGATCTCACAGTTCGTGGGTTCGAGCCCCGCATCGGGCTCTATGCTGACAGCTAGCCCAGAGCCTGGAGCCTGCTTCGGATTCTGTATCTCCCACTCTCAGAAATAAATAAAACATTAAAAAAATTTTTTTTATTTCACTCATATGCAGAATTTAACAAACAAAACAAATGAGCAAAGGGAAAAAAAGGAGAAAGAGATGAACCAAGAAAGAGAATCTTAACTACAGAGAACACAGGGGTAACACATTGTTACCACAGGGGAGGTGGAAGGGGAAGGGATGGGCGAAATAGGGGATGGGAGTTAAGAAGTGCACGTGTCATGATGCACCCTGAGAGATGAAGGGAATTGCTCAATCACTATATTGTACACCTGTAACTAATATAACATGGTATTAACTATATTGGAGTTAAAATTAAAATTTAATTAAAAAAATAGAGAAAAGTGTTATGACACCACAGAAACACAAAGGATTGTGAGACAACTCCAAAACATCATACACCAACACAATGGACAACCTAAAAGAAATGTGTAATTTCTAGAAACACATAATCTTCCAATAATGAATAAGGAAGAAATAAAAAATCTAAACAGACTAATTACTAGTAACAAATTGAACTGGCAATCAAAAACTCCCAACAAAAAAAGTCCAGGATCAGATGGCTTCACAGGGAAATTCTACCAAACATTTAAAAAAGAATTAATACCTCTTTTCAAATTATTCCAAAAAACAGAAGAGGAAGGAATGTTCCCAAATTCATTCTATGAAGATAGCATTAACCTGATACTAAAACCAGACGAAGACACTATAAAAAAAACAGTAAGATAATATCCATGATGAACATAGATGCAAAAGTTCTTAACAAAATATTAGGAGACCAACTTCAACAGCACATTAAAAAAATCATTCACTACAATCAAGTGGGATTTATTCCAAGGATGCAAGTATGGTTCGATATTAACAAATCTAAATGATAAGATATATTAACAAGAGGAAAGATAAGTATAGTCATCTCAATAGAAGCAGAAAAAGCACGTGACACAATTCAACAACCATTCATAATAAAAACACTTAAATAAGTCATTACAGAGAGATGATAAACTCAACATAACAAAGGCCATATAAGAAAAACTTAGCTAACATTACACACACAAGTAGAAAAATAAGATCTTTATCTCTAAGATCAGGAACAAGACAAGGATAATCCACTCTCATCATTTTTATTCCTCATGGTACTACAAGTCCTAGCCACAGCAATCAGATACGAAGTTATAGAAATACAAATTGGTAATACAGAACTAAAACTTTCACTATTAGAAGATGTCATGATACTTAGTATACATAAAAATCCCTAAGTACTCCACCAAAAAACTAGAATAAATGAATCCAGTCATGTTCAAGATATAAAATTAATATGCATAAACCTGTTGTATTTCTATATGCTAACACTAAAGTGCCAGAAAGAGAAATTAAGAAAACAATTTCATTTACAATTGCACCAAAAATCATAAAACACCTAGCAATAAATTTATCTAAGGAGGTACAAGACCTTTATTCTGAAAACTCTCAAACACTGATGAAAGAAACCAAAGACAAAATAAACAATTGGAGAGATATACCATGCTCATACATTGAAAGAATTAATACTGTTAAAATGCCAATCCTACCCAAAGAAATCTACAGATTCAATACAATCTCTATCAAAATGCAGATCACGTAATTCACAGAACTAGAAAAATTATCCTAAAATTTATATAGAGGCACATATAGCAAAAGCAATCTTGAGAGAACAGAACAAAGCTGGAGATACACAATCCCAGATTCTAAGATATACTACAAAGCTATAGTACTCGAAACATAGACAAAATACAGACAGGTCAACAGAACAGGACAGAGTGTCCAGAAATAAACCCATAGCTATATAGTCAATCTATGACAAAGGAAGCAAGAACATACAATGGGAAAAAGATAGTCTTCAATAAACGCTATTTGGAGAACTGAAGGTCTACATGCAAACGAATGAAATTGGACCACTTTCTTACACCATACACATAAACACACTCCAAATGAATCAAACACCTAACTGTGAGACTTGAAACCATAAAACTGCTAGAAAAAAACAGGCAGTAATTTCTTGCATATCACCCTCAGCAATGTATTTATGGATATTCTCTTCAGGCAAGGGAAGCAAAAGCAAAAATAAACTACTAGGACTTCACCAAAATAAAAAGCTTTTGCACAGCAAAGGAAAACATCAATAAAACAAAAAGGGCAACCTACTGAATGGAAGAAGAATTTGCAAATGATATATCCAGTAAAGAATTACTATCTAAAATATATAAAGAAGCTACATAACCCAACACCAAAAAACCCAAACAATCCAATTAAAAAAAGGTAGATGATGGGATGCCTGGATAGCTCAGTCAGTTAAGCATCCTACTTTGGCTCAGGTCATGATCTCAGGGTTTGTGGATTTGAGCCCCACATTTGGCTCTGTGCTGACAGCTAGCTTTGAGCCTGAAGCCTGCTTTGGATTCTGTGTCTCCCTCTCTGTGTCCCTCCCCTGCTCATTCTCTGTCTCTGTCTCTTAAGAAAAATGAAAAAATGTTGCAAAAAATTTTTTTAATGGGTAAAAGACCTAAATAGACATTCTTAGCAACTCAACACCCAAACAATAAATAATCCAGTGAAGAAATGGACAAAAAACATGAACAGACACCTTTCCAAAGAAGACTTCCAGATGGCTAAGACACATGAAAGATGCTTAACATCACTCATCATCAGAGAAACACAAATCAAATGAGATACCACTTCACACCTGTCAGAAAGGCTAAAATTAACAACACAAGAAACAACAGATGTTGGAGATGATGTGGAGAAAGGGGAACACTTTTGCACTACTGGTAGGAATGCAAATTGGGGCAGTCACTCTGGAAACCAGTATGGAGGTTCCTCAAAAAATTAAAAATAGAACTACCCTATGGCCCAGCAATTGCACTACTAGGTATTTATACAAAGGATACAAAAATGCTGATTTGAACAGGGAACATGCACCCCCAATGTTTACTGCAGCACTATCAATAATAGGAAAATTATGAAAAGAACCCAAATGTCCATCAACTGATGAATGGATAAAGAAGATGTTGTATGTATACATATGTACATAATATTACTCAGCAACTAAAAAGAATGAAATCTTACCATATGCAACAACATGGATGAAATTAGCATGTATTATGCTAAGCAAAATAAGTCCATCAGAGAAAGAAAAATTTCACATGATTTCACTCCTATGTGGAACTTAAGAAACAAAACAGACGAACATAGGGGAAGGGAAGGAAAATGAGAGAGAGAGAGAGAGAGAGAGAGAGAGAGAGGTAAACTACAAGAGACTTTTTAAATCATGGTATTCTTTTTTTTTTTTTAAGTTTATTTATTTTGAGAGAGAGGGAGAGAGAGAGAGAGGGAGAGAGGGGGAGGGGGGAGAGAGAGAGAGAGAAAGAAAGAAAGAATAAGTGGAGGAGGAACAGACAGATCAGGACAGAGGATCTGAAGCAGGCTCTGTGCTGACGGCAAAGAGACAGATGCAGGGCTCAGAGTCACAAACTGTGACATAATGACCTGAACCAAAATCAGAAGCTTAAATGACTGAGCCACCCAGGTGCCCCAAGAGACTCAAACCTAGAGAACAAGCTGAGGGTTGCTGGAGGGGGTGTTGCATGGGGGGATGGGCTAAATGGGCGATGGGACATTAGTGAGGGCACTTGTTGGGATGAGCACTGTGTATCATGTGTAAGTGATGAATCACTAAATTCTAATCCTGAAACCATTATGTTTCTTATATATGTTAACTAACTTGGATTAAAATTAATTAAATTTAAAAAAAACATACAGATTGCCAACAGACATAGAAAGATGTTTACCATCACAAATCAGAAAAAAATGCAAATCAGAATCACTCTTTCACCACACACTAGCCAGGATGGCTAGTATGAAAATGACAAAAACGTTAGTGAGAAGGTGGAGAAAAGGGAATCCTTGTGCACTGTTGGTAGGAATGTAAATTGGGGCAACAACTGTGGAAAACAGTATGAAGTTTCCTCAAAAATTTCAAATTAGAAATACCATAGGAGCCAGGAACTCCACGACTAGGTACTGACCCAAAGAAAATGAAAACATTAATTGGAAAAGATACATGCATCCCTATGTTTATTGGAACATTATTTATAATAGCTAAGATATGGAGGCAATCCAAGTGTCCATCCATAGATGAATGGATAAAGATATGGTATATAAACACATACCATGGATTATTACTCAGGCATAAAAGGAGAATGATATCTTGTCATTTGTGACAACATGGATGGCCTTAGAGGGTACTATGCTAAATGAAATCAGAGAAAGACAAATACCATATGATTTCACTTATATGTGGAATCCAAAAAAAAACCCAAAATGAATGAACAAAAAGAGTCCTAAATACAGAGAACAAATGGGGGGTTGCCAGAGTGGAGGTGGATAGATTGATGGGCAAAATAGATACAGGGTTTCTATATACAATGGAATACTACATGGCAATGAGAAACAATGAAATTTGGCCATTTGCAACAACGTGGATGGAAGTGGAGGGTGTTATGCTAAATGAAATAAGTCAGTCAGAGAAAGACAGATACCATATGTTTTCACTTATATGTGGATCTTGAGAAACTTAACAGAAGAACATGGGGGAGGGGAAGAGGGAAAAAAAGTTACAGAGTGGGAGGGAGCCAAACCATAAGAGCCTCTTAAGTACTGAGAATAAAGAGAAGGTTGATGGGGGGTAGGGGAAAGGGGAATGTGGGTGGTGGACATGGAGGAGGATACTTGTTGGGACGAGCATGGGTGTTGTATGGAAACCAATTTGACAATAAATTACATTAAAAATAGATAAAGGGGATTTAGAGAAAGAAACATCCAGTTACAAAACAAATAAGTTGCAGAAATGAAAAGTTTAGCATAGAAAATGCTGTCAATAATGTTGTACTAAAATTGTACAGTGACAGATGGTGACTACACTTATCATGGTGAGCACTGAATAACAGATAAAATTGTTAAATTCTATCCTGAAACGATTACAACACTGTATGTTAATTATACTTCACTAAAAAATTAAAAATAATGAAATAAAGAGAAATTTTGAAGTTTTTTTTTTAGTTTGTTTGAGAGAGCACTTGTGGGGGAGGGGCAGAAAGAGAGGGAGAGAAAGAATCCCAAGCAAGTTCCACTTGTCATCACAGGCCCGATATGGGGCTCAATCTCCTGAACCGTGAGATCATGACCTGAGCTGAAATCAAGAGTCAGATGCTTAAATGACTGAGCCTGCCAGGTGCCCCCAAAATAATAAATTTTAAAAGAGAAAGGACTACCTATAGGCTCTAGTATAATTGGAGGAAAATGTGAAGCTATGACATGACAAAGCAAAAGCAAGGTGAACGATCTAAAGCTGGAGGATTTAATGCCAGTCAACAGGTTTGAAATTTAAGATGTCAAGAGAACAGGGAAGCAGCTCCTGCCAGCCAAGAGGCAGCAGACAAGTTCAGAGACCTCATTAAGAAAATCACTGAGGAGCAGGGATACTTGTGTGAACAGGCTTTCAATACAGATGAAAGGGTCCTGTTCTAGGAGGAAAA
The DNA here is from genome assembly GCF_008692635.1 of Crocuta crocuta. Lineage (NCBI taxonomy): Eukaryota > Metazoa > Chordata > Mammalia > Carnivora > Hyaenidae > Crocuta > Crocuta crocuta. Next base: position 5,494,999 of record NW_027529433.1, read on the forward strand.
AAAAATGCCACAGAGATTATAAGTAAGGAAGAGAGCACCAGAATTAAGGCAGGAAGGGAAAGGCTTAACTCTACTATTTTGTACAAATGCAGTCAGCTTTTATGATCAAGACTTTCCTATTTATAAAGCTGTTAACTCCTGAGTCTTGAAGGGAAAAGAGACATACCAGCTACCAGCTTTACAACAGCTGTGCAACAAGAAGATCTGGAGAATAAGAACTCCTTTTCTGGGCTGGTTTTATGGATACTTTGACCTTGAAGTCAGGAAGTACCTTGCCAGTATGGGACTGCCTTTTAAAGTTCCTTTGATATTGGACAGTGCCCCTGGCCACTCAGAACCTCATGAATTCAGCGCCAAAGGTGTCAAACTGGTCTACCTGCCCCCAAACACAATGTGTCTTAGCCTCTAGACCCAGGGAGTCATAAGAACCGTTAAGGCTCATTAAACATGGGACTCTGTGGGATTGTTACGCACTGCAAGAGAACCCCAAGAGACCGAACATCATCAAAGTCTGCAAGGATCACACCATCAAAGGTGCCACTGCTGTTAAGAAAAGGCTGTAAAAGCCAGCAAACCAAAAAGAATAAATTCCCACCAGAGAAAATGATGTCTAGATGTTGTGCAAGACTCCACAGGACTTAGGACAGAGCAGATCAAGGAAATCATGACCATGTGGATATGGCACAAAAGGTAGGGGGGAAGGGTTTCAAGACGTGAACCTTGGAGAAATTCAAGAGCTGCCAGCACACTAGAGGAATTAACAGATGATGACTTGATGGGGCTGAGTGCTTCCCAACCAGTGCAGATGATGAGGAAGGAGAGAGAAGCAGCAGAGCCAGAAAACAAACTGACATTAGATGAGCTGGCAGACGGTTCCTATTATTCAAAACTGGTTTTTGCCTTCTTTTATGACCTGGACCCTTCTATGATTCAGGCACGGAAACTAGAGCAAATGATGGAAGAAGGATTGGTAATGCATGGAAACATTTTTAGAGAAAGGAAAAAGCCAAAAAGTCAGACAGGCATCATGATGTATTTCTGGAATTTACACCAAGTGTGCCCACCTCTCCTGCCTTCTCGTCCACCTGCGCCGTCTCTTCTGCCTCTGATCCCCTGAGACAGCCAAACCAACTCCTCACGCTCCTCCTCCTCCGTAGGCTCAACGTCAGGACAAGAGGACGAAGACCTTCATGATGATCCACTTTCACTTCATCAACAGTAAACAACTGTACTTAGAGTTAATATGCTTACCCGTTGTCTATGTGTGTGATTGTCTTCATGTAGAAATCAAGTAACTCTAAGGCAAGAACTGTAGGAGACGTTTTGTGACGTCTTCCTGGCCTGAGCAGTCATCACGTAAAACACCATGTGCAAGACGTGTATGGAAGCAGACAGCCTATTCTAACAGAGGCATAACATGAGTGAATATTTAATATAAAATCAATCATGTGTTTTCTGGGGTTTTTTAACTTTGCTTTCAACTACACAAAATGCCTCTCTCTCATAATTGAAGAAACTTCATGTCAGCCTATCATCACAGGTAAGCAGTTTTTAAAAGAAAAACCTAAACAGTGTCTGGGTGGTTTAGTCGGTTAAGCTTCTGACTTCAGCTCACGTCATGGAGGCTGCTTCAGATTCTGTGTCTCCCTCTCTCTCTGCTCTCTCCCCTCTCATACTCTATCTCTCAAAAATAAACAAACATTAAAAAAAAAAGACATCTAAGAATGTTTCCAATATTGTATTATGAATATGACTACCAAACTGTATGCCATAAAAATGTTGTAACAATTCATTCATTAGTGTACAGGCTAGGCTACCATGAGGGAACCATATCAAGTACACTAGACTACAATAAAGCAATTATAGTGCTGCTTTGTTATCAATGCATAAATTCTTACACCTGTAAAAAAAAAAAGGTATGAATTTCTCATATTATCTTGTTATTTTTTTTGATGTTTATTTTTGAGAGAAAGAGAGAGCACAAGCTGGGAAGGGGCAAAAGAGAGTCAAACAGAGGATCTGAAGCAGGATCCATGCTATTAATGTAGAGCTGGACGTAGGGATCCAACTCACAAACTGTGAGATCATGATCTGAGCCCAAGTGAGCCATTTAACCAACTGAGCCACCCACGTGCCTTTTTCCTGTCATTTGTGATGTCTAGTGTAAGATTTATAACATATAGAGCACTCTATATTATATAAGACAATATTGATGTAGGTACTGATGATTCATCTTGGAAACAGATGATGTAAGTTACAGTATCAATAAATATCGAGCAGTGCTGTAAATGTATCTTCTCTTCCTTAGGATTATAACATTTCTTGTAACCTTTTCTCTAGCTTACTTGTGAGAATATAGTACATAATTCATACAACATATAAAATATGTGTTCACTGATTGTTTATGTTACTGGTGAGGCTTCTGCTCACCAGTGAACTATTAATAGTTAAGTTTTGGAGGAGTCAAAACATTTTTTTAAATGTTTATTTATTTTGAGAGCAGGAGAGTGCAAGTCCAGGATTGGAGGGGGGGGAGGAGGGAGAGGGAGAGGGAGAGGGAGAGAGAGAGAGAGGGAGAGAGAGAGAGAGAGAGGGGGAGAGAGAGAATCCTAAGTAGGCTCCATGCTCAGTGCCTAGCTCAACATGGGGCTCAGACACAAACCGTGACATCATAACCTGAGCCTATATCCAGAGTCAGTCACTTAACCAACTGAGCCACTCAGACAGGAGCCCGTGGGAGAGTCAAAATTTTATGTGCATTTTTGTGTGTGGGGTCAGCGCACCCACCCTCCACGCTGATCAAAGATCACCTGTGTTACTCACCTACCTAGCGCTGTGTGAGGCCCCCAGGGAAGAAGACCCTGAAAGCTGCTTGGATGCTCAATGTAGTGGGACAAAACCTGACCAAGTGCTGGGCTCTGTCCTGCAGCTCGTGCAGCAGGGTCTCAGGAAGGACAGAGGCCTGTGGAGGGGACATTCAGCAGGCGGAACTGGATTCCTAAATCTGCCTTTGTATATCTATCTCGGGCCTGGGAGCTAACACTAAAAAGGGGGCCAAGAAGCTGAGCTTTCCAGAGTGAAGGCCCCATGGAGGAAAGCATGTGCTATGTCCAAGGAGGGAGAGGGACAAGGGGCAAGTACTGGGATTATAAGTCACCTGGACAGATCTCAGAGGCAATAGGGAACCAGTGGAAGTTTTTAAAATGAAACTAAATGATCTAAGTGCCATCTTGAGAAGATGAATCTGACACAGAGTGGATTGGAAGTGGAGGAGTAGCTTTAAATCAGTGATGCTAGAGAAAGTGAATGTCCTTTTGGAGAAAGAAAAGATAGATCTGAAAGACTGTCATGAATCACACTTTCTTCTCTGAATATGCTAGCAAAAATGCAAATGCTGAAAGCCAAGATTTCTCCAGAGAATCTGATGATTTCCCCACTTGAGGAACCCGATCCTCCCAATGGGAGTTGCAAAGGTCATGCCAGAGTCATTGGTCCCTGCCAAGGAGTTGGAGCTGACAGTCACACTCCAAATGGATGCCCAGTGGAGTCAGTTTTTTATGAGAACAGTAGGGGCTGATTGTGCAAAAATGTACACACAGACAACTCACTTAGGTCTGTGACCCAGCATGGTTAGAACCTTAGCAAAATGTCAAACTTCCCAGGCTACCATTGGTATTTTGAGAATCAAAGGTCAAGGACACTGCCAGCAAAACCAGTTGGCAAGTGTGTTCTGGGCCAGAGATTAGTTTGAACACTAACTAGAGGGGGTAACTCTTCTGCACGGCCCACTCCGCCAGGGACGGCAATCACTCTGCTTTGCACCACTGAACCCAGAGGAACGTGACAGTGTCCCAGAAAGTAAAACGCTGGCTCAACTCCAGCTGCTGCATGAGGAGGAAATTCACTATGAACATGAAACAAGGTGGTTTTTTTCTTTCATCTTATGGAAAGACACTTGTGTTTTCTGGGGAAAACAAATTTTATATCCCTTCTTTGTAAGCTTACAAATAGCAGTCAGTATTGTCTACAAAGAACTTTTGAAAGGTTTTTTTCCCCCTAGCACTTTACCCTCTTACTTTAATAGAACCTGAAGAGTTGAGAGGCCCCAAAGGATCTTTACCTCTGGAAGTGCTATTCTGGGCCGGACTTGTATCACCCATTGGCACACATGTCCCAAGCAGATACCCTGCACCGAAGTGCCCTTGCTGGCTACAAGGAGGCTGCCAGTCACCAGCAAAGCCTAGAACCCTGAACACTCTGTTCAGATATTTTAAAGATGCTACAGTTTTAATATCATTTTAAACTCCTAATCCAGAAAATGACTCTGGAGAATGCTGTTAACTTATTTATCAGAATTAAGGCCACATACGTGGGTGCCTCCCCCGGTCCCACAATCCTGCAACTCAAGGGCCTGCCACTGCAGCCCATGGAGAGCCTGCATTCACCCTCACATCTGTCTTTCCACAGCGATGAATTCCCCAGCACAGGCCCAGAGGCTCTCAGGCCCAGAAGAATACCCAGTGGCCACACGGAGGCGTAACAGCCTGTTCTAAGCCAAAAGCTGCCCCTGCCTTAGCCTGGCCAATAGGCACAGCTGGCCATCCCCAGGGCCCACGCTGCTGAAGGCTGTTGCTAGGCTCCTTCCCGGTAACACGGTCCCTTCACTGGCGCTGCAATCTGGGGACATGAAATGGGCACTACCCTGCACGCAGACCACTTACACAGAACACTGTGCTCCTGAGCTAAGGACGGCAGCCGGTTTGCCGCCTCACCAGAGAGGAACAAGACTTGCCATCTCAGCCCTGCGCAGTCACAAGGACAATGATTTAGTGAACACTGCTTTTTAAAAAATAGATATTCTTATGGCCTAAAGGGTGCTATGCTTCAGATTTAAAGTTGAACAGAAAACTTAATAGATCCCATCCACACCATCACTCTCCCTACCAGGTCTCATAGCCATGAAACATTGACGTGGAAAAGAAATGGGGGTGAAAAAACCCATTAGCTCAAATGGATAAAAGGGTTTGGGATGCAGACAGTGGAGTTAATTTTGTTCCATGTATCCCAAATCTGACTGTAACTGGGAAGTAAAGGACCTTCAGGTCAGGCCCTGCAAACAGAGACGCTCCCATGCCTGGAACGACTCCTAGGGAGAGTGACAACTGTGCAGAATATCACCCATTGTTCAGGAGCACCCCCGACACGCCAGGCTCTGTGCTGGGTGCTTCCTCAGCAAACGGGCAGGGTCTCTCTCCTCACAGAGCCAGCAGAGAAGGCAGTTTTTCCCAGTCGGGCTTCTCCTGTGCCAAGGCCTGTCATAGAAGCCCTTCCTGTGGACTTGCTGCACTCAGAGGCCATGCCGTGCTCTGGGCTCCCTAGTCCGGACACGGACTGCGGACAAGCACACACAGGAGCCACTGCTACTACCCCCCACCCCGCAGCTTCTCTTGTCCAGATGCAAACATCACTCCACGTGCATTTTCTGCGTGTCCCCTCGGGGCCAGCTCAGGAGGGACTTATAAAGATGACGAAGACCCGGTCTCACCTCTGACAGTTCCCACAGTGGCCTGGCCCTCCCTCCATGAATTACACACACACCATCCTTCCATGTGCCTACCCTTTTGTGGTAATTTAGTCAAACCATACTCCTGTCCTTCCATAATGTCCAGCAGGAAACTTCCCAAGACTAATGTAACCAATCAGGGCAGATCCAAAAAAACTCAGAGGTTTCACTCTGTAGCCTTGTGGGTTCTCAACCTTGACAATACACTGGAATCTCCAGGGGTGGGTGGGGGGCTCTTAGAAATGCTCATGCCCAGCTGCTATCCTAGACCCATTCCATCAGAGACCCTGGGGCCCAGGAATCACTGTTGTTTTGTTTTGTTTTGTTTTGTTAGGACTTCATTAGCATTTCATATTCCTCACCTTTTAGTACAAGAGCTTACAGATGCCGTTCCTCTCCAGAGCCAGTGAACAGATGTAAATGGTTCTCCCACGGGGATTTCCATGCCAGAAGTCCTTATGGAGAATAACCTGCTTATTATGAAACCACCTTTTACTTCTTTTGCAACTCCAGGGCCAACGCTTTATAATTAGGACTTCAATTGCTTTTGACAGTTCTCATGATCTAACAGCTTTTCACAAAAACTCTATTAGACTCAAAGCCCTCTGAAAGCAGGCTGCACCCGTGGTTTCTCTGCACCATACTGTAGTTCTGGTTCATGCTCAGGATGAAAGGTAAACAGGCACTGGAAGAATGAACAGCACCAGATGGACCCGAGCCCTTTGCTTCCTTCCTTTTTACCCCCAGGTACAGATGCCTCACCTGTTCCGTTACCATTCTGCAGCCATCTTGTTTGATTAAGATAATTAGGAAAAATATCATTTAACCCACTCCTTACATTGTATTTCTGGGTTTAGGAGAAGAATGGTCAGGAAAAAGAGGAGTAAATGCTGCTTTCTTCAGTCTCCTAGAGCTCAGCTCTGAAATCCCAACCAGAAACTCTGTCTTCAGGAAAACTGGGCAAGGAGTTGACTTTAAGAGACAAATTTCTACTGACTGGAGCAGAGAAAGTTTAATGGAAATCTCTCAAAATTATTCCTCCTCCTCCTTTCTTTTTCCCATCCTTACTGGGATTTTGTTCTTGAAAATAAGGCATCACATAAGTGAATGCCCAGAAGCTTGAATAAAATCCTGAGATGAACGCTGCTCTGACTACAATGGAAACAACAGATCCTTTCAGCAAAGATGCTTGAGTTACTATGGTTGGGGTTTAAAAAGAGATAGAGAGAGAAGGGGCAGAGGTAGAGAGAATCTTAAGCAGTCTCCACCCTTAGTAGGAAGCCCGATGAGGGACTCGATCCCACAACTCTGGGATCATGACCTGAGCCAAAATGAAGACTTGGACACTCAACCAACTGAGCCACACAGGTGCCCCATGTTGTTTTCAAAAGTAAGCCCTAGTCCCAATGTAGGGCTTGAACTCACAACCCTGAGATCAAGAGTCATGTGTTCTACCAACCAAGCCAGCGAGGTACCCCAATATGGTTGGGTTTTAAGTTTTGATTGGATGCATACCTCCAAAATGCAATGGAAAGATAAATTTTTATATGCTGCAGTTAGAACTGACAAAATGCAATGTACCCTACTGCATACAGTCATGGAATAAGGGGCTCCAGTGGCCTTAACAAGCAGCAGAGGTCCGACACTCCAGCTTTTCAAAGAGAGGCCCACAACTCCTCTACAATTTGCTATATCACCCTCTTAGCAATCTACAAAGACTCCCAAAATGCCTGCTGTGGCTTCTTCCCATGGCACATCAAATGCACATATAAACTTGATTTCATCAGTAGATGGAAGGTGGACTGAGGCAGCAGAGTACATGGTGGAATTTACTCCGTTCCAAACACCCATCAGGACGGCTCTGGACCCTGACACACCTGCAGGAGGGTATAGACTGTCACAGGAATCTAGGAGGCATGGGGGCAGCTGTGCCCCAACTTCTCCCTCACTTCAATCTCCCCCACACTAAAAGACATTAAGGGATCAAGCCAGGTCCAACCATTTTTGCTTCTCTTGTCTCTTTTTTGCTTCTCAAAGGATAAATTCTATCTCACCTAAATCAGCACCATCTCCATTAAGTTCTTGCCCAGCTTCCCAGGTAAGGGTAGCCTTTCTCTCAGGTGACTGCTCAGACATGTACCTAATACTTTTTTTTTAAACTTTTTTTTTTAAATGTGCATTTTTGAGAGAGAGAGAGAGAGAGAGAGAGAGAGGGCAAGCACAAACAGGGGAGGGGCAGACAGAGGGAGGCACAGAATCTGAAACAGGCTCCAGGCTCTGAGCTAGCTGTCAGCACAGAGCCCGACACAGGCCTTGAGCCCATGAACCATGAGATCATGACCTGAGCTGAAGTCATATGCTCAATTGACTGAGCCACCCAGGTGCCCCTATAATTTCTTTTATATATGCTAACTACTTAGAATTTGAATTCTGGTTCTGCCACATATGACCAGTGGGAAACCTGGACAGGTTTCTTAACTACTTCAGGCCTTGGTTTCTTCACTTGTAGAATGGGGATCGTAATATCTACTTCACGTAGGTGCAGTGAGGATGACAAGAGTTAAAGTATGAAAAGCACTTGCAAAGGATACAAAGTGTTCAATACATGATACATCTTATGTTTATTAAAATAGTAACATTCTCAGCAACTCCACTGATCAAATATTTACTGTGTCTAGTAGCATCAGTGGAAGATGGGGATGTAGGGCACTGAGACATGATGTTGCCCTTGATAAGGTGGATCCAGTGTGGGAAGCGCTAGACGCACTATGTAAATGAGAAGAGGACCGAGTGGCCGGGGGGGAAAATCACAGAGAAAGACAACCTGGGTCAGGTGAGCCAGGGTTCCCTGGGTGGGCAGGGGGAATGAAAAGCAGGCAAGATGGATGGAGCAGTACAGTGCCCAGAGGGATGGAAAGGTGTGGTGTGTTGAGAGAAGTACAAAAAGCTCAGTGTGGCAGTGGATGACATAGGCAGTAGATAGACAGCATAACGGAGCACTTCGTGTGCTCCGTAAATTTTTTTTGATGATGATGAGCTATTGTGGGGGATCCTTCAGAATGGGGCTGTGGACTGGATGGCATGCTAGTAAAGATTTAACAACTGGCTCACTGAAAAATGCATAGATATCCATACCTAAATTTATCGTAAATATTACTGATTAAGGGGGTCAGTAAACTATGGTCCGGGGTTTTGTAAATATAATTTTATCTGGCTGTGTAAATATAATTTTATTTTAACATAGCCGTGCCCATTTATTTATATATCATGATTGGGTTATGGCTGCTTTCCTGCTACGATGGCAGAGTTGAGTAGTTGTGACCGAGACGGTAGGGCTTAAAATATATACCATCTGGCCCTTTAAGAAAAAAATTGCCAACCTAAAAGATGTGTAGCATCTCCTAAATAATACTAACATAAAAAAATTAACATAAATTCTATATAGCCCAATTGATTCTCACAAAATGCTTCTGCTGGCTTTTTGCTGACCTCTTGTATGAATAGCCTGTTTCAACTGGTGGTTTCAACTGGTGAATAAGCAGAGTTTCAACACAAATATGAGTTGACATTTTCACTTACATTAAGCAAGAAGATGAAAGCAGTGTAACAGATGGATAGGAATGCCATTCATTTGTTAATGATGTGAGCAACTTCTTTGTTGAATCATATAATAGTTTTTGAATACTGGAGGGGTATTTCTTCAATTTTTCTCTGCTATCCACAATCTAATTGCTATAAACATGATATGCATTTAAAGCTAATCTGTATGATTAATATTTTCTTCCCCACTTTCCTAAGTGTAGAAAATAAATAAATAATCATGGGAATTTTTAGATTCAAGAAGGTGACATTGGAGACTCCAGAACTTACCTCCTCCCACAGACACACTAAGCCTACAGCTACATAGGAAACAATCACCTCTGAAAGAAATCCAGAAACAAGTTGAACAATTCCAATATATCAGGCAAATGGTGGGGTTGGGGAGGACTCACACCACAGTGAGCAGAAGAAGCTGAAAAGAATCTTTCCTTAAGTCCCACTAGTAGTGGGTCAACACACAATCAGGAAGAAACTCAATCTCCATCTTATCTCTGTGAAGGCTCTGAACCCCAAATCTGGCACTTCAACTTTTAAGACTTCCACGTGAGAGATGCTTGCACCCACAAGGCTATAGAGAACTAATCACTCTTAAAGGATTCATGCAGACTTTACGTGGCTAACATCGAGGGCCCAGGGCATAGAAAGCAAACTGAAATCACCCAATTTTTATGGGAAAAAGGCCTATTTGCTTATCTTAAAAGCTTTGGCCTGAAGGGCAAGCTTCTAATTTAAAACACATCTAGGAGCTGACTGCAATACTCTCCAGACACTGTGAGGCTGCCAGATGCCATCTTTCCCTTTTCCCTCCATCCTGCCCCACATTACTGGTATCATCCAGAAATGGCACATATATGGCACCTTGGTTTTTGTAGCTGTCACCCAAGGGACACCCCTTGATCACCTAGGTCTGATGGCTCCTGGGATTTATTTTTGCTGATCCTGTAAGACTGTAACAAACAGAGAGATAACTCTTAACAGGCTGCCTCTCCCACCCATACCCCAGGTGCAGAAGCAGCAGAAGAAAATGCCCATCTCCTAGTCTTAGACTGTAAAAGGAACATCTGCATACTTTAAAAGTTGCTGCCTGAGAGTCAAGTCTTCCAATCAGCTTGCATCTTCCTTCTGACCAAAATCCTTGTCTTTGGGACAATCACAGATTTTGGCACACCCTCAACTACTGAAACCAGTGAGAACAAAGTAAGTTGTTTGGACAATCACAAAGGTATAAGAGACAAACAAGAACTAGGGCAGCACAGAATGGTTAAGTTTCAGCTCCTACATGAGACCACTCTATCAAGAGAGAGAGGTGGCTGTTTTATCTAACTTACAGAAACCAACACAGAGTCAAGGAAGATGAAGAAATAAAGGAATTTGTTCCCAATAAAAGTCCCAAAACTTCAGAAAAAAATTTTATTTAAAAAGAAGTGATGTACCTGACAGAGTTCAAAGTAATGGTCAAAAATATGCTCACTGAGGTCAGGATAACAATGCAGGAAAACAGTGAGAATTTCAACAAAGAGAAAGAAAATATAAAAAAGCACCAAACAGAAAGCATAAAGCTGAAGAATATCATAACTAAATTGAAAAATTCAATAGAGGGGTTCAAGAGCAGACTAGATGAAGTGGAAGAAGGATCAGGGAACTTGAAGACAGAGCAGTGGAATTCATCTACTCAGAGCAGGAAAAAAAAAAAAAAAGAATGAGAAAGGGTGATGATAGTTTAAGGGACTCAGACATCAAGAGGATCAATATTTGCAATACAGGGATACCAGGAGGAAAAGAAGGAAAGGGGCCAAGAATTTATTCAAAGAAATGATACCTGAAAACTTCACTAACGTACAGAAGGAAATAGATATCCTGATCCAGGAAGTCCAGAGAGTTCTAAACAAGATGAAGCTGAAGAGACTCACACGAAGACACATTATTAAATCGTGACAAGTTAAAGAAAAGGATAAAATATTAAAAGCAGCAAGAGAAGAGCAACTTGTTGTGTTCAAGGGAACCCCCATTAGATTATCAACTAATTTTCCAACAGAAATTTTGCAGACCAGGAAGAAATGGCATAATATATTTAAAGTGCTGACAGGGGGAAAAAAGACTATCAATCAAGAATCCTCCAACAGGCAAGGGGTACTTCTGTCCTTCAGAAGTAAAGAAAAAAGCAGCAAACAAGAGTAAAAGCTGAAGGAGTTCGTCACCACTAGACCAGCCTTACAAGAGGTGTTAAAAGGACTTAAGATTAAAGAGAAGGAAACCAATTAATAAAGGAAAAACATATGAAAGTGTAAATCTCTGTTAAAGGTAAATATATGGTAAAATACAAAATAATCATGTTGTTAAGATGGTGGGTTAATGACTTATAAAGCTAGTATAAACGTTGAAGAACAAAACTAGTAAAAATAACTGTAACTACAGTCATTTGTTAATGGATACATAAGACAAAAAGATGCAAAGCATGACATCCAAAACAAAATGAGGAGGAGGAAGGAGTAAAAATGTAGAGGTTTCAATATTAAGTTGTTAATATGACAGTATGTCCATACCTATTAATAATTAAACATCAAAGGACTAAATTCTCCAATCAAAAGACACAGAGTGGCTGAATGGATAAACAAACAAGGTCCAACTATATGCTGCTTACAAGACTCAGTGGCTTTTTAAAAGAAAAAAATTTATGTTTGTTTATTTTTGAGAGCAAAACAGACAGAGCCCAAGTGGGGGAGGGGCAGAAAGAGAGGGAGATGCTGAATCCAAAGCAGGTTCCAGCACAGAACCTGACATGGAGCTTGAATTCATGAACCAGGAGATCATGACCTGAGCTGAAGTTGTACACTTAACCAACTGAGCCACCCAGGTGCCCAAGACTCACTGGCTTTAAGGACACACACACACATTGAAAGTGAAGGTACAGAAAAGGACATTCTATGCAAACTGGAAACCAAAAGAAAGCTGAGGTAGCCATACTTAGATCAGACAAAACAGAATTTATGATAAACACTATAATAAGAGACAAAGAAAGTCATTATATAATAATAGAGGGGTCAATCCAACAAGAAGATATAACATTTGTAAATATTTATACACTCAATATAGGAACACCTAACATATAAAGCAAATATTAACTGATGAAAAGGGAGAAACAGCAATATAATAACAGTAGGAGACTTTAATACCCCACTTACATCAAAGAATAGATCATCCAGACAGAAAGTCAGTAAAGAAACATGTTAGACCAGAGGGACTCAACAGACATTTATAGAATATTCCATCCAAAAGAAGAAGACACAATCTCCTCAAGCACAAAGAGAACATTCTCAACAAGAGATCATTAGGCCACAAAACAAGTCTTACTCATTTGAAGAAAACTTAAACCATATCAAGTATCTCAATTATGAAACTAAAAGTTAATTACAAAAGCAACTTGAAAATTCACAGTTATGTGGAAATTAACCAACATTCTCCCGAACAACCAATGGGTCAAAGTAAAAAAATGAGAGAGAGGAGTTAAAAAATACCTTGAGACAAATTAAACACAACTTAGTAAAACTTAGTTGACATTCAGCATAAGCACATCTAAAAGGGAAGTTCATAGAGATAAATATCTACATTAAGAAGCAAGAAAAATCTCAAATAAGCAACCTAACTTAATACCTCAAGGAACTAGATAAAGAAAAGCAAACTATGTCTAAAATTGTTAGATGGAAGGAAATTAAGATCAGAGCAGACATAATCAAATAGAAAGCAACCAGACAAAAGAAGAGATGAATGAAACTAACTGTGAGTTTTTTGAAAACATGAACAAAATAGGCAAGTCTCACCAATAAGAGAGAGGACTCAAATTAATAAACTCAAAAATAAAGAGAAAAAATAAATAAAAAATAATAGAGAAAACAATGAATACAACAGAAATACAAACGTTCAAAGAGACTCCTATGAATAATTATATATGAAAAAATTGGACAACCTAGAAGAAATGGGTAAATTCCTAGAATTATCCAACCTACAAAGACTGTATCATGAAGAAGTAGGAAATCTGAACAGATCTATTTCTAGCAAGAAGATTGAATCAGTAACTGAAATATACTCTATATGTTAGCTAACTTGACAATAAATTGTATTTTAAAAAAATAAATGAAAAATAAAATATGGTATATACATACAGTGAATTTATTTAGCAATTTAAAAAGGAATGATATACTGATATATGCTACAACATGAATAAATCTTGAAAACATTATGCTAAGTTAAAGAAGCCATACACAAAAGGCCCTAAATTGTATGACAGTACTTATAGGCCTACCTCATTTTATTACACTCCACTTTATCGTGCTTCACATGTAATGTGTTTTTCACAAATGGAATGTCTATGGCAACTCAGCAATGAGCAAGTCTATCGGCATCATTTTTCCAACAGCGTTTTCTTGCTTTATGTCTCTGTGTCACATTTAGGTAATTCTCACAATACTCCAAGTGTTTTCTATAGGATGACATTTGTTATGGTGATCTGTGATGTTACTATTGTAGTTGTTTCAGTACACCACAAACTGTGCCCACAGAAGATGGAGAAGAAAGAAAGAAAAAGAAAGAAAGGAAGGGAAGGGAGGGAAGGAAAGACAAGGAATGAAAGGAGGGGAGGGAGGGAGGGCAGAAGGAAGAGAGAGAGAGAGAGAGAGAGAGAGAGAGAGAGAGAGAGAGAGAGAGAGAGAGNGCAGGCAAGCAGGACCAGATGGCTTCACTGGTTAATTCTAGCAAACATTTAAAGAAGAATTATGTTAGTTCTTCTCAAAGTTTTCCAAAAATCTGAAAAAGAGAAAACATTCCCAAACTCATTTTAAAAAGCAGCACTACCCTGATACCAAAGCCAGATAAAGACACCACAAGAAAAGAAAACTATAGGCCAATATCCTTGATGAATAAAGATGTAAAAATCTTCAACAAATTATTAGCAAACCAAATTCAACAGCATATTAAAAGGATCATACACCATGAGTGAGTTGGATTTATTCCTAGGATGCAAGGATGGTTCAACATGTGCATATTACTGTCATGCACCACATTAACAAAAATGACAGATAAACACCATAGGATCATCTTGATGGATGAAGTGTTTGACAAAATTAAGCATCCATTCATGATAAAAATTCTCAACAGTTTTTCACAAACAGGGCACCGAAAGCTAAAAAGGAAACTTCTGTTCTTCCCAAAGCTGACACCAAAGCAAAGGCTTTGAAGCCAAGAAAGTAGTGGTGGAAGGCATCCTGTAGCCACACACACCCCCACACTTCCCCCCCCACACACACACACATACACTAAGATCCACCGGTCACTGACCTTCCAGCAGCCCAAGACAGAGCAGCAATGAAGGTATCTCAAAAATAATCAAAAGAGGAGCTCTTGGAGAAACAAGCTTGACTATTATGCCATCAAGTTCCCCCTAACCACCAAGTCAGCCTTCAAGAAGGCAAAAGACAATATACTAGTATTCACTGTGAATTTCAGGGCCAACTAGCACCTAAACAAAGTGTGAAGAAGCTCTAGGACACTGACATGGCCAAGGTCAACCCATTTTTTTTTTTAAGTTTATTTGAGAGAGAGAAAGAGAGAGACAGAGAGCAAGAGAGAGAATGAGTGGGGAAAGGGTAGAGAGAAGGGTAGAGAGAATCCCAAGCTTCCACACTGTCAGCACAGAGCCGAACAGGGGAGCTTGAACCCATGAACTGTGAGATCATGACCTGAGCCAAAACCCAGAGTCAGATACTTAAACCAACTGAGCCACCCACACGCCCCAGGACAATACCTTTTTGGTCCTGATGGAGAGAAAAAGGCACTATGTTCAACTGGCTCCAGGCTATGATACTTTTGATTTTGCCAACAAAACTGAGAGCACCTACACTGAGTCTAGCTAATTATAAATATTTTCACCATGGGAGGAAAAAGACTCTTAACAAAATGGGTATAGAGGAAATGTACTTTCATAAAATAAAAGCTATATATGACAAAGACATATCATACTCAACATTGAAAACTGAACTTTCTCTGTATGATTGGGAACAAGATAAGGATGTACACTCTCATCACTTTTATTCAACATAGTACTGGAAGTTGGTTCTAGGTGCAGCAATTAGGCAAGAAAAAGATACCCAAAATGAAAAGGAAGAAGTAAAACTGTCACTATTTGCAGATAACATGATCCTTATATGGAAAACCTGAAGATCTTACAAAAAAAAAAAAACCTTAACACTGAAAAATGCAGTGAGTTTGCAGGATTTCAAAAACAATATACAAAAACCAGTTGTGTTTCTATATGCTAATGACAAACTATCAGAAAGAGATACAGCATTAAGAAAATGATTCCATTTACAATTGCATCAAAAAGAATAAAATATCTACGAATAAATTTAGCCAAGGAGGCCTTTTCTCTTCAATGAGGTGGCCAAGCAGTTTGGTGGCAGTGGCTTTGTGGCAAACACAGAGATGCAGATCTTTGTGCAGACACTGATGGGCAAGACCATCACCCTGGAAGTTGAGCCCAGAGACACTGTTGAGAATGTCAAAGCCAAAATCCAAGAGAGGAAGGGCATTCTGCCTGATCAGCAGGGTCTGATTTTTGCAGGCAAATAAGCAGAGGATGGCCAGAGTCTCTTAGACTACAATATCCAGAAATGAGTCCACCCTGCACTTGGTGCTTCACCTGGGGGGTGGCATCATTGAGCCGTCCCTACACCAGCTGGCCCTGAAATACGACTAAGACAAGATGATCTCCTGCAAGTGTTATGCTCACCTTCACCCCTGTTAAAAGTGTGGCCATACCAAATACCTATGCCACAAGAAGAAGTTTAAATACAACCCCTCCACCAGCTCTTCCTTTGCCTGCAGGGTGGCCTCCTGCCTGGGCCCCAAGGCCCAGTTCAACTTGCACTGAAAAAAAAAATTTAACCAAGGAGGTGGAAGACCTATAGTCTGAAAACTGTAAGAAATAAGACACTAATGAAACAAATTGAGAAATATACAATTAACTGGAAAGATTTATCAAGCTTATGGATTGGAAAAAGTAATACCATTACAATGCCAATAACCACCCAAAGCAATCTAGACATTCAATCCTATCCCTTCAAAATTCCAAAGATGATTTCGCAGAACAAAACAATCCTAAAATTCATATGGAAGCACAAATGACCCCAAACAGCCAAAGCAACCTTGAGATAGAAGAAAGTTGGAGTCATCATGCTCCCTGATTTCAAACTGTATTACAAAGCTATAGTATTCAAAACAGTATGGTATTGGCATTACAATACACACACAGATGAGGAGAATTAGGGACCCCCAAAACACTCCCACAATTATACGGTCCATTAATGCATGACAAAGGAATGACAAGAATATACAATGGAGAAAGGACAGTCTCTTCAATACACGGACAGCTGGAAAAGTGGACAGCTATATGCAAAAGAATGAAACTGGACCACCGTTTTACACCAGGCACAAAAATCCACTAAAAATGGATTAAAGACTTAAATATGAGACCTGAAACCATAAAACTCCTAGGAGAAAACCTGAAGGATCAGCAACTTACCATCCATCTTGGTGATGATGTTTCAGATGTGACACCAAAAGCAAAAGCAGAAGAAAAACAAAAAATTGGCACTACAGGAAACTAAAGTTTCTCCACAGCAACAGAAACCATCATCAAAGTGAAAAGGCAAACTACCAAGTATTTCCGAGTCACATATCTGATAAAGGGTTAACATCTAAAAATATTCAACAAACTCATCCAACTCAATAACAAGCAACTGGATTTTAAAAGGGACAGAGGAGCTGAAGAGACATCTCCCTAAAGATGACACACAGATGGCCAACAGGTACATGGAAAGATGCTCTACATCACTATTCATCAGAGAAATTCAAATCAAAACCACCATGAGACATGAACTCACATCCGTTACTGTTACTACTTAAAAGAAATAACAGGTGTTTGAGAGGATCTGGAGAAAAGGGAACACTTTTATGCTATTGGAAATGTAAGTTGGTCTATCCACAATTCTACTTCTGGGTTCTTATTAGAAGGAAGTGAAGTCACTCTCTGCCAAGATAATTGTGCTCCTTGTTCACTGTAGCATTCTTTCCAATAGCCAAGACCTGGAAACAAACTATGTGTCCATCAACTGATAAATGGATAAAGAAAATGTGAAATGTATATACAATTGAATATTAGCTGTAAAAAAAGAAGGAAATTTTGCCATTTGCAACAATATGGATGGACCTCGAGACACTATGCCACATGAAATAAGCTAGACTGAGAAAGAAAAAGACTATTAATATTAACTCACCCATATGTGGAATCTAGAAACAAAAAAAACCAAGAAAACAAACCAAACCAAACCAAACAAACAAACAAGAAAACCAACCCTGAGCTAAAAAATACAGAGAACAGACCAGACCAGTGATTGTGGCTGCAGGGGGTAGGTGAACTGGGTGAAGGTGGTCAAAAGACAGAAAGTTCCAATTATAATATAAGTAATTCCTAGGGATATAATGTATGGCATATTGTCTATAATTAACACTACTCTATTGGGTATATGAAAGTTACTAAGGGCGTGGATTTAAATGTTCTCATATGAAAAAATGTTTGTAACTGTGTGGAAATGGATGTTAACTACATTTTTTGTGGAGATCATTTTGCAATATATGCATGTATCAAATCATTATGCTGTACACCTAAAACTATAACAATGTCATATGTCAATTCTATCTCAATGAAAAAAAAAAAAACTGAGCCAATACAGATATATTGTAATCTAGATTAAGCCACAAATATGAATTAAAAACTTCTGGTTTGGGGCAGATGGGTGACTCAGTCAGACGAGCATCTGACTTCAGCTCAGGTAATGATCTCATAGTTCGTGAGACTGAGCCCCATGCCAGGCTCTGTGCTGACAGCTCAGAGCCCGGAGCCTGCTTTGGATTCCTGCTTTGGATTCTGTGTCTCCCTCACTCTCTGCACCTTACCCACTTACACTCTGTCTCTCTCTCAAAAATAAACATTTAAAAAAATTTTTAAAAGACCACTTAAATAATAAGCTAAATAGGTTTTGTCTAAAAATTTCAAAAAGTCCTACTTTGTAGTGTTTGGTGATTTCTCTGGTCTAAACAGACTCCCAGTGTGGCTGTTTAAAGCTACCAACATGATGTCGCTGAATGTGGCAGCTCAGCTTCACATGGTGTTTCTACCACACAGATAAGACCAACATAAATGACCTCAAGAGCTCAGGTAGTAGTATAATGGAGTAACACACTGCAGAAGTAATAGATTTTGAGTACTTATTAGTTTTTAAAGACTGAATTGCATGTTTATTTTTTTATCTTTTTAATGCTTTTATTTATTTCTGAGAAAGAGAGACAGTGTCAGCAGGGGAGGGTCAGAGAAAGAGGAAGACACAGAATCCGAAGACAGGCTCCAGGCTCTGAGCTAGCTGTCAGCACAGAGCCCGATGCAGGGCTTGAACCCACGAACCCTGAGATCATGACCTGAGCCAAAGTCAGACGCTTAACCGATTGAGCCACCCAGGTGACCCTGAATTCCATGTTTCTAAAGTTTCTATTTTTCATAATGGGTGGTTTAACAACTGACTCACAAAGTTCCAGCAAATTTAACCATCTGCTCTCCTGGGGCTGTATGAGCTGTTGCTAGTTGCCACTATCTCTTCATGGAAGCAGACAGCAGATGGGAGGCCACAGCAGGACAACCACAAGTCACAGTGGGATAAAATGCAGTGGGGTGGAGAGAAGGGCCCAGACTCAAGAACTGTGAGGAAACCGTATCTTCAAACTAAATGTCTTCTAGGATGTGGGGGATATAAGAAAGCAAGTGTGCCAGAGGTGGTTCCCAGGTTTAGAGTGAGGGTGACTGATGGATGGAGGGGAGTCCCTTTAGCCCCCCAAGGATTCAGCAGGAGTGGATGTGGGAGAAACCTATTACCTCAGTCTGATCGGCCCTTGTGACTTCTACTGGGCCAAAGTGCCCGGGGGCAACTGATGCTCACTGAATGGATGAAAGAATGCTTGGCTAAGGCCAAGCATGCCCCCAGCTGAAAAGTTCTCAATGTGAAGTAAATGAATTCCGCCTGGGGAGCCAGCCACTAACTGTTGCTTCGGCAAACAACAAATTTCCAGATAGTGGTAATATCCATAAATTGCATTAAAAATTCAAAATAAGTAAACCTTTCAACAATCAGATCTAAGATTATGTGGAAGTCTGTTCGGCTCAATTAGTCTAAATCTGCACAGTGAGCAGAATCTTGCAATAGCCTGAATGACAAATCCAATAAAAGTACAGCCTTTAGAATTTCAGTTAAATTTTGGAGGAAAAAAAATCCCTTCTCCCCAAATCAAACATAGTATCTCCTCTTTAAATTCCAGTTGTCTTAAATGTGTCTATGCCTCTTGACTGCTCATTACCAAACCTATCTTACTTTTCTCAAGTCCAAGTGGGTTTTCTTCATGCTGAGGGCTCCCCATTGGAGCTGGGCTGGGCTTCGCTACTGAGAGGGCTCGGACAACTTCCCACTGGAGGCCAACTTGATCACCACCTCAGATTTTTAGGTCCCTTCCCTCTGTTTCTCCTATCCTCCACTCCTAGCTGTCCCCAAAATGGGAGCTAAACACCTCCTGCTATAGCAGAGAGGACAGAATGAGGCCGGTTCAGTACAAAGGAACCCACGCCATCAGCAGGCAGGGCAGATAGGACTGTGGTCTGGCTGAACACACAGGGCCAAGCGCTCCAATAGGCTGAAGGCACCTGTGTCTTCTTGCTCTGCCACCACGCTCAGTATTGGTCCACATGGTCAGAATGTTCCCGGTTCACCCTCCATGTGGTCAGCACGGTGCCTGCCTCTCAGCTTCAGACCCTAGGGGCACTTCCTAAAGCTTGTCATGATGGGTACAGAGGCCACCACCAATGCTAGCCATGAAGCTGTGTCTCTCTACTCCTCTGACCCGGGACTTTCCCATGCACGCAGTCCCTCCGCTCCATTCTCAGGGTCCCTGCCCCTTGTTTCCTGCCATGATCTCCTACTTGTCTGCACCCTCAGACACGCAGCAGGTACTCCACTCGTGCGTGCTCAGGGTTTAGCAGTTCAAGTATAGTTCTCAGGGGGGGAAAATGTGGTTTTGCAGCACTGGAGGACTTTTAAAAAAAAAAAAATAGCTTCATGTAAATATGTACTAAAGCTAAATGGAAAAATTGCGTTTACTTAGTGGCTTTATCAAATACATTAGCAAGTGTTTGGAGCACCTACTGTGAATCAAGTACATGGGTATAAACTCAACATCATGCTAATATAGTGATTACATAAAAAACATTTCTAAATGTGAGCAGCCACTTCCAGGGATGAATGAGGTCATGTTTTCAACTGTAGCTTCCCTCTTCTCCAACTTCTTAGGAGAACATGGAAAATACGTAATAGCATGTGAGGTGTATTAGCTGCATACAGACCAATACTCAACACATAATACTTAAGTTGGGACTAGATAAAAGCTTCATCTTTAATTTCCTATGCCTTTCAAAGGTTGCTGCGTTAGGGAGTGAACCTGAGTTTTCAAAATAACTTCCTGATGTCTCCTGGGCACACACAGTGGGGTTGGGGTCCCAAGGTGAGAAATGATCAAAAGCAGGATAAGATTAAGAGCCCAGTGGGTGATGCAGAAGAGAAGCAAAACCACCACCTCACAGTAGGCGCAGGGGAGACATGGCTGGCAGGTTCTGGAAGTTTTCTTGGAGGGAGAAAAAGCTGGGTTGAGTCCTGAAGATCAAGGAAGCTGCACACAGTCAATGCCATTAAAAACATGAGACAGATCTCAAATACTGGGCACTTAGGACAAATTCAAACATTTTTATCATCAATGAGCAAAGCAGACCCTTTTGCCTGCACCAGCCACTTCTTCTCTCAGTTGTACAGAGAGTGCCTGAGCTATAGGACTGTCTTAGTGTTAAGGATGCTGTTCTGCCACGCCGTACAGGAGAAGTCCAAAAATCATGGAAAGGGGCATTAGCCCAGCCACCTACCAGGAAGGAAAGGACTAAGGGGAACAGAAATTGGCAAATGTGGGGAGGGTGGAGGCCTAGGGACAGAGAAGGGCAAAGATAGACCCAAGCGCAAGCCAACCTAGGCTGGGGAATGGGGATGGACCTTAGGGCAGGGGGTGGCAGGAAGCTGTCAGAGGACAAGGCACCAGGGGCTCCTACTGTCCACCCAAGAGCTTTAAGAGTGAGAGCTTTTTGCTGCAGTTTAAGAACTAATGAATGACGCTCCCACAACTCCCCCAAACAAGGGTTCCCTAAAGGCCTGCTTCAGTGCCCAGATCATCCTCCCATAAGAGGGGAGCACTGCTAGGGGCCTGGAGAATGGGTCTTAGCCTCATCTCCTGGGAGGCCATCTGCTGCTGGCTCACTGGCAGAAACCAGGCTGTGTGCTCAGCTCATCAGCCCCCATCACCTGTGAATAGGAAGAGAGGAAGAGAGGTTCACCATGGACAGGGGAGAGAATGGTGAGACCAGCTGCCTGACAGAAATATGGTGTGAGACACATGCAAACCACATGTGGAATTTTAAATTTTCTAGAAGCCACATGAAAAAGTAAAAACAGGCAAAATTAATTTTAACAATATTTTAGGTACAATATGTGCAAGTATGATTTCCGCATGTCATCAGTATGAGACTATACTTTTAATGAGATCATGTACATTCGTTTTCATATAAGTCTCTGAAATTTGGCACATGGCTTACACTTAGAGCATGTCTCTAGCCACCTATCAAAACTTGACAGGCAGGTCTAGGGAACAGGCTGGAGGCCTAGCTGGGGCAGAGCTAGGGGTCCCCTGCAATGCAAGGTCCTGAGAAGCATATGTCAGGGTCCCCATATTCAGGAGGGGAGAGCTATATGGCCACCATGAGTGAAAAAATCCTTTCTGACTAGATTTAACCCTGAACAGACCCTATTCATAAACCGGTGATCCAACTGCATAGTATCAGAGCCTGGCAACCATTCATCTTGTCTAGCAGCACTACAACTTCAGAGTCCATCCGAATCATGTGGAGGCCTTGTTAAAACAGACTGCCTAGGCCCACCCTTGGTGTTTCGATTCTGGCGGTCTGACTTTGCAATTCAAACAAATTCCTGGGCTGCTGCTGCTCCAGAAAACCACACTGGGAGAATCACTGACCTAGCCTAACCTCTGCCCAGTGAGTGACCTCTCCAGACAGCTTTTCCTACTGAGTATTCAATATACTTCTATTTGATTACCTCCCTTGGTGATGAACTTACTACCCACACACTACCTAGGAGTCTCCCAGTCTATTCTTTGTTTCTTATGTTGAGCCTAATCTGATTCCTTAAAATTTTCCACTGTTTTTGCCTTCAGCGCCCAGGCCCTCCTTCCCCACATGAAGCCTTCCCAAAAGTGAAGACCTGTTCTTTCACCCTTCTGACTCTATATCCTCTGTATCTTGTTTTAGGCATAGTCCTATGTGTTATAATTGTAATGAAGTCCTATTTTTCCCCTAATTTTTATAATTTTAAGATTAAATAGCATACTATAAAACAAAATATGAATGGACCCCAAAAAGTTTATCTCAAAGCAAGAATCCATCACTGCAAACTTGGACAATTCAGCCCCAATTTCTGCCCTATTATTCTCAAACGAGTTACACAGATAAAAGCAGTGACCCCAAATGTCTGTCTCCAGAGTGATGTTAGGCTGTGACAATGCTTCTATCAGTCCCCAGTGGAAGAAACAAGTGTTTTTACTAAGCCAAACTTATTCAAGTTAAATAACTATTCTTCATTCAGAGATTATGTCCTTCCTTTTTCATTGTTGAAACAACTTTTCTTCCCAAAAATGAGAATGTGGAGGTGGTCAGTAGAATTTCAGTATCAGGCACATCCCTCCCACCCCTCCCCACCTACCACCAGGTCTAGAAAGTCCTGTGCAAAATGCAGGTTAGACTGCTCTCATTATGTTCTCCTTCAGCCTATGTCTCAGAACCTTGATGAACCACAAAGCAGCATGCCACCTCAGAGCCTGATCACGGACCTTCCTTGCTACAACCTACTAGAACAGGGAATATCTTCTGGAGCTGTTCACTGGGTGTCTGTGCTCCCTGACTTCCTTCTCTCTCTCTCTCTCTCTATCTCTCTCTCTCTCTCTCTCTCTCACA
The DNA here is from genome assembly GCF_008692635.1 of Crocuta crocuta. Lineage (NCBI taxonomy): Eukaryota > Metazoa > Chordata > Mammalia > Carnivora > Hyaenidae > Crocuta > Crocuta crocuta. The sequence continues at coordinate 5,518,374 of NW_027529433.1, forward strand.
CACACACACACACACACACACACATGACCTCCCTCCTACTGGACAGGCAACCTCTGTGCCTCGCTCAGGCTTCTTCATGACATGTGAATCACCCATCCCTGAGAAGAGTGACCAGGTGATCCAGGCCAAAGGACACAAGACAGCCAACTACACCACCACCCTCTTGCCCGCGGGCTTCCCATACTGTTTGCCAGGGCTCTGTGCCTGCAGCTGGTGTGCTGGCTTTTGGGAGTGCTGGGCTCTCCATATTCTCACGGCCAAGGCTGGGAGGAAAAAGCAAGGATGGGGGACTCCCTAAGGGGGTGGGAACTATAGGGATGCCAGTGGTGAGGCCCCTCTGCTTTGACAAGGCCAGCTTAGGAGGAGCTGGTGTGAAGCTGGGATCCTAGAAGTTTCCTTTCCCAACATGAACTCGACTCCTGGACCATGGTAGCAGGTCCCCACAATTCCACTTTGAGTCATGCATTTGGATTTAGACCTTGTGAAAAGACAAAAGCCTTAAGGGAACAGGTCCTCACATCTTACTGCTACACAGGGTTGGCAGGAGGGGACCATTTTGGGGATCCCAGGCAGAGTGGACCTGGCCTAGGAGAGCCAGAAAAAGAAAAGAAAATTATCTTCTGGAAATGGGGTCGGCAAACTTTCTCTGTCAAGTGCCAGGGAGTAAATATTTTAGGCTCTGTAGGCCACGAGGGGTCTGTTGGAACTTCTCTGCTGCTGTAGCGTGAAAGGAACCACTACATGACATAGTGTGTGGCTGTGTATTCCCACCGAACTTTACAAGCACAGCAGACCATATGCGGCCTGTGGGGTGTGGTTGATTGCCTGTTGTCCTAGACGACACCTAAAAAAAACTCTAGCCAGTCCCCTTTGGTCCTGTGTTCTTTGCTTCTCCTCCTCTCGGTTCACACCTCCCCAGCATGGTGCTCTAGAAATGTATCCCTTTATCAGTCTGTAACCCCCACAGCTTCTGGGGCAGAGACCATCGCTGGCACTAGCACAGGTGTTTAGTACGTGTTCGGGGAGCAAGTGTGTGCGGCGGGAGGGGAGACGGTGTTTACAACAGACAAACCTCACTGAGCACTTCCAGCCTCCTGGCAAGAAGCTACAGGGTTCACACAGGAAAGGGATTTGTGCTGATGACGAGCACTACCAAGAGAGAGCACCCTGGCTTACAATTTCATTCTTTGTTAAAATGCAAACCCACGGGCGGATCTTGACGTCAAGGCTAACATCCCAGAAAGCAGCACAGCCAGAACCGCCTTCAGACAGGCTGCTCCCACCTCTGGGGAGCCCTTCCCATCACAGGCCCATCACCATTCACTCCAGCCTCCTCCGATGAAGAGGAAAAACACTGTGGCCAGCCAGAGACATAAAAATTCTTTGTTATTGGAAAATCTAAGTGTCTCTCCAGGCCTGTGCAGCACCATTAGGTGACGTCAATGGCTCAGGGTATCTGAGCTCTGCGTTTCCACTCTTCTCAGAACAGCAGCTAATTCACGGCAATAAAGATGTTTCTATTTAGAGCATCAGAAAAGAGGTGGTCCTGTGATTCTGTGCCCCTAAGTCATGTACTAAGGGTTTGCCTGCTCTCCCTGGGAAACAGGAAGGATTTTCAGGTGGCAGGAAGCCAGGACCTAGACATTCAATTCCATTCAAGCTAACCAACAGCCAAAGGGCTCTCCATGCACCACGCAGCATAGGCCCCAGGGACATGTACAGCCTGGTGACCTCAATGGAGAGGAGAGGGCATTCAGGCACACCAACAGCCATGATGACAGTGGGGGGTGATACATAGCAAAGAAGGTGCTTGGGGGCTTGAGGAGAGGGATGGCATTTGCTGTTCCTTGGGAAGGACCATGAAGGATGGGTAGAATGTGGGCACACGTGGTTGTGGGAAGACTGGTGAAAAGGAGACTGGGGGTCCAGGTGACTGAGAAAGAGAGGAGGGAGGAGGAACAAGTGTTGGCTGGTAGGGGAAGGCCATGCTTGATTCTGCCCATGAACTGTACTTGGCCCGNCTCACCTAGACCTCACACTTCCTCCTGGAATGTGTAAACTTGACAGTTGAGAGAATTTATTTTTCAGTGGAAATCAGTTCCCCTCCCTTCCCAGAGGTCTCGGTAGTAAATGCATACTTCCTGATTCTAGACGCATTTTATGTTGAACTAAATACTACGAAAAAGCATGATTCCCTTCACTAGTCTAGAATATTTTGCTAGAATAGCCAAATCGCTCTTGAGAAAGAACAAAGCTGGAAGTATCATGATCCCTGATTTCCAACTACATTGCAAAGCTGTAGTAATCATAACAGTATGGCATTGGCATAAAATAAAAAACCACACACATGTATCAGAGGGACAGAAGAGAGAGCCCAGAAATAAAACCACATATATATGGTCAATTAATTTATGACAAGCCAACAATATACAATGGGGAAAACATAGTCTGTTCAATAAATGGTACTAGGAAAACCGGACAGCCACATACAAAAGAATGACATTGGACCGCTATCTTAGACCACACACAAAAATCAACTCAAAATGGAAGAAATATTTGAACATATTATCTGAAACCATAAAAGCCCTAGAAGAAAACATAGGGGCTAAGCTCCTTGACATGGGTCCTGGCTATGAATTTTTTGATATAACATCAAAAGCAAATGCAACAAAAGAAAAATAAATAATTCAGATTACCATCACGCCAAAAAGCTTCTGCACAGCAAAGGAAACCATTGACAAAATAAAAAGGCAACTTACCAAATGGGAGAAAATACTTGCAAATCACAGATGAAGGAATAATATCCAAAATATATAAAGAACTCATACAACTCAAAAGCCAAAAAAAATTTGAGTTAAACATTGGCAAAAGATCTGAATAGACATTTTTTTCAAAAAAGACATAAAGATGGCCAACAGGTACATGCTCTTACATATGCTCTTACATACATCACTCTTCATCAGGCAAATGCAAATCAAAAACACAGTGAGTTAATTCACATCTGTGAGGAGGGCTAGTATCAAAAAGATATGAAATGTCAAGTGTTGGTGAAGATGTGGAGAAAAGTCACTATATAAAGCACTATGGGGGTTCCTCAAAAAAAATTAAAAATATAACTACCATATGGTTTAGCAACTTACTCCTGGACATTCACCCAAAGGAAACGAAAACACTAACTCAAAAAGATATATGCATCCCCATGTTCACTGCAGCATGGTTTCCAATAGCCAAGACACAGAAATAATCTAAGTGTCCACTGATGGATGAATGGAGAAGGAAAATGTAGAATATAGATGCAATGGAATATGATTCAGCCATCAGAAAAGAAGGAAATCTTGCTATTGCAGCAACATGGATAGACGCTGAGGACAGTATGCTAAGTGAATTAAGTCAGATGGAGAAAGACAAATACCATACGATATCACTTATATGCAGAATAGAAAACAAAAAACTGAATACATAGATACAGAGAACAAGTTGGCTACCAGAGGAGGGGTGGGGAGATGCGTGAAATGGGTGAAAGAGGTTAGTGGTACAAACTTCCACTTATTAAATAAGTCATGGAGATATAATGTACAGCATGGTGAATACTGTTAACAACACTGTGATGTAAAGTGTTGCTAAAAGATTTCAAAGTTGCTAAAAGAATAGGTCTCAAAAGAAGACTTTATCACACAAAAAAATGTTGTAATTATGTGTGGTGATGCATGTTAACTTGACTTAATGGTGGTGAACATTTTGCAATATATACGAGTATCAAATCATTATTTAAAAAAAGAAAGAAACAGGCATGAAGACATGAATATCTTTGACGGACTGAGACACCAGCTGAAAGCCCTCTACAGGCTCACGGCACACAGGCTGGACTCCCCTCCAGGAGCTGTCTCTTTGTGGGGAGGAGCCCGGGCATCAGCAGGTCCTGTCACCCCAAAGCTTCTCTCCTTGCCTGGCCAGCCACCACCACCTGACCCCACACTTCCCAAGTCTCCAACATGCTCCTCTAAAACGGGTCATGCCCCGAAGACCTTCATATCCTTTACAGACATTATCCCTTCTTTTAAAGTCTCCGTCTACATCAAAGGCCACATTTTGTGTTTTCAAGAATTGATCACAAGTAATTATGTTTGTCCAGTGCTTTTTAACCAATATACCTTAAAGCATGAATGAAAATACACATAACCCAATATTCAAAGTATAGTTAAAAAAGAAAACACCAATATCAGTGTTGCTCTCTATGATAAAACTCCATTTATACGTTTTAAATATAGCAATTTATTAAAATTGTGTTATTCCAGAAGACGAGATTCTAATGTATTGTCCTGCATGATGTAATGGTAAAAATAAACAGTACCAATAGTACTAATTTTTACTAACATGGAATGATTGTATTTGATATGAATTGGTAGGAGTGAAATGCTCAAATACATATATGCTTTTAATTCATTTAAAATAGAAAAATAGATACATTTTTTGTTTGGAAGAAGAATTTTATGCTCTCGTGAAATACATTAGTCTTGAGGTACACAGCCACAGGCTAAACCATAACTGATGTGCATTACAAACACAGCAGCATAAGCTTGCAGGAAATTTTATTTTCTACCATTTGTCTGTCAAAGGAGCCTAATTGTGCCATAAACCTCCTAAATTGGCAAGTACAGTGAGACATGGAGAAAGACAAGCCGAGAACAGTGGTGAGAACGCAATGTGGGGTCAAGCTGACAAAGCAAAGGAAGGAAAGTGAATACCATACCTGCTTATTATTGTCAGTGGTACAACACAGCTTCTTGAGGGAGACAAAATGCCTAATTTTCCTAATAACATAAATTATCAGTTATTAGTGAGTCAGATAGGAGATGATTCAACAAATCAGCAGATGAAAACATCAACAGATTTTCTTAAAGAAAGCCCCAGGGTCCATTCTAGGGCAGATTTAAATTTCAAACAAACCTAGTCTACGGAAAACACATTTTTCATACACAGCCCACACATGCCGCCAGAAACTGGGCTTCCCTTTTAATCACAGTTGGCTCAGAAACACTTTCCTAATGGGTATTTCATTTTGCAACGGACTCCTGCAGCTAGTCTCCTAGATATCTTCAGTGATAGGATGCAATGTTACTCGAGAAGAAATTGGTTTTAATTCCGCTGACATGAATAATTTTACAGCTTATATAAAAAGCAAAAGACTCATTTGGACAATGACCAAAATTACATTGTCCCTCTTTTTGTATTAATACTCCATATTCTTTCATAGCATGGTCATCACAATGATGGCATTTTTCAGGCAGAGAAAAATCCTCTTATTTCAAGGTTATGGACAGAATCCCAAATCAGCCTACGGTCTTGCTCATTACCACAAGGGAGACCAGAAAAAGGCTATAGCTGCCTCAGCCCTGCACAAAAATCAGCCTGAGGTAGATTTTCCACTGAGAGGGGGGAGCCAGGAATTCTAAAGGGCTATGTGATATTTTATACGAATAGGAATGAGCCTCCTGTTTCTCTTTCTTTGATGCAGTTTTCTCTGGAGGACCCAGAAGAGAGTATAGAAAATACTGGTTATTCTGTAATAAGCCTCACTAAAGAAGAAGAGGTAAAATTTCCCTACTTTTAGTAAGAATTTCCTTTGATAGTGTACTGTTTACAAGTGGGGGGCGGGGGGAATAACACTGTGTCTAGACAAAAGAACTTCCCTCTTATCTGTAAAACTGGAGAGATAAGAAAAACTCATTCTGACAGAAATTACCAAGCAACAGAGTCTCCTCAGCCTTGGTCACCTAAGAATTCTGGTCACACACACAGAGTGAATCTTAGCTTAAGTTTTCTGAGAAGATAGTCTAAGGATGATGAGAGTAGCAATGTGACAGCCATCATGGCCTCTCAGCATGGACTGTTGGTGGAAATGGCCATGCCAAGGCCACCATGCTGGAGGTGGGAGTGGGGGTGGGGTGGGAGGCCTCTCTTTGTGCTCATAACCCTCATCAGGACTGCCGGCACCCTACCACTGAGAGGGAAGCCACATGTCAGGAAATGTAAGACGGCTGTCTCTGAAATAAGGGGTTAACAATTTCAAAACTTAGCAAACAAGTAAAATTGGAGAGGAAATGACCTAAGATGTTTAGCTGACTTTGCAGAATGTTTTGTTTCCTAGCCACCCAACAGATTGGAAGGTACTCAGGTAGTCTTAAGAGTCACAGGCAGGACTCACCACTTCTGGTTACTGGCATGACAACTGCTACCTTCTCTTTCTCCAAAACATCACGTGACAGCATGTGTCCCTTGTAAACTGTGGTACAAAGCTAGTGTTGACCTGCAAGGTAGTTTACTAGAGGCTCCTCAGTGACGTACTTGTTCTGGGATCCTGTTTGGCTTTGTAAACCCTCTAATAAAATTGAACTGAGACAAAGAAAAGAAATTATGTATTGACCCTCTCTGATAATCTGAGATTAAATGGTATCCGATCACCTGATTCGGGTCAAACACACCTTTCTCTAGGTCACAGTGACCTCCAGGATTCCCTTTATCTTGTAGAACAGGTCCGGACTCAGCCTGAAGGCAACCAATATAGAGCCAGTGCCTCAAGGAGAGAAGGGTGACTCCCAGGGCAGGGCTGAGACCAGCGAGCCTTGTTGTTTTGTTGTTATTCTTATGACAGGGGAAAGCCTAAACATAGCTCCTTCAGAGGGTAGTGGGGATAACGGAACCACAGACAGTAGTAAGTCGGAGGTGGGCAGCTGGGAAGATGCTTTGTAAAGCCCATAAGCAAGAGAAGAGAGGGGGAGGAAAAGCCACATCTGGCGGCTATTGCTAGCCACATGGGTTTGCCCACAGTATATGCTATATACAGCCCAACCCCACCATATTTGTGGGTCTAATGCTTACATTGGTATTTTAATATGCAAACCCAATGCCCACATGAGCCCTTCAACTATAAGAGTTCAAGAGTTTGCTCTCACCCTCCTTGGCCAATCACTGGGGTGATCTTCACGTGCTGCTGGATGCTGTCCCCGGATTTCCTTCTGGCATAGTAAACCCCCTGCCACTCCTACATGGACAAAGAGAGCTCTTAAAATCCTTCCACCGAGGCTAATGGCTGCTTCTACAGAGGGTCTCGTCAAGTTGAGCAATAAAGTTCCCACATGCTTTCCTTACATTCCACAAAACATTGCTCTGTCGTTGCACCTATTGTGACACTTATTACCTAAGCCTCGTGGTCACCCTGAACTAAGACCCCAAGACCAATGTGTCCACCTCCAAACAAGACAGCCCCTCAGGGTCCTAGGATGGTCGATGAGTGGGTAGAGTTCCCGCTCTCAGCCCTATGGGCGTAGTGGCACCAGGTCAAGGGACTCTGATGGGGTTTTCCTAAAACTCTTCACAACAACCTGTAAACTCGAGGTTATCATCCTTAGTTTACAAATGAGTAAACCAAGGCTCAGAGAGTCTAACTAATTTGCCCACATTCTGAAGTACAAAATGTGGTTCTAAATTCTTGTCTCTTAATTCTCCTTGAAACCTGTCATTTTTCTACTTTCTATGGGGCATCCTACCAAGATTTCTCTGGGATTAGTCTGACTTCCGGCAGTTTCCATGGATGAAGCTAAGGGGAGTGTGAACATTCTTACTGTCTCTGGACCCCAGGGAACTAGCTGATGAAGAGCCTGTGGTACCTCCACCATGTCCGGGAGAACCCGGTTTTCTCTTAGTTTTTCCTGCTCCCTCCGTCACACAAGACCATCACACGTGTGGCAGTACCTCCCATGGCAAAGTTGTCTAGAGTACTGGATAATGTCCTGATTCCTTTTCAGTCTCACTGCCCCTATTCTTTAAAAATTAGCATTGGCTGTCATATATGACCCAAATGTAGTTTATTCCTATAAAGCAGTCCCCAATTAAAAGAATACAGTGCTCATATCACTATTTCACATCAGAGAAAGCAAGATGAAAGACATAATATGAGAAAGCATTCTGAATGCTTAAAATAAAATTTCACGGAGTTTCAGCTGCTGGAGCCTCACTCCACCTACAGAAGGGAAGCCTTGAGGGAAGATTCCTGTCACAATGACAGCCCTCCCTTCAGCTGCTGGACGAACTGACATGACAGGAAGAACTGAGCTCCATGTCTCTACTCAACTGTAATGAGGGAAGAGAACAGAAAAACGGAAACATGACCAAGACCAGGGCCCACGTGGAAATACTGATATACGTACTTCTAGTCCCCCAAACACTGGACACACTCAAAACACGCAACAACCTTTTGGGCAGAACTCTGCTCAGAGGCAGCAATGATACTCCAGCAAAGAGAGTGGGGACAGAATCACCCAAAGGATAAACTCTCCTTATACAAAGTGATGAGGTGCTACATCATCTTAAGTGCTTGATTCGCTCGGGATCTAAAATTTACCCCCAACTTGACCAATTTTGCAAACATAAGAGATCTTTCACTCAATTAGCATGTCATCAGAGGAGCCAATCTTAAAGACATGACATAAAACTCACAGAAATAAAAATGCAGTGGGGAGAGGTTTGCACAGTATCTGTTGCACCCACCTTGCCCTTCTTGATGCACGTGTTGATGGTGTCAAGAAGGTCTGCCCGGTTCTTATCACTTTTGGGCAGCTCGGCAAGCTCTTTCCCCAGGAGCTCGCCTTTGTGGTAGCCCATCATCCTTTCAAAAGCTGGGTTGACATACTGTGAACAGGACGTGGTTAAAGGTCAGTGTGGGTATGCTGTGTGCCCCCAGGAGTACTTGCTGGGACGCAGAGGAACATGCTGCAATATCAAATACAAAGTTCCCTGGATGAGCACTCTCTGATGCGGGTGCCGACTGGGCCCCGTCTCACCAATGAGGCACCTGAAGTTGCTGCCTTGCTCCTCAGCAGCAATGTATTTGATCACCACCCCAGCACCCTAGTTCTCTCCGAGGCACTGGAAGAAATTCCTTAGCAGACAGAGAGCAAGAAGCCTTCATCTAAGAGAGCCACTCTCTTGTGGGCCTTTTTCATCCCCAGTTGGCCAAGAAATAAGAAAACATTCCAAAATTAAAAATGAGTTGGAATAAAAATGAATCGGTTCAACAGGCTGTGGCATCTATTAGTCACATGTCTGTAAGGCAGAGATCTCTCTCATGCCTCCTTTCCAATTGCTACTACCTACAAATCAATGCGATGGCTTGGGGCCACTTCCCATCTAGCCTGAACAATGAAATTTAGTTCAACAGCTTGGGCAGGGAACAGCCCTTTCAGTGCTGGGCAGTCACGGGTGTGAGAAGAGGCCACCTTGGCATGTTTGAAGGCCAGCAGACTCAGAGGTTTCTTTCTAAAATTCTGCCCAGGGTCCTAGAATACAGAGCTATTTCCCTGTCTGACTCCCAGATCTCATCTCCACCTCCAATTTCTTTTCCAAGAACAATCACTAAATGAGAAGCTGAATAAGGGAGACAAGACAAAAAGCATGGGGAAAATGTGACCATACGGCCTCTGGGTCATGGAATTTTTTTTTCTTTTTTGCATCATGGACATCCATCTGCGGCTTCAGAAATATTCTTGCAAAGTATAATCACAATCACTCTTGCCCTGCACTATGATGACAGCCGTAAGGAGCCTGGTGATGCAGTGACACTTGGGGAACTATTCCCCTGCGAGCAAAGTCTCTACTAACACAATTAAACCTGGGAGATGGAGGGGTTTAGAGGGTGCACTGGAGCCTGAGCATGAGGCCTTATTAGGCGGATGGAAGAGCCGGGGTGGGACAGCGTCTTCAGCGATCTCCCAGCACACACATGTGGTGATCACCACCCTCCTGGGGCCAGGCAGCACAGCCTCTGCTCACCAGGTGGCCTAAGCCTGCGTGCTGAGCTCTCCATATCCCCCCTCATCTACGGGCTTCTGCCTACGCACTCCTTCTCCTCGTAACACCCCTCCTCACCTCCATGCCCTGCCAAGTTGGGTTTGTCCCTTCCTTCTCCTTCCCTTGCAAACCACCCTTGACCCCCTGCCCAGTCTGAGCTGGTGCCACTTCTACAGGCTCCCACTCTCTCCTGTGCAGGCTCCCAGTGACCTTTCACACTCAATCCAAGTTTTTATTTATTTCTCTCTCCCACTAGACATAAAAATCCTCAAAAGAAAGTCCACTTTGGATTCATCTCTGGATACTCAAGACTGTTCAGTAGATATGTGATGTATGTATTGTTTTCCTTTTTGGTCAAATCCTCATACATTTCCATGTGTGTTTATTCTACCTTCACTATTAAGTTGCAGATATGGGTAGAAGTCATGGCCCTTTGTTCATGCTAGAGTTCCTGTAACCTCAGAATGCAACAGGTACTCGAACATGATCTCTGGAGCCAAAGCACTCAAGGTCAAATCCTGGGTCTGCCAATAACAAGCTCCATGACTGTGGGCAAGTTACTCGTCCTCTCTAGTCCTCAGTTTCCTCATCTGTAAAATGGCTACAGTAGTAGTGCCTGGATCATAAAGTTGTTTTAATATATAAAATGCTCAGTACTGTGCCTGATACATGGCAAGCTTTCTGTAAGTGTTTTAAAGCAAGTAGTTTAGATGGTAGATCGATGGCTGGCTGGCCTGGTCAATATTATTCCTAAATTTAAGGGCTATCACCTAACCTCTGAACATGCACAGTCACACAGAAGCATAAACTCTTCAGCGGCAGGGCCCTGAAAAGGACTCTGGTATTAAGAACATGCATGAAATATCCTGTCCATGAGGACTTTTCTTGAAATACGTAACGCAAATGTCACTTTATTTCCCCTTTACATATAACATCCTCTATTCAACTTCTTTCTCCTTGCTTTTGGGTTTTATATCCAGATTGCAAGTAGGTCTTTAAAGGGGCAGTCTGTTTCTTCCTGTTCACAGGAAAGGAGGGGATGGGGCGACACCACCACCATGTTGCCTTCTCCAGAGACACAGGGTCTCTACCCACCAGGTGCTCACCATAGAATGAAGGACTCTGTTCCTTGTTCAAGAAATCATCAGACTACAAATGGGGAAGCAAGTGGAGAGCAGGGAGCCCCTTCTCCTCACTAGAGAAATCAGTCGGCTGCCCACTGTCAGAGACAGGTGTAAAACAAATGTGTTTCATGAGTGGAATTGACTGTTCAAGTCTGGACAGAAGGAAGGGGAATGTAAGATTTGTACTTGGTCGGTAGCAAGCATGTCTGGTCTCTCTGCAGTCCAAGGACGCAGACGTGTGCATGCGTAGTTAGGCAGCAACAGGCAGCAACATGAGGAAGCTTTCAGATCCACTGCAAGGAGCAGTCAGAAAAACAAGTTCTAGATATACAGCCGAACAGGGAAACCAGAAGGGAAGGCTTTATCATCGGCAAGACATGGCTACATATTTTGGTTCCAATACTTATCACTGGGACTTTTCTTGGGAAAATTCCCTGACCTTGCTGGGCTTCAGTTTCCCCATCAGTATTATGGGGCACTTGTGTCTCTCTCACAGAGTCACTGGATGGAAAGGAGATAACGTTATGAACGTGTTAATGATGGCGCTAAGGCAGCATGGGCTGCTGATGTTACTAGTTGGCATGAGAGTGGGGTGTGTCTGTGTGCAGTGCAGGCTCTGTCGTGCGGCCACCATATCTTGAGCACCATCTTTGGTTTCCCTGAGGAAACTAAGTGTTCCTTATACTCAGTGCCATTATGGAAACCAGCTCCAGGCAGCCTGGTATCCATCGATGGAAAAGTCCACATTTCAGAATGTTGTTTTAGTAGAAATGTCTTACCTTCCAAAAAATACACTAAGATGACCTTATTTCAACAAAGGTTGGTCTACTATACACATTTCCTTAGGAAGATAACTTTACCATACAAGACTGCTCTACAATTAGAATACCAACCACAGGCAAATAAATGAATACCTTTGAAAATATTTCATTCCCATAAGCATTTACTCTACAATTCTGACATACTTTCACATGATGTAAATGCTGTCTTCACAAATGATCAAAGAATTTACCCTATCTTGGTCACAGGAATCAAAAATTATGATCTAAATAATTTTTTATTCTTAGTGAGTACCTAATTCTTAGATTAAGTCTATCAATTTTCTTTACATATTTTTGATGTCCCTTTCTCCAAAGAAAATACACAGTAATGTGAGGACTGTGGGAAAGTTCCTTGGGAAAGGATGGCTCTAACTTGAAAGGTTCTATTTTGACATCTCTAGAGAAAAAGCGTCTCCATACCTGAATCACATGGTCATCACTTGTAATTTCTATGGCTTCATGACAGTGGTCTAATGCTGTAAACACTGAATTACAGGCCCTGAAAGTTGCAAAAGATCAATGTTAGTACAACTACAAAACCATTAGCGTTTCATATGTTAATTTATCAAAGTAAACAGTTCCCCAAAATTCATTAAAACCATGTTCTTTTTGAAGGAAAAAAAATACTGTAGCCTTTCAAACTAAGCTAGTTAGTTTGAATTAACAACAGCATATATTTCTGTGACTGTAACAACCAAAGAAGGATTCTAATCAACAAAATCTTCATGGATCATGGAATGAACCACCTACGTGCTGAATGTTGCCTTCCCTGTGTATTCTGTCTCTTTCTCTTCCCAAACTGCTGTGGCTCAGTGTCCTATGACTTCAGGACTTCTCTGTTTGAGAGATGGGTGCAGGTGAAATGCACGGAGCTCCCTACTTATCTGCCATCTTGCCTCCACGTGTGCTGAATGAAACCGTAATATAGACACAAGAGAACGAGGTAACAGGAGGCCATCTTAGAGGTCTCCTGGACCTATGTCAATGCTGTTCTTTCTGTCTCATTCCTAGTGTGGCCATGGAGGAGGCAAGTGCCCAGCAATGAGAACTGACTTAAACCCAAATTGAATCTGAGGTATTCGGTCTGTCCTTTCTCAATAGACACAGACCTACTTTTTCCTTACTTTCGTCATCTTTGATAACAAGCCTTTATATGGTACTTTGCTTTCAACCTCACCCACTGGTGTGATGAAAGGCAAATATTGCAGGATGCCCCTTGCCTGATTAACCCTACAGCTCTCGAGGTAGGCACTTTTCTTGGTGGCCTTTCTTGTACATGTGGAATATTGGAAATCATTTCGACTTCTCAACTGGTTAGAATTTTAAGTACCTTCTAAATCTAGGGCAACTCCAAATACAGTAAGTTATTTACTATCTAACACAGAAAGTATGTGGCTAGTTTCTAGAGCTTTTATATTTGTGCTGGCTGTTTAAAGAATCCCAGTGAGGCCTTTCTTACACATTACAAAAATGATTTACTTGATTGATGTTCCTTCTTATAAAATATACTCTTAAGATGTTATTCATTTTTTCCACTCATGAAGGCATCTAAATTTGCCATCCTGTTTTAAACTGTAGACAAGGAAGAGGGGGGAAATAATTGGCTCAAGTCTGGTTCTGTATTTTGCCAGTTGTGGGACTGTGGGCAATTTTTATCTTTGCTGGCCCCAGCTTCCTCATCTATAAATGAGAATAACAACACTTGTTTTATAGGTTGCTGTAAAAATCAACAGTTTATGTGAGGCATTTCTCAAAGTGCTTCAGATAATATAAGAATTCAGCTCATGGTACTTGTTATTACCTGTCAGACCCTGGAGCAGTATTGCCTAAGTCTCTAACACTTTCAAAGACCATTGGTGAAAATAAAAGTAAATCGTAACCTATCTTTTCTCATGAGAATACTTGAACTATCTAATGAATAACTGTATTCAATCATAACAAGGTAGGGGCACCTGGGTGGCTCCGTTGGTTAAGAATCTGACTTTGGCTCACGTCATGATCTCACAATTCGTGAGTTCGAGCCCTGTGTCAGGCTCTGTACTGACGGCTCAGAGCCTGGAGTCTGCTTCAGATTCTGTGTCTCCCTCTCTCTGCCCCTCCTCTTCTCATGTGCTCTCTCTCTCTCAAAAGTAAACATTAAAAAAATTAAAATAATAGCAAGGTAACCTGCCTGAGGCGTGAAGGATTTTACCCTACTGATGGTGCAGAGATGAAGGCACCCATGTGGGAGGGTAAATAAGTAATTGTGATGGGTGAGCAGAGGAGAAGGTAAGCCTAACTCATCTAGGATTCCAGATGGTACAGTAGGGTTTCTCATTTAAACTGCACCAGTCTAATTTCAACCATGTACTATCTTAATATCACTGTTGCATTTGTAAACAAGATCACTTAAAATAAGAAAAAAAAAAAAAGGTTTTTAAAGTATTACTAGAGTCACTAGCACCCTGCCTCCCACAAAGAAGCAAGCAAGAGCTAGTCTTCTCAGAAGTATTTTCCAGGTATGTGGTCTAGAACCCAACATGGCAGCACAGTAGTGTTTCCTGTCCCCCAGGAGTCAAACGTGGAAGAGCACACTCTGTGTGGACTAAACCTTACATGTGATAGCTAGATAATTAAGCTAGAACACATTTTATCAAATGATAAGTTCATCTCTTGCCCATTTTCTTATCATGCCTGTGCACCTCACCTAAGCATTTAAAAGGGTACTTCAAAGTATTAGTGTTTTTGTCAATTCAAGAGCAGTCTTTATGTAAGATCTTAGCTCCAAATGTCCAAAATTCATCTATTAAACATTCATTGTATGATTATCCACAAAGCATAAAATCTTCAGTATAATGTCCAATGAAACAAAGCAAATTCTCATCAACAGTCAAGGTAGAAGGGTGTGGACAGGGTCAGCAGATAGTTTTCACCCAGTGACGTGCTGGACTGCACTGTTTAGAACTAGGCTTTAAGCCAATTTGGTTGACAGTTCTATTTAAATAAATCTGCAGCAAAATGAAGTAATCAATTTGAATCATGTTCCTAGAGCTTGGGAATTTAATTGCTTGTATTAATTATTAATACTCTTCATGCAGAAGAGCCTTAACGTTATTAATTTCCTGTTCTTAGGAACCATGTAACTGTGCCTCAGATGTATTTTTGCATCTTTGGGGTTGAGAAGGTGGAAAATTGGAATGGTAAGAAAGGTAAGAAGAAGTTGAAAAGGAAAGATAACCTCAACATGGAAACCCATGAAGTACACGCCATGGAACCATGTCCCCTCACCTTTTAAAAAAAAAATTTTTTTTTAATGTTTTATTTATTTCTGAGGGAGAGAGAGACAGACAGACAGCATGAGCTGGGGAGGGTCAGAGAGAGAAGGAGATACAGAATCTGAAACAGGCTCCAGGCTCTGAACTGTCAGCACAGAGCCTGATGTGGGGCTTAAACCCACGAACCATGAGATCATGATCCAAGCCGAAGTCAGACGCTTAACCAACTGAGCCACCCAGGCACCCCGTCCCCTCACCTTCTTAAGGAGCCCTTGAAGGTCCAGATGGAAAAGGCAAATATTACAGGGGCCCAAGTATCACCTCGACAAGTCTACAAAGAACACAGTGGTGTGATGGGGTGGTGAGTGTATCCGACTGAACAGTGGGATGCCTGGATGCCACCCCAGCACTGCCACCAACATACTGGGCAGCTGTGATCATGTCAAGAGTCTCCCTGGCTCTTGGTGTTTTCCTCTGTCCATTGGGGCAGGAGTGGTCAGGTTGCATTATCTCCTGTATTCGTACCAAGGATATTCCAGAATCTACTCAAAACACATATATATATATACACAAACTGAGGCTGCCTGCAACAAGGTAGGACTGTACAAGGTGGTGGCTTTAGGGAAACCTAAATCTGAACCAAAATCCACATGCCAGCAGGGTCTGGCAGGGGCAGGGAGAAGGAAGCACAGGCGGCCAGGGGGTCACGGCCTTGCTCCTGGTCAGCACCAATCCTGGGCAGCGATGCCCTGGGAGCCAGTTACAGTGAGGTTTCACGGCTTGGACCCCACACCTGTGACACTGTCTGTATGCAGGGCCCACGTGAGGATAAGGCACTCTACATGACTGTTGCTACCAAGAAGTGTGGTATTCCAGGGAACACAAGTTTTGTTCATCAGGACTTTGACTCCTTCTGAAATGGAGGACTGCTACTGTCTTAAGATATGGAATGAAACAAACATGATGATTTGGGCTTAAGTCCTGGATAAGAGATATAGGACCTCATTAGTATAAACCGATCAGTTTAAACTCCCGGTAAGCAGCGAAATCCTATCTGCATTTTGGATAACATAATTCTTTTCAGGATAAAGAGGGATAAGAACACGAGAAGAGAAGTGATCATCATTTACCTTCTATTTCCCTAGACAGCCCTCGTTTCATGACTTGTCCTGTTTAATAAAGTAAATTCCTCAAGCATACAGAAACGTGATTTATTTCCTCTCTTTAGAAGTTATTCTTTATAATGAAATCTTAAAATTATGTATTTTTTCTTTGATCCCATGATCCTTCTCTTTTCTTGGCTAAACATGGTCACCATACACCAGCACCTGGACAAAAGTGTCTACCTTCAACATTTGACATCATCCTTGCAGTACAGACTGTCCTTGCAGAATGCTAGGAATGTCACATATTTAGCTGCAGCTGGGGGCGGAATTGCAGAGAAAAGTATTATATAATTAGACCGTAATTATTCTGGCATTGTATAATAAAGAGCCTCATTTTCCCCATCTGCAGCAAGTGACAGAGTTGCCTGCCTGACGCTGAGGTCCAGGTGGAGTCTTTAGTCCTAGAACACGGACGGAGCTGGGAAGATCATGGAATGGGTCATCAGGCCCTGACTGCTGCACCCAGATACAGAGTACCCAGGAAGAGTCGAACCATGCACATACTCCCTTCTCTTCCAAAAACAGGGAGGAGGCTGGAGATGCTTGAGGCAGAACTAGCCAAAAACCAAAAGAAGAAAGTGACCACGTAGCCCTTCCCTGGCCTTTCGTGGAGAACTCTTGCTTTCTTTTCCCCATTGCTGGGGCTGCTCATGACTGGGAAGAGAGGCTCTTTACCAGTCAACCTGAAGCTGCTGTGGAAAAGGATTTGCACCCTGGGCAAACCTACCTTCCTGACACCACTGCTTGCCTGGGTCAACTCCATTGACCAGTTTCACACTGATCTGCATTAAGAACTTGAGATTTCTCATTATGACCTGCACAGTGGGCCCAGCTCCTTCAACTGGCTCTAGTCAGTGAGCGGTGAGAAGTTACGGGATTCACATAGAGTTAGGTACTTTGAAACGTGCCAAGTTCAGAAGTGTTCAGTGCCCCCACTCTAAGCAAATTTCATCAGCACAGTAACCTGAAGCCCATTTCTTTTAACCCTTGTGCTGGCTAAGAATGTTTATTTCAAATTGCCAGATCTGCCTTTGCCCTGGGTGACAATAAATGATGCACTTTTTTTTTTTTTTTTTTGGACAGAGAGCTAGCAGGGAGAGAGCACGTATGAGCTGGGGAGGGGCAGAGGGAGAGGAAGAGAGACAATCTTAAGGAGGTTCCACACTCAGCACAGAGCCCAAAACGGGGCTTAATCCTACAACCCTGGGATGATGACCAGAGCCGAAATCAAGAGTCAGATGTTAAACAACTGAGCCACCAGGCATCCCAACCTTCTGACATCCTTCATGTGCCATCACAGTTAACGTTGCCTAAGAAAACTCAAATCTTAGTCATTTAAAATCAAATGAAGGAATTACCTCTCAAAGCAACAAGGGGTCTGCTGTTCATTCTTGCTGTAGATAATGTGCAGTTAAAGAATTAAAACAGAATGAAATCCCTCTCTATCTATGGTGAAAACATCTAAAAGTACAGTCTTTTGGGGGCACCTGGGTGGCTCAGTCAGGTAAGCATTCTACTCATGATTTCAGCTCAGTTCACAATCTCACGGCCATGGGATCAATCCCCACGTCAGGCCCTGTGCTGAGCTTGCTTGGGATTCTCTCTCTCCCTCTTCCTCTGCCCCAAACCCTTCCTCCCTTCCTCCCTCCATCTCTCTCTCCCCCCCACACACAATAAACATTAAAAAAAAAAAAGTACAGTCTTTTTACCCTCAATTAAAAACAGCAGAGACCCCCAGGAATAAAAACAATGTACAGTAAACTGCTGAAGTAAAGGCAGTATGGTTTCCTCAAAAAAGTCTCTTAAGTTCTCTGAAGCTAATAAATATACGGATGCAAAGAAACTAAGGGATTCCACTTATATATTAAAAAATCCTTAGCAATATTCCTCACTAAAGACTTAAAATACTTGAATTTCCACTAGTTTGACTTTAAAAAAAATACTTCCCTACCTAAGGAAGTGACTATCCCCACACTATTTCTTAAAGCTCTCTGTCCACCAAAAAGTAACTTCCCAGGCCAGGATAAACCCCAGAGAAACCTGCCTTTGTGGGTTTATGCCACTCCATTTTACTTCCAAGGATGGTAGACAAAAACTAAGTTTACATAGGGTTTTGTCCTTTTTGATTGCAAATTAAGTAGTCAAGATAAGCATCATCATTACAATGAGACACTATCTTACTTATTTTTCACTAAGCCTGAAACCATCATGACTTCTGGGGTGGCCAGAGAGAGAAGCCAAGCCAGGGACCTTCTGGCATCCCAAAGCCTGGAGCCGTTAAGGGCTGGCCTCTTGGGGGCTACAGGTTGCCCTCCTCTCTATACTTGAGGGGGACAGGTTGAAGAAATAAAGGTCTAAGAGGGTGCTAGAGGGGAGCCTCCACAAAACCAGGCACGAGCTAGGGCCCTGATATCCCAAGATGTTCCAGAAGTTGAACATCGTTCCAGCAGTCGGATGCCTAGACAACCCCATCTCAGAAGTGAGCATCATGAAAAGCCTGCTTTTAAAGCACTATTTGCCTTGAAGGAGACTTAAAGCAAGTTTCCTGAACATACTTCATGCATACTGAGGTAACAAACAGACCTCATGAAATTGCCATAATGGTTATGTAGCAATTATTATAGCTGGCATAATAATACACCCATGGGTTTGCCCCTATTCATAACAATCCAAGGAGGAACTTACAAATGTTAAAAGAATAGTGAATAGAAAGTAATCCTCATAGGCTACTCTTAATCTCAATTTAATTGTATGAAAATTAAACAGTACTTTTTCTAGAGTATAGTTTTAAAACTGCTATAATTAGTGGAAAGTACTGTCAAAAAAAGAAATGCTTTCAAATTTATTTCATTGAGTAAAGGGTTCCTAGTTTAGATGCTGCCATTTACCAGCTTCCATCATCTGGGATTCGGCTAAGAATCTGTGAACATCAGTCCAAACACAGGAGCTTTTGAACGACATTGCTAACCTTGTGTTCCTTCTTACTTTTGCTACCTACCGTAATTTGAACTGCGAGCGAACTTCCCCGTGTTCTATTTGAATCAGTTCATTATAGCAAGCAATTATGCTGCTATTCTCCATAAATCTCTGAAAAGAAAACAAAGATAATATGTAAGACATACAATGACTTAAAGAGTTGAATAAAGGAACTTAGTTTTTCCCACCCCAGGTAACTCTGTTACATAAGACAACTTGAGAAACTGAAATGAGTTAAAATGAGGCAAAACAGTTGTCCAACTCTTTGAAATGCTTATATGAGAAACAACAGATGAAGTAACACTGTATGTTTAACTCCCTTGATAACAAAGGTGGGGAAAAACTTCATCACCAGTATTCACAGGAAAATAAACACACAAGGGCACAGAATGTGTCTCCCATCTTGTTAATTACTGAAACATTTTGGCTTTATTTTGCACTAACAAAAGTCTTTTCAAACCCAGCACTCATACTATGTGCCACATTATGAATGATCATTTTCAAGGGAAGAGACCCTTCTTTGCTAACTTCCTCATCTTTTGATTGCCAAATGCAGCCTCCTCCTCTTACACACACACACACACACACACACACTCACACACTTCCATGCATCTAGCATGGATGGCTTCTCCCTGGGGAATACTTCTGGTTCCCCACTATTCCAGGGATAGGTTCACAGGGGGTAAGGAAGAGGGGAAAACCGTGAACACAGAACACACACAAAAGGGAAATACTTTCTCCTATTATTACAAAAGCAAAGTTAAACATGGTTAGGCTCAGGCTGAGCTTCTGGATGGGTGAAGATTATGTAACAGCCTGTAACCAAGCTCTGAGCATTGTTAGCAGATGCTTCCTAAGATACTAAAAAGGATCTGTGATAAGAATCAGTTTCAGAAGTGTTACAATAAACAGAGTTGGGCAGATTTCTTTTTTTTTAAGACAAATTTTAATAGTTAAATTTTGTTGTCTGTTTTTAATTAAATAAGTTATACATATTAACTTAAAAATGTATAAAGAAAGTTATAAAGAAAACAAACCCAAATCACTGATAATGTCCTAAGCTAGAGATATTGTTACATTTGGTTTATTTCTCTTAAGCTCCAATGCTTGTGTGTGTGTGTGTGTAACATATTAAATACAGTATGTAAAGTCATACTGTATTTTCACTTTTTTTTTTAAATTTATTTCTAGGAGAGAGAGAGAGAGAGAGAGAGAGACAGCGTGAGCAGGGGAGGGTCAGAGAGAGAGGGAGTCACAGACTGAAACAGGCTCCAGGCTCTGAGCTGGCAGTCAGCACATAGCCCAACGCGGGGCTCGAACCCACAAACTGCGAGATCATGACCTAAGCAAAAGTCGGACGCTTAACCGACTAAGCCACCCAGGCACCCCTGTATTTTCACTTTCATCGCAAAGTACTAACTTACTGAGATCTTATTTTTCTTTAGTCCTAAGAACTACCATTGTAGTAAAAAAGAGCTTTCTACAGGTGATGGTTTCTAAACACTGGAGCCCTTGTTTTGCACAGAACTGGCACTTCATGAGTTTTCTGTAGACCAAAGGTACAAGAAGATTTCTCTGGTGGTGTTCTAGGCTATGTTAACTCTTACACTGGAATAATGTGAGGTTATCAAAAATAGTGGGCTTCAAACCTCAATATGCTAAGAATCACCAGGCATTCTGCTAAAAATGCAGATTCAGGGCCCTACATTCAGAGATTTCGGCATGTTTCTTGATGGCAGAACTCAGAGCGTTCAATATGTTCGTGTGCAATGCCCATCGTGTAATGTTGTTAGTGTGCATTGTGGATTTCCAGGGGTGGGAAGAGGAGGAACAGTTCTTACTGATTTCCCAAGCTTATTCAACCACGGACACTTTTTTCATGGAACACCTATTAAAAGCTTTTGGAACACTGAAGTGCTCCACAGAACAGTTTGGGATCTACTACTTTCGTGGGCCCATCGTGGAGCTTAGAGTTATGCCTATGAGCTCTGGCAAGCTATTTAGGCATTCTGATCCTGTTTCTTCCTCTGCAAAAATGGAGAAAATATTAAATTTCTCATGTATAGATGAAGATTAAGTAAATTCCCACAGATGCAACCTAACAGTCCACCTTAGCTCTCTACTTTCTCCTGCACAGGAAGCCTCCCCAGTGAGTCCAACTGCTGTACCCACAGCCAGGCCTACCCCACCGTATTTCATGTAGTAAGGCTTCATGGACACCTGTTGATTGAATAAGTGTCATTGCAAATAGAAAAAGGGGCACATAAAGGTCGATATAAATGCAGCTGCCAGCTGCTACTACTCTTTGCGAATTAAGATACTGGTTTATAGAATGCAAGTGGACGGAGCACCATGCAGTTTGCTACTTGTACAAGCTACCAAAGCTTCAAGGAGAGATGTTGTGGAATATCTGATGGCACAATTTGTTCCCGGTTCCCTGCTCAAGGACCTACATGCTGACGCACCGGCCAATTAGCTAGCAACACAGAGCTGAGTTTCAGCAGATGATTTAATACAGTCAAAACAACCCAGAGATGAGAAACAACCTCAAGAATAGCCAGCATATTTGGAAGGGTGCTTGGGGAGAAAGTTGCCAAAGAAGAGATTTTACCCAAAAAAGGAGACTAGCCACCTGGGGAGGTTCAGCTGACCCTGAGCCACAGAAACCCAGGAGGTAATGCCTCAGTAGATATGGCGTGCTTCTCAAAGGAGAGCCTGAGCTAAGGGGCTGGTGGGGCGGGGGTTGCCCTGACCTAGCTGGCAAATGGTGTTGGTCCCATCCAGCACTAAATATTGCCAGATGGTCCCTGACAGGTATTATTTTTCATGATCCCATGAAGGGTATTATCCACAATGTCTGACTGCCAAGAGCAGCACTACAGCTGAAAAAGGGAAATGTAACCTACTAGAGCAACACGTACAGGTTGCCACAGAAATAAAAAGAAAAGCAGGGACTATATCTCCTCAATTTACTTAGTGGCATTTGCACTGAAACAGGGCCAGGTGTTTCTCCTGGATGTAATATGCAATTTCAGTCTTCCAGACAATCTCTAAACCAGTCAGAGGTAGGCTCACCGACCTACAAGCAGAGTATTCCTGAAGGACAGTCAACAGCACCTACGTGGATTCTCAGTGACAGAACCTACAGTGTGTCACGCCATTCTGTCAGCTCCCAGGTAGCAGAGAAAACCTGCCTCCCAACGTTCTCAGAGACCCTGCCTCACAGGTGAAGAACAGCATTGGGATGGGGATCACCATTTAATGTGAGATCTACGAAATCTGCAAATAACTGTTATTTCTTAGGAAGTGCCTAAGGAAAGAAGTCTCAGCCACATGGCTTGACAATTTCTTTTTGCAACTCTCCATTCCCGGACTCAGAAGCACTGTCTTAGGCATTCTCATTAAGACATGACTCCTAAGAATGGCGTTCAGAACCAAATGCCAGCCTTTGAGAGAGGAGATGATGGACAAAGCAGTCAGGAGAGTCAGGGACACTGCTAATTAGAAACATTCATTTCTATTACACAGGTGAACCACTACGCTACGGTGAATATTTTATAGAGAACTGCTACTGCACACTGAAGCAGACCAAAGCACAAACCCACCACATCACACAGATATTCCTGCTTCTCTGTGCTCTGTGACAAGGAGTGTTCTTTTGACCCAGGGTAGCCAAGCCCCATTACATATTTGGGTTCAACCTATTTGGGGTCCTCTGGGCCTCATGGATCTGGATGTCCATTTCTCTCCCCAGGTCCAGAAATTTTCAGGCATTACTGCTTTAAATGTACAATCCTGTCCATTTTCTACTTCTGCAAATACCTATTATGAGAATATTATAGGTATTGGACTTTTTTTTTTCCATTGAGTCCCATAATTACTAGAGGCTATCTTCACTCCTTTTCATTCTTTTTCTTTTTTACTCCTCTGGGTAATTTCCAATGTCTTATCTTCCAGATCACAGATTCTTTCTTCAGCATGGTCAAATCTACTCCTGAAACTCTCCACTGAGTTCTTCAACTCAGTAATTTTATTTTCCATTTCTATGATTTTTCTGGGTTTTTTGATGACTGCTATTTCCTTGTCAAACTTCTCATTATGTTCTTGCATTGTTTTCCTAACTTCATTATTTGTCTGTGCTTTCTTGTAGTTTATTCAACTTCCTTGAGATGATTATTCTGAATTCTCTAACACTTCATAGATCTCCATTTCTTCAGGGTCAGTTATTGAAGCTTTATTAGTTTCCTTTGGTGTTGTCATATTTACCTGATTTTTCATGATCCTTGACCCCTTCTGTTGGTATCTGTGCCTCTGAGGACCTGGGCTCATCTTATAGATTTTATAGGTTTGCTATGACAGAGACTTCATCGATTAGCTCAGTCTGGTTTCCAGGTGTGATTTCTGTTAATGACTTTGGCCAGGTAGGGACTGCTATTATGATCTTTTTCAGGGCAAGGCAAGTGTTCAAACTCTCAGGACAGGGATAAAGTGGTGTGCTACTGGATAGAACTGCCAACTTGGTTCCCTACCCAAGTGAAGCTACAGGATGGGTTCTACAGCTGCCTGAAGTTTCTGGTCAGGCTCACTAGATGGTCAGAACTGAGGATGGCAGTCAGTAGTAGATGAGTCTAGCAACTACCTTCCCAGCCCTGGCAGGGAAGCAGGATGGGACCAACGGACTGCTCTGCTTGTTTTTTAGGAACCCAAATTAGGCCAGAATGTGTACTGAATTTCCTGGTCAGAGGTGCTCTGAAGGCAGGCTGTACTGTCTGTTCAAGTACCACTGCACGTGGGGCTGCCGAGCAGGCTACGCAGCTTCCCGCATGCTCTGGTTCCGTTTTCTGGCTGGACAGGCTAACACTGTGTTCAGTGACGAGTGGGGCTGTGAATTACATTTCCTGCTTGGGCACAGTGGGAGAAGCAGCTCTAAAGCTAGTAAAACTCTTTGCCTTATCTCTAGCAGACCTGCTTGCCAAGTTCCCTGACAGAATGATGCCAATGGCTTTGTTATGCAAACTATCAGTTCTTTTCTCTTCCTGCCTGACATCAAGTGCTGCTGGGCCACACAGCATCCAGGAGTTATCCTCAGCCCTTCTGGGGTCTTAAGAACACCTGGTCTTCTGGACAGAAGGGGATAGAAGACCCCTCCACAGCCAGTGTGGCTCCCCTGCCTGAAGAAGGGGAAGGGTCACTCCAGGCTACTCTCAATTTCCCAAACAGCCTCTGCAGGGTGGGAGAGGTTGGGAGCTACCCTCAGCCTTAGCTATGAATCAGTCCCTCTGCCTGTGAACAGCGTATAGCTCAGACATAACGCATGCCCGGTACAGCTTTTACTCCAGGGACAATCAGCTCTGCATGCCCCTCTCTCAAGACCCCTGGTGGTATTGCTTCCAGAAGTTGCTGCCAGTCTTTCTGGTCACACAGGGCCTTAAGACACTCCCCACAGAGGCTGGGCAAACCAGCTCTAAGGCAGCAAATCTCCTCCTGTGAGGATCCAAATCTGGTAGATCTGAGCTCTGCCCAGTTCTCTGGTCAGAGTGCGCCTAGGACTGGGTTCTGCAGATGAGCAAAACCACTGGTTGGGGTCACTTCCTGGGCACTGCAGGTATAAACTTGGTCAGCCAAGATCCAGGTATTGGTGTTGCCAGGACCCCCCTCCACTCCCTCACTCAGTCAGTTACATTCCCAGTGGCAGAACCACAAAGACTTCCCTACAGTCTCCATGCTGCCAGATCAGAGCATGGGCTCCCACAGAGCAACCCATAATGCTGGGGCAGGGGAGCGGGGAGTCACCTCTGGGTTCCCTTTCCACATCAGGATGAGGGGAGGCCTCTCCGTGTGACACTGCACTGGCCTGGGGGAGGGGCAATGTGGTCACTCGGTAACTGCTTCTTCTACCTGGTCTGCTAACACAGCAGGGGTGATCGCACTGTGATGCAGGGGTGCTTCAGCCTCACCTCCAGGTCCTAGGATTCTCTCAGCGGTCTGCTGCTCTTTAGCAGCTATGGTTCTTGTGAGGAGTTAAGTAATGAACAACCTGAGTCTCTATCTTGGTGTCATCACCCGTGGAGTAATCTATCTAAAGCTTCACATTCAACATTAGTGTTATTCGTGGAGTTGTCACTCAAATAACTTTTCTTTGCTGACATTTATGGTTTAAACCACAAGCTGACAGATGCGAAAGCCATCACGCGTCTGTCCCTAAGGTATAAGCTCTGGCTGGAACATGATGAACACGGAACATAGGTGCCCCAGGACGTAGCTATATACCGTACACTATTCACATATCTAGACCGGATCTCACTGACTGGATTCATTTAAGTGAGGTTACTTTGGGGCTACAGAATTTTGACCTGCTAATAATAAGATGTGCTTTAGGTCATTACATTTCTATGATGAAGACACATGAAGTAATAAGAGAAAAAGCTTGAGTAGCAATCGCTTGTTACCAGCTTGTGAGAAGAGCTACATCCTTTCCCTCACGGTCCTGGAGCTCAGTTCCCTTAAAGGTTATTTGAGGCTGTTTGGCTGTGCTGTTAGGTGAGAAGTAAGGGTGAAACATGGGTGCTGGACAGAGGTGCTGGGTCACCTCCTACATACATACCCTGTTGAAGCCTGCATGCAGGAGCGGGAGGACCGAGGCCTCTTCATGGTCGCCCGATCTGCAGCAAAGCAGAAAATGTAGTCACTCAGTAGATACAAACCAGGGTTCCTCACACTGAAACATGGAGAGAGAGCAATGAGGCAAGCATGGAGTTTGTGCTAAGAGTGGCTTCCTGACCAGCATGTGCCCATGGGATGCACCTGCCTTCGAGGACCCAGACTCCCACATCTGCCTTCCAGACAAAAAGAACACAAAGAGTAGAGAAAACTGCAGCAGTGGGCCTGACAGCATGGCCACAGGCACATGAGTGGCCACCTCCAAAGCTGGGCTGTCTTTGAAAACGGGAACACATGGATGGGACAAGGTGGCTGCAATGCGCATCCCAGAGACTATCTTTGATGTTTTCCCCCAAACCTTCTGGAAACACAACTGCCACCCCAACACCTGGTTGGGTCCAACTCTCAATGTGAGGGAGACAAGTGGCATTACAGACTGCAGCACCCCGTAGCCAAATGGAAAAGAAAGTCTTCAAGAATGTCATGGTAGAAAGGAAAATGAGAAAAAAATACCCTATTGTTGTCCCTCATTTCATGGGAAGGTTTCCTATACTGAGTCTACAGTTGGGTCTCAGAACTTCCACGTGAGTACAATGTGTGCACATGACGAAGACAAGCTATGCTGGGAAATAGGGGAGGACAATGGAATAAAAGACAATGGGTGGAGCAGCAGGTGGAGAAGAAGAGAAATCCTGGTGCTTGTTGGTGGCATTACCTATAGCTCATGCCTTCCCTATAGGGAAGTGCAGTCCTCTCTTTTCTACCCTGGAACTCCAGACTCTACTTCCCAGTGACAGACTGGGATTGGGAGGGTTGGGGGTGGAGGAGGTGGGGGTGGTGGCTCACAAGAAGAGTCTGAAGGTAGTAATAACATTCTATTTCATAAACTGGGTTGCACAAACTCAGCATTCATTTTATTATTGTTCTCTATCTGTATAAAATATTTTATTTAAAAAATCGGGGGGGGGTGAAAAATAGCAAGCCACAGCAAATCATTATTTGTCAAGGATCAGTAAATATTTTTAATATGTGACTAGAAAAAAAAATTAGTGTTTCTCCTTTGGGTCTATGGAAGGAGTCAGCCTTGGGGAATATGGCATGTGGCCTAGTAACTCCTGGTATTCATGTCCGAGACTCTAACACCCTGTTAATATCTCACAGTGCCAAGAAGACAAAACACAGGTGAGGGGTTAAAGAAGGCTGAATGTTCATCTTGATTCCCCTCACTCATTCTCCTTGAGACCCTATATCCCACCAGGATAATGAAGTGATAAGGAACCAATGAGGACAGTTTCTTTCTTTTCCTTAGCCCACATCCCACGGTGGGAATCCAAGTGAAGTGACACAGCTCCAAACAACAGAATCAGGGAATAACAGGGAAGGAAGAGTCTATGGTTGGGGTAAAACTCCGGTACCAATATGGCTTTGGAACATAGTATTTCAAACCTCCCTGGGCCAGGCTTGCCTGGGGGACACCTGAACTCTCCGGTCTCCATTGCTGGCTTGTCAGCAACTTTGCTGCAGACTCCGTGACAGTGGCCACAATGGAGGCAAGGGCAGTAGGTGCTAGGTCTTATTCTCTCAGAAGTGAATGATGGCCATTAAGTGAATACAACAATTTGGATACCACAAGGATTCCAATGTTTGTAGCTTGTACAAACTACTTTTTTCCTTCGAGGTCTTTCATTCTAAGTGGTGGCCATTTCAGACAACAAAATCTGCAGAGAACCTTCTCATCCCACCATCTCATACCTGCAGCCCAATCCCCCTTTTTTGCCTTCCAATGTTGGCATGCGTCCTGTTGTCCTGCTTCTAGACACTGACCAGTCCCAACCCAAACTACACAATCCTTTCCTCCCATGTATTTAGAGTGCTTCTTTGTTCTCAGGCTGTAATTTGTTTCTTCTTTAGTGAACAACAAGCATTCTCCCACCTCTAAGCTTCAAAGGAAAGATAAGTGGGAAGAATGTTCTTCCCAGACCCCTTCCTCAGATTTTCTCATTTCTAGCATATACGGAGTGCTCGTTTTTTCCTAAGGTGCATGAGTATGTGTTAACAGCAATTAAATATGACGGAGAAAAAGCTAAATAGTTCCAGAAACTAGCAAAACAAAGAACACCCCTACAAAGCAAGATCTAAGGTTGGTGTCATAGAGCCGAGGGCATGCCAACTGTTTTGCTGGCTCGAACACTGGATTCATTCAGACGAATGTTTCAGAATGAACAGTACTACTTCCAGCTGGGGATGGAGGTGAGCTTACGCTTGAGAAACCACTGCCAGGATCACCGTGTGCTCGGAGGGATTTGTGGCACGGATCGACCTGCAATGAGAAGGCTCCAAGTCAAACCAAGTGATCTAGGCTTTGTTACAATGAATGAACGTGGAACTTCACATTGAAAATGGCACAAAACCGTATCAAGACAAAGTCTGAAAACACATGCAAGACAACAAAGAAAGATGCCCTTATAGATCAGGACACACTCTTTGTTTTACTAGGGGGAAAAAAGCGGATTTTGTTTTTAACGCCAAGGCAATTATCCAATAGGTCAGACCTGCCAATTTTCCACTTCAAAAACTGGCAAATTCCACCTAAATACCATGTTTTCTGACTGAAATTCCACTCTGCAAAAAAAAATCTGTCAGTCCTATAGGTCTCCGGTTATCAGTTTGTACTTGGGGAGCTAATTACATTTTTTTTCTTTTAAAATAGGAGCTCAGAAAGACAACCTTATAATAAAAATTAACACACTCACTGGCAGCTGGACATACAAATTCAGATTAAAGCCTATTAAGAGTGGTACAAAGAGACCCCTAATTTTATTGGTTGTACTGTTGTTGTTTGTGCTCAAATACTTGAAACAACTGAACTGTCACCTAGGGCTGAGAAATGCTGCATCTAGCACCTGTCCCTGACGACACCTGTTGTACTGTGTCCACCTGTATGTAGTTTATTCCCTAGGAATTTAATAGGATTAAAATAGGTAAGGATCTAGAATTTTGAGGTCTGTGCATCTTCTTAGAAAATGTGGTATGTCTGTTGCTGCAGTTGAGATTCTGGATTATTCAGGTCAAGGGTGGTGTATTCGGACGAATTTTTAATAAAGGGTCCCATACAAATAAGCAGCAGGCTTGTTTTGACCTGTCTCCCCAGTCTGGACTCTGTTTATTTTGAGATCCCTGGGAAGAGAACCATCATCTCCAAGAACAGAAGGCTCAAGGCTGCTCCTGAGTAATTTGTGAAACAGCATGTATTTGTTTATCTTCCTAGCTATTGGCATTTCAGCTCTTCTCCATTTCAACATGTTTGTACTACTACTCCCCCAGAAAAAAGCCAGCTTGTATTCCTTCATTTCCTTCAACTCTAAAATGTCCTGACCTTTCTCAAAAAATGTACCTTCCCATTTCCTATTCCTGGAGACCTCAGTCTATGTGGGTGGAAGGTTCAAGAAAATGACCAGTGGTCTTCCTGGGAAGGAAAGGTTTCCCTAGTAGATAAATGGTATTTGAACAAACTTCTTAAGTTCAATGGCTTAACTCACTGTGGAGCAGGAGGAGTAAGTCAATACGCCTTCCAATGCTAGCATAGACTGCTTCCTATTCAGCCATCCCACAGCACAAGCCTTGCTAAGGTGAAGCTATAGTTTTTGTCTACCTATGAGCCTACTGAATTCTCAGGAGCAATATCAGTTAGCACTGAATGAAAAAAAATGCACAGCAAGTCAGAGGTGTGCCTTACTCTCTAGGAAACTACTAAGCACTTCTTACCTTTGTTGAGCCTCTTCCACTGCAGTGAGATGTCAAGGTTATACCGCTCAGCTACGTTCTAAGGGATGGGCCTCAAGAGGCTCAAACACCATCAGGAACATAACAGGGCTGGAGCCCATGCTCTCTTAGCTTCTGAAACTGGCTTACATTTTTGGGGTTGCTTCCTGTTGGTATCTCTTTGATTTCATTCCTCCAAAGAAACTGGTATGGTCAGAGACAGCTGGACCTCTTCCTGAATGAGAGCACTAAGGGGGGCTGGAATAGGTGGGCCACAGGTCCAAGGAAGCGCCTTAAGTTACAGTCCAGTCTAGCTAAAAAATCCAGGGACCCTGGACCACAGATGACAGTGAAGACTGTGCATGTGCCAGGAGTGTGTCCCTTACTCATCTGAGGGAACATGTGCAGCCAAGCATTTAGGAATCAGGCTGCACTTGACATAACCACTAACAGTCAGTAATCACACCCCCAGATACACAACCTGGTTTCTACCTGCACATATCGCCCACTGTTCTTCTGTGTGGCTAAGACAGAAGTATATTTATTAGACATCAAAACTACATTACTTTATATTCAAGGAATATGGTAAAGCTTATCTGTTAACTTTGGTCTTTACCTGAATTAAAAGAATTTTTTCTTTTTACACCCGAATGCTGTCTTCAATCATTCCATGTTTGCGCAAAAGATTATGGCGTTTTTACTACAAAATCATGTAAGAAAATTAAGTCACAGCCAAGAAAAAGTAGATCTAGTTACAAAGGACCCAATTCTATCCTGTCGATCACTTAAAAAGAAAAAAAAGGGGCGCCTGGGTGGCTTAGTTGGTTAAGCATCCGACTTTCGCTTAGGTCATGATCTCGCGGTTCATGGGTTCGAGCCCCGCGTCGGGCTATGTGTTTCAGTCTGTGATTCCCTCTCTCTCTGACCCTCCCCTGCTCACGCCGTCTCTCTCTCTCTACTAGAAATAAATAAAACATTAAAAAAGAAAAGAAAAAAATTTCTCATCCAAATTTCCTTGGATGAGAGTATCATCCAAAAATTTATGATGTATTTATTCACATATATAGTAATTAAATAGGAAAATATTTCTATGCAGAACGCTATGATAATTTGAGGCCAGTAAGACATTTTAAAATAGGTTCTGTGTAAAAAAAAAAAAAAAAAAAAAAAAAAAATTTTTTTTGGGAAAAAAAAAA